>NW_016808198.1:124630-175214 GCF_001698545.2 Rhinopithecus bieti
ATATTCATACAGCCAACAGACACATGAAAAAATGCTCATCATCACTCGCCATCAGAGAAATGCAAATCAAAACCACAATGAGATACCATCTCACACCAGTTAGAATGGCAATCATTAAAAAGTCAGGAAACAACAGGTGTTGGAGAGGATGTGGAGAAATAGGAACACTTTTACACTGTTGGTGGGATTGTAAACTAGTTCAACCATTATGGAAAACAGTATGGCAATTCCTCAAGGATCTAGAACTAGATGTACCATATGTGCCTATTTTTATACCAGTACCACACTGTTTTGGTGACCATGGCCTTATAATACAGTTTGAAATCAGGTAGTGTGATGCCTCCAGATTTGTTCTTTTTGCTTAGTCTTGCTTTGGTTATGCGCCCCCTTTTTTGGTTCCGTATGAACTTTAGAATTGTTTTTTCTAATCCTGTGAAGAATGATCATGGTGTTTTGATAGGGACTGCATTGAATTTGTAGATTGCTTTTGACTGTATGGTCATTTTCACAATATTGATTCTACCCATCCAGGAGCATGAAATGTGTTTCCATTTGTGTTGCCTGTGATTTCTTTCAGCAGTGTTTTGTAGTTTTCCTTGTAGAGGTCTTTCAATTCCTTGGTTAGGTATATTCCTTTTACTTTTTACTTTTTTACCTTTTTTTTTTTTTTTTTTTTTTTTTGAGACAGAGTCTCGCTCTGTCACCCAGGCTGGAGTGCAGTGGCGAGATCTCGACTCACTGCAAGCTCCGCCTCCCGGGTTCACACCATTCTCCTGCCTCAGCCTCCGGAGTAGCTGGGACTACAGGCGCCCTCCACCTCGCCCAGCTGATTTTTTGTATTTTTAGTAGAGACGGGGTTTCACCGTGTTAGCCAGGATGGTTTCCATCTCCTGACCTCGTGATCCGCCCGCCTCAGCCTCCCAAAGTGCTGGAATTACAGGCACGAGCCAAAGTATATTCCTAAGTATTTTATTATTTTTTTCTTGCAGCTATTGTAAAATGGATTGAGTTCTTGATTTAATTATCTGCTTGGTCCTTGTTGGTATATAGAAGAGCTACTGATTTGTGTACATTAATCTTGTATCCAGAAACTTTGCTGAAATATTTTATCAGACCTAGGAGCTTTCTGGAGGAATCTTTAGGGTTTTCAAGGTAAATGGTCATATCATCAGCAAACAGTGGCAGTTTGACTTCCTCTTTACTGATTTGGATGCCCTTTATTTCTTTCTCTTGTTTGATTGCTCTGGCTAGGACTTCCAGGACTATGTTGAAGAGGAGTGGGGCGAGTGGGCATCCTTGCCTTGTTCCAGTTCTCAGCGGGAATGCTTTCAACTTCTTAGAGGGAATGCTTTCAACTTTTCCCCATTCAGTATTATATTGGCTGTGGGTTTGTCATAGATGGCTTTTATTACATTAAGGAATGTCCCTTGTATGCCAGTTTTGCTGGGAATTTTAATCATAAAGGGATGCTGGATTTTGTTGAATGCTTCTCTGCATCTATTGAGATGATCATGTGACTTTTGCTTTTAATTCTGTTTATATTGTGTATCACGTTTATTGACTTGTGTACGTTAAATTATCCCTGCATCCCTGGTATGAAACCCACTTGATCATGGTGGATTATCTTTTTGATATGTTGTTGGATTCAGTTAGCTGGTATTTTATTAAGGATTTTAGCATGTATGTTCATTAAAGATATCAGTTTGTAGTTTTCTTTTTTGGTTATATCCTTTCCTGGTTTTGGTATTAGGGTGATACTGGCTTTATAGAATGAATTAGGAAGTGTTCCTTCTTTCTCTATCTTGTGGAACAGTGTCAAAAGGATTGGTACCAATTCTTCTTTGAATGTCTGGTAGAATTCTGCTGTGTTGGTTATTTTTTAATTACCATTTCAATCTTGATGCTTGTTATTGATCTGTTCAAGGTATCTAATTCTTCCTGATTTCAGCTAGGAGGGTTTGATTTTCCAGGAATTTATCCATCTCTTCTAAGTTTTCTAGTTTATGTGCATAAAGGTGTTCATAGAATCCTTGAATGATCTTTTGTATTTTAGTGATGTCAGTTGTAATATCTCCTGTTTCATTCTTAGTGAGATTATTTGGATTTTCTCTTTTTCTGGTTAATCTTGCTAATGATCTATCAATTTTATTCATCTCTTCAAAGAGCCAGCTTTTTGTTTCACTTATCTTTTGTGGGTTTTTTTGTTTGTTTGTTTCAGTTTCATTTAGTTCTGCTCTGATCTTCGTTATTTCCTTTTTTCTGCTGGGTTTGGGTTTGGTGTTTTCTTGTTTCTCTAATTCATGAGGTGTGCACTTAGAATGTCAGCTTGTGCTCTTTCAGTCTTTTTGATGTAGGCATTTAGGGCTATAAACTTTCCTCTTAGCACTGCCTTTGCTGTAATCCAGAGGTTTGGGTAGTTTGTGTCATTATTGTCATTCAGTTCAAAGAACTTTTTAATTTCCATCTTGATTTCATTTTTGATGCAATGCTCATTCGGGAGCAGGTTATTTAATTTCCATGTATTTGCATGGTTTTGAAGGTTCCAATGTTGATTTGCAGTTTTATTCCACTGTGGTCTGAGAGAGTGCTTGATATAATTTTAATTTTCTTAAATTTACTGAGGCTCGTTTTATGGTCTATCATACGGTCTATCTTGGAAAAAGTTCCATGCACTGTTGAATAGAATGTGTATTCTGTGGTTGTTGGACGAAATGCTCTGTATATATCTGTTAAGTCCATTTGTTCCAAGGTATAGTTTAAATCCATTGTTTCTTTGTTGACTTTCTGTCTTGATGACCTGTCTAGTGCTGTCAGTGGAGTATTGAAGTCCCCCACTATTATTGTGTTGCTGTCTATCTCATTTCTTAGGTCCATTAGTGATTGTTTCATAAATTTGGAAGCTCCAGTGTTAGGTGCATATATATTTAGGATTGTGATATTTTCCTGTTGGGCAAGGCCTTTTACCATTACATAATGTCTCTCTTTGTCTCTTTTAACTGTACTATGTTGAAGAGGAGTGGTGAGAGTGGGCATCCTTGCCTTGTTCCAGTTCTCAGTGGAATGCTTTCAACTTCTCAGAGGGAATGCTTTCAACTTTTCCCCATTCAGTATTATATTGCTTTAAAGTTTGTTTTGTCTGATGTAAGAATAGCTACCCCTGCTCTCTTTTGGCGTCCATTTGCATGAAATGCCTTTTTCCACCCCTTTACTATAAGTTTATGTGAGTCGTTATGTGTTAGGTGAGTCTCCTGAAGGCAGCAGGTAATTGGTTGGTGAGTTCTTATCCATTCTGAGGTTCTGTATCTTTTAAGGGGAGCATTTAGGCCATTTAAATTCAATGTCAGTGTTGAAATGTTAGGTACCATTGTATTCATTGTACAATGAATTGTACAATGAATTGCTGTGTACTTTGGTTTTTTTGGTTTTTGTTTTTGCTTCTTAATTTGTATTTTTGTTTCATAGGTCCTGTGTGATTCATGCTTTAAAGAGGTTCTGTTTTGATGTATTTCTAGGATTTGTTTCAAGATTTAGAACTCTTTTTAGCAGTTCTTGTAGTGGTGGCTTGGTAATGGCGAATTCTCTCAGCATTTGTTTGTCTGAAAAAACTGTATCTTGGCTGATAATTGTTTTGTTTGAGGAGGCTAAAGATAGGGCCCCTATCCCTTCTAGCCTGTAGGGTTTCTGCTGAGATTTCTGTTAATTTGATAGGTTTTTCTTTATAAGTTACCTGGTTCTTCTGTCTCACAGCTCTTAAAATTCTTTCCTTCGTCTTAACTTTGGATAATCTGATGACAATGTACCTAGGCGATGATCTTTTTGTGATGAATTTCCCAGGTATTCTTTGTGCTTCTTGTATTTGGATGTCTAGGTCTCTAGCAAGGCTGCGGAAGTTTTCCTTGATTATTCCTCCAAATATGTTTTCCAAGCTTTTAGAATTCTCTTCTTCCTCAGGAACACCAATTATTCTTAGGTTTGGTCATTTAACATAATCCCAGACTTCTTGGAGGCTTTGTTCACATTTTCTTATTCTTTTTTCTTTGTCTTTGTTTGATTGTCTGTCTTTGAGCTCTGAATTTCTTTCTTCTACTTGTTCAGTTCTATTGCTGAGACTTTCCAGAGCACTTCACATTTCTAAAAGTGTATCCAAAGTTTGCTGAATTTTTTTATTGTTTTTTCTTTAAGCTATCTTTTTCCTTGAATATTTCTCCCTTTACTTCTTGTATCGTTTTTGGATTTCCTTGCACTGGGTGTTGCCTTTCTCTGGTGCATCCCTGATTAGCTTAATAACTAACTTCCTGAATTCATTTTCAGGTAAATCAGGGATTTCTTCTTGGTTTGGATCCAGTTCTGGTGAACTAGTGTGATTTTTGGGGGGTGTTAAAGAGCCTTGTTTTGTCATATTACTGGGGTTGGTTTTCTGGTTCCTTCTCATTTGGGTAGACTCTGTCAGAGGGAAGGTCTGGGGCTGAGGGCTGTTGCTCAGATTATTTTGTCCCATGGGGTGTTCCCTTGATGTAGTACTCTCCCCCTTTTCCTATGGATGTGGCTTCCTGTGGGCCGAACTGCAGTGATTGCTGTCTGTCTTCTGGGTCTAGCCACCCAGCAAGTCTAACCTGGTACTGGGGGTTGTCTGCACAGAGTCCTGTGATGTGAACCTTCTATGGGACCTTCAGCCATGGATACCAGTGCCTGTTCCAGTGGAGGTGGCAGTGGGGTGCAATGGTCTCCTTGAGGGTTCTTAGCTTTGGTGGTTTAACGCTCTATTTTTGTGCTGGTTGGCCTCCTGCCAGGAGGTGGCGCTTTCCAGAGAGCATCGGCTGTAGTAGTATGGAGAGGGACCAGCTGCGGGTGGGGACTCCCAAGATTATATGCCCTTTGCCTTCGGCTTCCAGGTTGGGTAGGGAAGGAGTATCAGGTGGGGGCAGGGCTAGGTGTGTCTGAGCTCAGGCTCTCTTGGGTGGGTCTTGCTGCAGCTGCTGTGGAAAATGGGGGTGAGATTCCCAGGTCACCAGAGTTGTGTACCTAGGAGGATTATGGCTTCCTCTGCTGAGTCATGCAGGTTGTCAGGGAAGTGGGGGAAAGCCAGCAGTCACAGGCCTCACCCAGCTCCCATGCAAACTGAAGGGCCGGTCTCACTCCCAACTAGAGACTTTTACAGCAATGGGACATTGCTGGGTCATCCAAGTGCATAGCCATGAACTCAACTCATTGAAAGAGTTGAGTATCCATACTTGCACAGTAAGTGCACAAGAAAAGAGCTGCTATTAGTCAGGCAATAGGATGTATTGATTTCCAAATCATGCATTGATTAGAAATTTTAAAATCTGATCCATCACCACAAACAGTTTGAGAAACACTACTTTAATTTAGTCTATGAAAATATCTGAGGAGTAATGCCATAAATAACCTGTTTACCTTTGTTAAATTCAATGTTTCCCAAACTTATTTAACCATGAGGTGTTTTGGGGTGGGAAGGATTGCTACTAGCGTACCAAGGAAGTGCTGTATCTCCAAATACGCTTTGAAGAAGACATTCTAAATGGTGAGAATGAGTAAGTGCGTAATCCCTTGGTCCAGAATCTCTAAACATTTTCCAAGCCACAGGTCCCACTTAGCTAGATCTGTAAGGGCCTTAGGTAACTACTTCATTTGGATTAACTGGAATAATTTAACGACTGCCCCTGATCACTTGGTGCCTTGGAAGACCTTTTTTCCTGCTCCCAGGAGCCCAGCTTTTACCCAGGGTGGGGCTGCAGGCACCGCCAGCCCATTATCTCAAGCCTCCAGTTTTAATTAAATTACAAAATGACACACCAGAAGCACAACAGCACAATAAGCCCAGGTAAGTTGGTCACTGAGGGAGAGATACTAAGTCCTTCATGCCACAAGGGGCCCATTTACTATAACTTAGCACTGGACCAGGGCACCTGGGATCCATGAATGGAGTAACTTCTAATTCTTTCCCCTCAGTCCTCCATACATTATAAACAAATACTTGCACATTCTCATCTTAATTTTACTAGTTATTTGCTGCTGTGAGCACCAAGGCATACAAAACCTTTTTCTTTCCTTGTAGTAAGTGGCACACGAGTAAGTGCTTAACAACCAGCTCTCTGTGGAGGATAGCAGAGAGCCCCACTTCATAGTGTTTGCCAATTTCTGTGGTGTAAATACTCCTACCATGGCCTATTTCAAGCTGCCATCCTGACCCCACTGACTACCAATTTAAGAACTGATACACACAATCTACTCTCAGGAACCTGTGTCAGCCAGGCCAGCTTCAGCAAAATGTTGCTGTAAATTCTGACTCTCATCATAATATTATAGCCTGATTTGTTGAACCATACAATGTCTGAGCAGGAAAAGACCTCAGAGATAATCTAGTCTAAACTTCCCCATTTGAAGGATATGGGACAAGGCCCAGAGAAGTGCAGTGACTTACCTAAGGCAACCCAGCAAATTAATGGCAGATGGGACTCAAATCCAGACCTTCTGGCTCTTTCATTTACACTATGCTTCTCTTTAAACATATGGTCTTACTGATTCACAAAATAGTCACTCAAGAGTTATTGTATCCATTTAATAGAAGAAGAAACTGAGAAAGGGTATTAAGAATTACCCAAAGCCACAGAGCTAATAAGTGTACTCATGTCTCTCTGACTTCCATTCCACTGAAACCTCTCCATTCCACCTTTTCTTGGGTGGATGCTACCACGAGACATGCTCTTCTACAATCTTTCAGCTGCTAAAGAGTTTTGACTAGCAAGTCATGGATGGGTGAATTGCTCTGTTGACTTCCAGTCTATTACCCATTAATTCTCTATCCTGAATATTACCTATAGCTGGTTTTAAAGATACATCTATTGGCCGGGCGCAGTGGCTCATGCCTGTAATTCCAGCACTTTGGGAGGCCGAGATGGGCGGATCACCAGGTCAGGAGATCGAGACCATCCTGGCTCACACGGTAAAACCCTGTCTCTACTAAAATTATAAAAAATTAGCCGGGCGTGGTGGCAGGTGCCTGTCGTCCCAGCTACTCGGGAGGCTGAGGCAAGAGAATGGCATGAACCCAGGAAGTGGAGCTTGAAGTGAGCAGATATCACACCATTGCACTCCACCCTGGGCAACAGAGAGAGACTCTATCTCAAAAAAAAAAAAAAAAAAGATACATCTATGACTTATGTTAGCATACATGGTAGGCTGCTATAATAGAGAAACACCCAAATACAATGGCTTAAACAATACTGAAGTTTATTTCTTTCTAACCTGAAGTTCAAGTAGAGAGCCTAGGTCTTTATGGTGGCTCAGTAATGCCAGGGGCCCAGGTTCCTTCTTTTCTGTTCCTCTGCTCAAAACATGGCTCAATATAAGGCTTTCATCTCATGGCCCAAAATAGCTGCTCCAACTCCTGCTATCATAGCCATGGACCAAGCAGAGGAAAGGAGAAAGTGGAGGTAGAACAGGGTATGCTTCTTCTTTTTTTTAATTGCACTTTCAAAAGTTGCATGTATTATTTTTGCTCACATACCACCGGCAAGAAAAGAGTCACATCGTCACGTATTTGCATGGGAGGCTGAGAAATGTGGTTTTTAGCTGAGCAGCTATCTCCTCGGCAAAAACTTGAGGGTTCTCCTGAAGGAAGAAGAGGAGAATGCAGACTGAGAAATGATTAGGAGTTTCTGCTATGATGTCTGAGATGCAGGAGATAGAGACGGAATGAAGCTAGGAAAGAAGAAAGAAGGAAGATATGGAAAGCAAAGGGAGCTACACACACTGTTGGAGAGTCTAGTGTCAGGAGAAGAATTGCAATCAGCCTTTGTCCTCTTCAAAGTCAAACACCTGTATCATCCTAAGAATCTGCACCATTTAGGAAGTTTTTGATAACTTTTTAAAATTTATTTTGAATGAGATATTCAGAGGGTTTTTTGTTTTGCTTTGTGTTTTGGAGACAGAGTCTCCCTCTGTCGCCCAGGCTGGAGTGCAGTGGCATGATGTCAGCTCACTGCAACCTCCACCTCCCGTGGAGGGGGTTTTTAAATGTCCAAACAGAAGTCCATACTTTCTGATGTATTGTCAAATCCAGACTGTAAATGATCATGCCCTGTGGTGACAATGATCAGGCAGGTGGTTCAGTGCTTGAACCTTAGTTTTATGGACTAAGTTGAAGTACAAATATAATTTTAGTTCCATTTCTCTTTTGGGAAGCAGCCAAGTGGGAAGTGGGCTCTGGGTTTTAGGCCCACTTCCACCCCAACACCTGCTTCTAGCCACCTTCAGAAGGGCCATAACTTGGGCATTAGTAAAAGGCCTCATGAAACAAACCACATTAAGAGGCATACAACTTTCTCGAATCTTGGCAATGGTCTGCTCTGTTCCAAATTACAGTGGCAGCAACTCTCAGGGCATCTGATTTCCTGCTTGGATGATGAGAACCTGCCCCCATTTGAGCTAAGCATAAGGAGTCAGGTGAGAGTTCAGATGCCCTTCAGAGGAAGAAAGCAAACTCAAGATTCAACATCTCTGGCAGGGGTTCCTTGGAGGTACGCTTTGAATTGCTTAATCCTTTTAAACACTTTTGAGAGTGCATTACCTCCTGCTTATCTGTTCAAAACCTCAGTAAAGATGGCTGTCTCAGGCTGGTGGAGTGGACAGGTGGAATGCTGGAAATCTTTCCAGTGAAAATCTTTCAGGAGAGCTTATTCTTCAGTACCTCTATTTCCTCATCTGTAAAATGGGGGTAACAATACCAATTACAAAGGTTTATCAGGAAGATTGATGAAAAAGTGCTGCAAGGTGCCTACTAGGCACATGGTGAGGGCTCAGTAAGAGCTAGTTTCCTTCCTCCATCCAGAAGACAAAAGCCTTTGCCTGTAGCCTCAGAGAGGCTGCTCTGCCTCCAATTCAGAGCAGAGTAATAGGCAGCAGGAGCACTCCCTATGCCTTCCTGGGGAGTCTTGTCTCTTCAGTTCAATCCCACCAGAGTGCATTAAGTGCCTGCTGAGTGCAAGATTTTCCCCAGGAGACTAGAAGGAGGAGTCAGACACCATCTCTGCCTGGGCTGAGCATGTACACTACCAGCAGGAGGACCAGGACAAGAGCACACGTAAGTATAAAGCAAGGCAGACATTTGACACTCTGGTACTTGCCTCATTACCTCTGAAAGCCCCATTGCATAGCAGGGAGTTAGCAGGATGTGGTTCTCATAAACCCCAAAGTGGTGATTTCCATATTCAGTAACTTTGATTTTTTTTCCCCACTACCATTTATATTTTCTGTTTCAAGAGATAAAGCTCTTTGGAAAATTCTCATGCATTCTCTTTCCCAGGCGTAGGGCTGCTTTGAACAGCCCAAGTTAATTGGAAATCTCTCCTAAAATCATGCTGCACTTTCTAAGGCCATTTAAAAATTCATGAACAGTATTCAGATTGCCCCCGTGAATCCAGCCATTGGGGTCTTCACACTATTTAAAGTCACAGCCTGGTCTCTAAGAGCCACATATCTAGTCCTATTATTAAAATGTCTATCTGCAAGTCACAAAAAAGACAAAGCTCTCAGACTGACAAAAGGCCCTCTCTTTGATTAAAAGCAAATCCTCCATTATGAGAAATGAAACTGCTTCCATAGATGGCATTAAACTTGACATCAAGGTACCTTCCTACCTGAGGAGTCCAGGGGAGGGCAAGGAGCCTCTGAAGATAACAGTATTTAGGGCTTCATTAGAGCACTAACCATGCAGGCAGGAACTCCACTTGCTTCCTAGGCTGTCTCTCTTGACCAAGTTACCAGGGCTAGAGTCTGACTCAGGGCCTGGTTTACAGTGGATGCTCAGTAAGTACTTATTAAATGAATGAACAAATGAAATAATAAAATATGACAAAAATTGGCATGAAAATGGGTGGTATCAAGACAAAACAGGTCATGAAAGTTCCCAGTGATCACAGCTCTATCACCAAATGACCTAAGAGACAGAATTCCCTAATTGTCAAACTATAATCGCCATGTTTTCTAGTTTCGATATTTGCTGCATTGACATCTTGGGACCTTGATGAATCTTGGGGAACTGCACTTCCCAGGGTTAGACAATTCTTAGGGATAGTAAAAAACTTAGGCTAGGTGTGGTGGCTCATGCCTGTAATCCCAGCACTTTGGGAGGCCGAGTTGGGCAGATCACGAGGTCAGGAGTTTGAGACCAGCCTGACCAACATGGTGAAACCCTGTCTCCACTAAAACTACAAAAATTAGCCAGATGTGGTGGCATGTGCCTGTAATCCCAGCTACTCAGGAGGCTGAGGCAGGAGAATTGCTTGAACCAGGGAGGCGGAAGTTGCAGTGAGCCAAGATCGCACCACTGCACTCCAGCCTGGGTGACAGAGCCAGACTCTGAGACTCTGTCTCAAAAACAAAACTAAACTAAACTAAGCTCATCTACAAATGCACTTTTTGTATGCAAACACGTCCATCAAGAGCCCACAGCCCAACCACCTCCTTTACTGAGTTTTTATACTCAGAGCTAATACCTAACTGCCCTAATCGCCCCAGGGCCAGGTAACTAGAGACAGCCCCTATTCCTCAGAGCACACTGAAATTACTCAAAGTAACCAAGCCTAAACTTGCTTTTCCTGCCTTGCCCATTTCTTCCTGCAGAAACGACCATAAATGCCCTTGCCCATGTTTTCCCCTTGCTACCTCTGCCTCTTGACCAAACCTAGTGCTTCCTTCCGTGTCCCCAACCTGATAATGTGGCCTGTCCCCTCTTCTTGGGAGCCATGAGTAACAAACTCTCTTTGCAATAACCATCATCTCCTGATCTGTTGACCTCATAATATCTGAATAATAATAAAATCTACATTTTAAAATACAAACAATAGACTTGGTCTTATAGACAGAAATGTTCCTACAGTAAGAAAGTAAAGGATAACAATTTATTTATTCATTCATTCATTCATTCATTCATTCATTCATTCATTCATCTACAAGCATTTACTGAGCACCCACTGTAAGCCAACCACTCTGATAGGCTCTGAAGACACTGACCTGTAGCCCTCTGATATGGTTTGGCTGTGTTCCCACCCAAATCTCATCTTGAATTGTGATTCCAATAATCCTTAGGTGTCATGGGAGGGACCCAGCAGGAGGTAACTGAATCATGGGACCAAGTTTTTCCTGTACTGTTCTTGTGATAGTGAAAAAGTCTCACAAGATGTGATGGTTTTGTAAAGGGTATTTCCCCTGTACATGCTCTCTTGCCGGCCGCCATGTAAGAAGTGCGTTTGCTTCTCCTTTGCCTTCCACCATGATTGTGAGGCCTCCCTAGCCATGTGGAACTGAGTCCATTAAACCTCTTTTTCTTTATAAATTACCCAGTCTCAGGTATTTCTTCATAGCAGTATGAAAATGGAATACAGCCTACAGTTATCCTGTACTGTGTTATATCTCTGTGCCTTCACTGGTGCTGTTTCCAGTGTCTTTCCTTCCACTCTCCTGCCTGGCTAACACCAAATCATCTTTCAAGCACAGCTCAAATGTTGTTTCCCCTGTTAAACCTTCCACCTGACTGCCTAAATTGGCAGACTTCCTGACCACACACTTCTTTATGCTTTTACTCTACCATCTGCATTCAGCAAGAGGGCTATGATGAGCCAGGCATGGTGCCAGGCACGTGAATATGGAGATAAATTATAAATAGTTCCTGGCCTCAAAGAGCTGATAGTCTGGGAAAGTATGTTGTACACAACTAATTGCAATAGAGTTTGCAGGCACCACAATTGTAGCACAGGTCTCCAGATGACCTTAGCTGACCCAGCTCTTCCCTCTCTTGCTTGCGTTTCTCAGGCAGGATGGACTGAGAATGCAACATCCTGAGATACGGAGGAAATATCCGGAACAACCAGGGCTATGTCCTTATTCCTTCCAGAACTGGATACTCTGCAACACTGGTGCTCAGCAAGCCAAGTGACGCCCAGAGTACATAAACCCAGGCCAGGGCAGAGCAATTTTGAGGCCCCTCAGCTGTGGTGCAACATGGGGCACAGGCAGATGAGACTCCATCTACCCTGGGCAGCTTTCCTGAGCCCTGCCAGACTGGCTCACTGTGGATCCCAGGCTTCTGTTTATCCTTGCTGCTTATCTATGAGTAATAAATCTACATGGCCTAAAAATAAATTCAACAAGAAATAGAAAAGATAAAGAGCCCTATATCCATTTTCAAAATTTCATGTAGTCAAAAGTGGCTCCACAAAGAAAATGCAAGGTCCACATGGTGTTACAGGTCAGCACTACCAAAATTTCCAGAGCAGATTAATGCTAATCTCACGCAAATAGTCTGGAGGATGAAAAAAATAGAGGAAACACTGCTGAAATTATTTTATGGGGCTAGTTTAAGTGTAATGATTTTAAATCATGTCACAGGCCCTTTGAAACTTCTTCCTTGAAAAGGTGAAGTCAGCTGGGGATGGTGGTATGTGCCTGTAGTCTGAGAAGTTCACTTGAGCCCAAGAGTTCAAGATCAGCCGGGAAATATAGTGAGAACAAAACAGTGAAGTCTCTGTGCCCTCCTCCGAAACCTGATGTGACTTCCTCAACAAACAAGATGCAGCAGAAGAGGCGCCATATGACTTCCAAGGTTTGAAAAGGCTATGCAGCTTCTACCAGTTTCTCTTGGGATATTTGCCCTGGAAGTCTCTGGGAGCTCAATGACTTGGAAACTGCCTTGCTAAAGAAACCAAAAAAAAAAAAAAAAAAAAAAAAAAAGAGAAAGGAAAAAAAACCTATGGGTCTCAGTTTTCCAACCCCACCTGTTTGAGTCTTCCCAAATCAGGCAGCAGGCAAATGAGCAAGAAAGGCTTTCAAGTGCTGCCCAGCCGCCCTCTTGCTGCAAACACATGAGAGATCCCAATCAAGAGCCACTCAGTTGAGCCCTGTCAATCCCCAGAGCCATGAGAGACAATAATAATAAATAATTGTTGTTGTTTTACACCACTCAGTTTGGGGTGTTTTTTTATGTACAACAAATACCTAGAACAAATTTTTGTGTAGCAAAAGATAACCAAAACATTAACCTTGTTATCCAGACTAGACAAAGACAGAATCAAAAGGAAAGTGATGGGCTAATCTCATTCATGAACATAGATACAAAAGTCCTAGACAAAATATAGGCAAGCTGAATCCAGCCATGTATAAACAAAGATAATGCATATAACCAAGTTGGGTTTATACCAAGAATGTAATACTAGAAAATTGATTAATGAAATCCACTCCATTTACAGATTAAAGGAGAAAAAACATGATCATTTCAGTAAACACGGGGAAAAGTATTCAATAAAATGTAACATTAACTCATGGTTTTTTTTTTTAAAACAAAAGTCTTCTCAAACTAGGAATGAGAGAGAATTTCCACATCTGATCATGGGCAACCTCAAAACAAAAGAAAGGAAAACAAAACTACCACAAACATCATTCTTTACGGTGAAATGTTGAAAATGTTGCCTTCAAGACAAGGAAGGGGACAAGAATGCTCACTATTAACATAACCTATTCAACTTGGTACTGAAGGCATCAGTCAGAGAAGTACAACATGAAAAAGACTGGAAACAAAACAAAAACTGTCATTATTTGCAGATGATTTAATTATTTACCTGGAAAACATGCCAAATGATGTATAAAAATGTTAGAATTGGAGAGTTTATCAAAATTCTATAGAAAAACAATATAAAAGTCAATTGCATCTCTAAACACCACCAAGTTAGAATATGCAATTTTAAAGACACCATTTACAACAGCAAGAAAAATATAAAAGAGATAAAATGATAAAGCAAATGCGATAAAGTGCTAACATTTAGAAAATCTGGATGAAAAAAACATCTTTGTACTACTTTTATATTTTTTCCTTCAGTTCTGAAATATAAAAGGTTTTTTTTTTTTTTTTTTTTTCTGAGATGGAGTTTCGCTCTTTTCACCCAGGCTGGAGTGCAATGGCACCATCTCAGCTCACTGCAACCTCCACCTCCTGGGTTCAAGCAATTCTCCTGCCTCAGCCTACCGAGTAGCTGGGATTACAGTTACCTGCCACCACACCCAGCTAATTTTTGTATTTTTAGTAGAGACAGGGTTTCGCCACGTTGGTCAGAATGGTCTTGAACTCCTGACCTCAGATGATCCACCCAGCTCAGCCCCTTGAAGTGCTGGGATTACAGGCATGAGCCCACTGCACCTGGCCCAGAAGTTTTAAGATGTAAGAACTTCTTGCTCATTTTTAAAAATGCTCTGAATTAGCCAGGTATAGTGGTGCATGCCTGTAGTCCCAGCTACTTGGGAGGCTGAGGTGGGAGAATCTGGGAGGCAGAGGTTGCAGTGAGCCAAGACCATTCCCCTGCACTCCAGCCTGGGCAACAGAGCAAGACTCCATTTCAAAAAAGTAAATAAATAAAAATGTCCTGAAGAGAATAAAAAGACAAGTTTCAAATTGAAAATACATTTACAATACATATAACTGACAAAAATTAGTGATATGGTTTGGCTCTGTGTCTCCATCCAAATTACTCCCCATGTGTTGAGGGAAGGATCTGGTGGGAGGTGATTGAATCGTGGGGGTGGTTTCCTCCGTGCTGTTCTCATGATAGCGAGTGAGTGCTCACAAGATCTGATGGTTTTATAAATGACAGCTTCCTCAGCTCTCTTTCCTCTCTCTTGCTGCGTTGTGAGGAAGGTACTTGCTTCTCCGTCCCCTCCGCCATTACTGTAAGTTTTCTGAGGCCTCCCCCACGCTATGTGGAGCTGTGGGTCAATTAAACCTCTTTTGTTTATAAATTACCCAGTCTCAGGCAGTTCTTTGTAGCAGTGTGAAAACGAACTAATACAATTAGCATTCAGAAAATATAAAGAACTCCAAATCAATATGAAAAAGAAAACCCGAAGAAAAACAGGCAAAGGGGTTGAACACATATTTCATAGCAGAAGAAGCACAAATGGTCCTTAACTTTATGAAAAGGTGCCTAAACCTGTAAATGATCAGTAAATGCAAATTAACATTCTAAGAAAATACTACCAGAAGGGTGAAAATTTACAAATTGGTCGATATCAAGATGGAGAGATTGGAGAAGGATGTAAACTCTCATCCACTGCTTATGGAAATTAAAATTGGTACAGCCCTTTGGTAAACACTTTGGCATTATCATCAAGAGGAACCCATGCTTACACTAGACCCTATCAGTTCCACTGGTATTTACCCTAAAACACACACATGTGCATCAAAACAGGTACACACAAGAAAATTCACAGCAGCGCTGTTAGTAAAGCCAGGAACAATCCAAATTCCCATCAGCAACAGAATGAATAAAAAAACTGTGGCATGATCACAAATTGGTAAGCCAGGTAGCAGTAAAATTGAATAAACCACATCTACATGAATCAACTTGCATAAATCACTAAAATATAATGTTGAAGAATCAAGTCACAAGAGAATAGATAATGCATTATTCCATCCTATAGAAACAGGAAATACTAAAACATGTACATATATAGATGATAAAGAAAAAAGAACAAGAAACCTCAAACAAAATGATAGTAATATTCTGTTTCATAAGCTTGGTGGTGAATACATAAGAATTTGAATACATAAGACTTTGTTTTCTCATTATTCTTTAAACTGCATAGACCTATACATAATATACTTTTTTTTTTTTTTTTTGAGATGAAGTCTCACTCTGTCGCCCAGGCTGGAGTGCAGGGGCATGATCTCGGCTCACTGCAAACTCTGCCTCCCGGGTTCATGCCATTCTCCTGCCTCAGCCTCCCGAGTAGTTGGGACTACAGGCGCCTGCCACCATGCCCGGCTAATTTTTTGTATTTTTAGTAGAGACGGGGTTTCATCATGTTAGCCAGGATGGTCTCGATCTCCTAACCTCGTGATCCACCCGCCTCAGCCTCCCAAAGTACTGGGATTACAGGCGTGAGCCACATATATTTTTATGTATATGTTCCCTAATAAAAGTCTGTGAACATATAAAATACCTATGACACGTGCTCTTAAGGTTGGGAGTTGACCTCATTATCTATGGGTGGCACAGGCATCAGTAGGCGAGTCCTGTTATAGCCACCGTGGACTTCCTTGCTGCATGCCTTTGAGCAAGTTTCTTAACTTTTCCAAGCTGTGAAGTAGACAGCCACACCTACTTCATAGGGCAGTTAATGAGCATTAAATGAAGTCATTGCCATATAAAATACCTAACACACAGCGGGCTTTTGACAGGTGGTAGCTTTTTAAAAAGTGGTAACTCTAATAAAGTCACCAGGAACTTTTAAACACACTTTTACATGTTCTTTCCTTAATTACATTAATAACAACCAAGCAGCAGCTCTCCAAGAAAGCGCATGTAGGTCACAGTATTTTTGTTTTGGTGTAGGATCATTCTTATTTGCGGTGCCATGACTCCTACCAGGCCCTGCATCTCCTGCTTCCCAGGCACACCAGAGGTTTGCTCATTCATGAACATCACTGCAGCTCTGCTGAAAGCAGCCCCCAACCTATTATTTAGCCTTATTTAAAAAAAATACACACTGGGAGCTTGGAGTTATCTCTCATTATGAAGAAATTACGGTAATGATCCTCTGTACTTAACATTCCGGGATACTTTTCTTTTTCAAAACAAAATTTTAAAATTCCTTGTACACTTGAAAATTAAACATATGCAGTCTGAGCTGAGGCCAGAGCCGCCCTGGACAGGTAAGGTCCTTGGTTGAATCTGGCCCCAGAATATTGGCTTCAGGAAGGTCACAATGAGAGGCCAGCAGCACTTTTTACCTGCCTGACTCCTCTGTTATGCCATGTAAGCCCCTCAAAACCAAGAGTGTATCTTACTCATTTATGTATCCCTTCATGCAGGCCTGGCATATAGTAGGTGCTCAATAAAAGTTTTCTGAACTGAAATTAATTGCCTAACAAAAAATTTGAGGTTCAGTGTGGTGGCTCATGTAATCCCAGCACTTTGGGAGGCTGAGGTGGGCGATTCACTTGAGGTCAGGAGTTTGAGACCAGCCTGGCCAACATGGTGAAACCCCACCTCTATTAAAAATACAAAAATTAGCTGGGTGAGGTGGGGAGCGCCTGTAACCCCAGCTACTTGGGAGGCTGAGGCAGAAGAATCATTTGAACCCGGGAGGCAGAGGTTGCAGTGAGCTGAGATCGCGCCATTGCACTCCACCCTGGGTGACAGAGCGAGACTATTTGATGGCCAGTGTCTGCAGGTGGATCCAAACAGCTATTTGAGGATCAGCAGCAGCTTTTTACACCTTTACAGGGTACGTGGCACCATGAACTAGTTAACTGCATGGATTAATTAATTGTTTGATTAAATAATTAATTTTTTTGGTGGCTGGGAACTGAAGATTACTGGCAAACTAAAATCCAACACACCGGCTGGAGCATGGCAGTAAATGAACTTCCCTGAACTATGAGTTCAAGGCAGTGAGGGTTGGGGTGCTGATGTCTGAAACAAGGACTGTCTCTATCTGACTTTACTATTTCTGTCTTTGATAGAAGTTATCTTCCAGCAGTCACTAAGGAGCCTTGTTGGCACTTGTAAATCATTCCCATGTCCAGGAGCAGTTCCTAAATACTGCCCCCTCCCCAGTATCAGATATCCCAGATATCCCTGGATGAGCCAGGAGCATGGGGGTCTTAACCCTGAACTCTGGCTATGACAAGAGCTAGACAAGAGCTCTGTTGAAAAGGACTTTCCTTGTTAAGTCAACTTAGACTGTGAACCAGAGTGCTGGGTGGAAGGTGCATTCACTTTAGTCACTCAGGATGCATGCCTAAAGCTGGGGTGGAACGAGCTCCCCCAAGTGTGGGAGTGGTAGATTTCCATATAAAACTTAGGGTACTGTTACCAATTGGAAGGGAAGCTGGGCCAACCAAAAAAGCCAGTGTGCACTACCACAATTGGAAATGTGTCTGAAGATGACTAATTTGGGGTGGGGAGGTTTGGGGTCATAATACCTCATCGGAAAAGGAACACAGCCCAGAGGCCTGGGGTGGCCACTCACCTGGTACTTGACTTTGAGCCAGTGATTCTCTTTGGCTTGCCATTTTCTCCTCTGTAAGAGGAGGGGACTGAGCTAGGTCATTCCAAAGCCTGTCCAAGTCCTAACATTCTACAGGGCTCCTATTTCTCATTCCTGCCTGTCACCTGGGCAGGTATAGGAAAGAATAGCTACGGACACTGAGACCACCCTTGCAGTGGTTCTTTTACACTACAAATATGAGCTTGTTTCTTATTACTTGTGAGGAGACAGCTTAATTCAGATTAAATTATTTTGTTATTCCTTTTGTCTGATGTTAACGGTGGTGATATTCTTTTCTTAATTTTTATTTGATTTAAAATAGAGATGGGGTCTATGTTGCCCAGGCTGGTCTTGAACCCCTGGCCTCAAGTGATCCTCTGCCTCAGTCTCCCAGAGTGCTGGGGTTACAGGCATGAACCACCACGCCCAACCTGGTGGGGATATTTGCAAGCATTGTTTGAAAATTTGGGAATTTCAAGTGTCTCTCTCTGTACTTTTCCCAAAACTTCTAGGTATGGAACTTCTTCAAGTTTGGTAAACCGGACCAAAAAAATTGCCCTATTTAGGAAAAACTATGAATACATGGAATGGATTAACCTGATTTCTTCCAGGGCAGGACTGTGTCTTAGCCAGTTTTGTATTGCTGGTATCTGCTATAATGCTTGGCATATAATTAACCATCTCTTTTAGTGTCAGATATTTAATGAGCACCTACTATGTGCCAGGCACCTTCCAAGACCCTTGGTATACAATGATGGATGAGACATCCTTAAAGAGCTCCTGATCAAGTAGGAAACAACTGAGTTAAAGACAAATATGACAGGTAATCATGAAGTGGGGAATAAGAACGAAGGGTAACAGAAAGCACCCCCAGCTCAGTTTTGGGGGAAATATTTGTGTTGCTGTCATCCAAGCAGACACTGAAAGCTAGAACAGGAGTTACTCACGCTGGAGCTCCCCAGTCGAGGTACAGCACAAGGAGATAGAGACAGACAGACAGAGCAAGAAAGAA
Source organism: Rhinopithecus bieti (assembly GCF_001698545.2). NCBI lineage: Eukaryota > Metazoa > Chordata > Mammalia > Primates > Cercopithecidae > Rhinopithecus > Rhinopithecus bieti. The sequence continues at coordinate 143,703 of NW_016808198.1, forward strand.
ATATGAGGGCTGGGGTGGGAAGGAAGCAGAATCCAGACAATGAAGGGCCTTGATGTCTTAATAAGCAGTCACCTTAAGGGCAGTGGGCAGCCAGCTGTGATTTTATGCAGGGAGTAAATAGATGTGCATTGATTAATAAATACTGGTGTATTTTTACGCATGGAATTTTCCTCATCTAAAAATACAGGGGTTGGATTAGATGATCACTAAGATCCCTTCCAGTTGTGACATTCTGCAAGTCTCTAAGTTTCCACTATGATTCGGGTCAAGGTCTCTTGATTTTTGCCTCCTCTCACCAGCGGCAGAGGTTACCCTGAGCAGCATAATGGAATCAACAGCACACGTGGTCTCCCTCTTGCCCTCTGCTAGACAGATGAGCACGTACCATTACAGAGGGTGAGACGGCTTCCTTCGTGACCAGCCTCGCACCAATCCATCCATCAGCCGATTAACGGTGGCTAAAAGCCACTTATCAGGACGGCTCCTGCCCTTATCACTGTCACTGGCTGCAAATAAACATCGACTTTATGCCGAGTTTCCATATTTAACCACGTTTAAGTAACTGCTGATACTTTCATTACATGACATTTGCACTTCAGAATTCAAAATTAGACACATGCATGCAGCCCTTGCACCAAATAGGAAAGCCCAGTTTGTTTGGGGGCCTTCCTGCCATTTCTTTTCAAAAAAAGGAAGCCTCAAAGTGAATTCCATAGAACACAAGGATCTCTTGTACTCTAAAAACAATATCAACAAGAAATAGATCAGGACGATGTAGTTTTATTTTTATTTTAAAATGTCGGTGCCTCATGTAAAAGCTGTAACACATCAATAATGGATGAGATGCATAAACGATATATCACAGTTGAAAAATTCAGTCCTCTGTGGAGCAGAAAAAATCTTTCTTTTTGAGCTGAATTTTACAATATAAAAGCTTGATACTACACACAAATTCATTACTTGATGATGAAAAATAATGCTTTTCTAGAATGAACACTAATTAACAAGCATATTGTAAATGCTTAGATAGTGTGAATGCAAATTCTGGGCCTCCATGTTTAAAATATGGGGACAAATTTACTCCTGGGCAAATAAAATACTTTACTATGATTTTAAGCTTAAAAAGATGGTGCTGATGTTCATCTTGTGATAATATACGTGACTTTCCAATCTATCATTATTATTTTTTTTTTTTTTGAGGCGGAGTCTAGCTCTGTCGCCCGGACTGGAGTGCAGTGGCCGGATCTCAGCTCACTGCAAGCTCCGCCTCCCGGGTTTACGCCATTCTCCTGCCTCAGCCTCCCGAGTAGCTAGGACTACAGGCGCCCGCCACCTCGCCCAGCTAGTTTTGTATTTTAGTAGAGACGGGGTTTCACGGTGTTAGCCAGGATGGTCTCGATCTCCTGACCTCGTGATCCGCCCGTCTCGGCCTCCCAAAGTGCTGGGATTACAGGCTTGAGCCACCGCGCCCGGCCTCCAATCTATCATTATTTTTATATTCCCTTTTTTTTGTTCTCATTGGCTTGAAAAATTTTTATCTCTGTCCCTTAGCATAGCATCTGAAACATGATAGTTGCTCAATAAATGTGATTTATATGAATAAAAGAATAAATGACAATTGCTTAACGTTTTTGGATGCTTACCGTGTGCCAAGCAATGTGCTAAATATTCTACATGCATTCTCTTATTTAATAATAGCAAATAGCCTTTACCTGGGTATTATCAATAATCTCATTTTGCAGATAAGGAAATTGATTCCTAAAGAGGTTAAATAACTTCCTGTGGATATGTGGCTAGTGATGCTGGTAAGTGGCAAATCTAGATCTAAATCTGGCTTTGTTTAAACCCAGAGCCTCTATGCTTAGCCGTAATAGGACAATGAATGAGTTAATAAACTTGCTCTTCTGGGCCAGTGAAGGAGAGGAGAATATTAATGGATCTGATGGGTCAAAGTCATTAAAAACAAAAGGGACTAACATCTTTTGCTATCATGTAAAAAGTATAATACAACTATCATGCTCCTTCAAGGTCAACACCTAATATGGGCTTCATAAAGTGCTAATCTGCACGGTCCAATAATATGGTAGCCACTAGCTACATGTGGCTATTTCAATTTCAATTGGCCAGAATTAAAGAAAATAAAAAATTCACTATCACAGTTGCATTAGCCACATTTCAAATAATCAATAGCCACTTGTGGCTAGTGGCTACTGTATTGGACAGTGCAGACACAGAACCTTTCCTTCATCATGGGAAGTTCTGTTGGACAATGCCAGGTGAGAGTGCATGGACACGGATACAAATAGCACACAGACCCTGCCTTCCAGGCTGGTCTTGAACTCCTGACCTCAGGTGATCCACCCTTCTCAGTCTCCCAAAGTGCTGGGATTACAGGCTTGAGCCACCATGCACGGCTGATTTTAAAATTTACATTGATTTCTGCCAGCTACTCCTCTTCTGACTGCACATAATATTGAAAAGAAGAAAGTAAGTTAAAGAATCAGCTGTAGTGAATTCAACAATATATTATAATGGGTTACAAAGTAGCATGCATTGGAGTTAAAAAAGTAAGCAACAGAAAATACAAATTTTTGACAAATGTACAAAAGTTATAACATATATGAAAATACATCCAAATGAGCAGAGCAGACATTACAATGAACTAAAATAAATTTGAAATGAACAAAACTTAAAACAACCTTCTGAAATTTCTAGATACTGTTTTATTATTCCTTTCGTGCTTTTTTACTTAATTTTTTATAATATCAAAACCAGTATGTGAAAATCAGAATATAGTATCTAAATTATAGTTAAAACATCAGCTTCACTCAGAGACATCCTTTGTTGTTAATTCCATCATGTTCATCCATGCAGATACATTTCTATATGTATATACATAAAACATATGTATGTTTTAGTCAGACCATCCCTAACATTTATCACATACAGTATTAACCAATCCCCAATTTGATTACATTCAGGTTGTATATTACAAGCATGAAATGCATAAATGAAAATAAATTTAAAAATAGAAAAATGAAAAAATGGCATAAATATATACAGCCACATCAAAGATGACAAAACCTTCCCATTGTGTACCAACACTGTGTGTGTGGGTTTTTTAAGTAGCAAATCCAGTGTCTGTGGAAATTATTTTCACCCAAATCATTGGTTCAACCAAATGGTCATCTCAACCCTCCTATTTTTGACCAAATTTTTTCCATTGACTTATTTGATACAGCTTTAGTGTAACTGTTAGCTTAGAATAAAACCAACCATGAAGCTGAGCTCTAGTGAAACTGCTCTCCCTACTCAGCAGTGAAACTGCTGCTGTGTGACAGAGGAGAGAGAAAGTGACCATCGCACCAGATTTGTACCAGGATAGTTTTCTTTTTTTTCTTTTCTTTTTTTTTTTTTAAGTTGGAGTTTCACTCTTGTTGCCCAGGTGGGAGTGCAATGACACAATCTCGGCTCACTGCAACCTCCGCCTCCCAGGTTCAAACGATTCTCCTGCCTCAGCCTCCCAAATAGCTAGAATTACAGATGCTCAATCACCACACCCAGCTAATTTTTTGTATTTTTAGTAGAGACAGGGTTTCACCGTGTTGGCCAGGCTGGTCTCAAACTCCTGACCTCAGGTGATCCAGCCACCTCAGCCTTCCAAAGTGCTGGGATTACAGGTATGAGCCACTGTGCCCAGCCGAGATAGTTGTTCTTAACCAGGAAATAGCCTTATTTCTTATTCAACCCAGAAGTAGATAACCTGAGAAGCTTTGGTTCTTAAAATTCTTAAAATCAGAAATATGATTATTAAATGGCTGTATGCTTCTAATTTGGTTGGATTGTAGGGTAAAGGTAGGAGATTCCTGAGAGTTTTTTATACTAGGAATTAAAAGGGACTTTAGGGATACCAGGGATTGCAAATGTGTGATATTCTCACTGATTCTTCATCTTTGCCATGCACAGACATCACTAATCGATCACAGCACTCATCTCTCCAATTTTTCTCTTAATGTCATTTTCCTGTTTTGTCAGCTACTCTCTAGCTACCCTGGCTTTCCTAGGATCTTCATGCTATCTCTCCTGCTTTAAAAGCCCTTCTTCAGGTCTGTTACATAACTGTTATCTTCTCAGTATTCACCTCTTAGGAAAAATGTCTCCCTCTCTGAAGATTTAAAGACTCCCCCTACTTCCCGTCATTGTGTATTAGTTTTTCCATTTTATTTCCTTAATAGCAAATATCACTCTCTGAAACTATTATTTCTGTATTTGTTTGCTTGTTTACTAATTTATCATCTGCCTCTCTCTTCACTAGAATTCAAGCTCCTAGCCAGTTAAAGTCTTTCTGACTGGTCATAGCTTTGTCCCAATCACTAGAGTGTGCCTGGTGCATAGCAGAACTCACTAAATATATGTATATATAAAATGAATGAATGAATTCAGTACCAACTGTAATAATTAACGTTGTCAGCCAAGATAGCAATAACAGCAATAACAGTAACCATAGCAGTAATGGGAAAAGTGATAGCTCACGTTGAATGAGGCATCCTTATGTGCCAGGCACTAGGCTAAGTGCTTTCAATGCGGTATCTCAAGTGTTTCTCACAACAATCCTATAAAGCACATCTCTTATAAACTCCATTTTACAATTGAAAACCCTAAGATTAGAGAGAAGAAACTCACCCAAGTCACACAGCTACTAAGTGGGAATAGGGAATTGAACCCAGGCCTCAGGAGATTATCACCTGAGCTGCTAACCTCTTCACATTGTGGCCTCTTCTTTGCCTTTCCTGCCTTTGCTTCTCAGATTACAACATTAACAAAATGAAGCCTGAAAGACAAACATACCTGCCCAGAATCACACAGTTGGTGTTTGTCAGTGAAGGGTTTCAAACGCAAGTCTAAAGTCTTTGTATTAGTTCGTTTTCACATTGCTATAAAGAACTTCCCTAAGACTGGGTAATTTATAAAGGAAAGAGGTTTAATTGACTCACAGTTCCACATAACCAGGGAACTCACAGTTCCACATAACCAGGGAAGCCTCAGGAAACTTGCAATCATGGTGGAAGGGGAAGCAGGCACATCTTACATGGCAGCAGGTGAGAGACAGAGAGTGTCAAGGGGGAAGAGCTCCACACTTATCAAACAACCAGATCTCATGAGAATTCACTCACTATCACAAGAACAGCATGGGGAAACTGTCTCCATTATCCAATCCCCTCCCACCATGTCCCTCCCTTGACACCTAGGGATTACAGTTTGGATTACAATTCAAGATGAGACTTGGGTGGGAACACACAGCCAAATCATATTAGTCCTACATTGAATAATTTGTCTACCTCAGTATTTTTTCTTGGCTCAAGAGTACTCTCAGAACAGTGCCTGGCACATGGCTCAGTCAATATTTATTGAATGAGTGGACACTTATTCACTAATTCCAACACATCTTTTGGTCACAGTGTTCCATGGTATCATACTGTAGTGAGACGTTTCTCACTAAAATTTTGTTAGGATATTCAAGTAAAATTACAAATGACTATTATTCAAGTAAAAGTATAAATGACCAGTCTCTATTTTAGAGAGATTTAAACATGTGAATGAATAGTGGCAAAGATCTTGGTATTTGAAATGAGGTTATGCAAATACCTTCAAAGTCTACCTGAGAAGCTCTCTTCTTTTGAGAGGATTTATTAGCCATCCATACCTATTTTCTTTCACATGCCCTATTTTACATTTCTGCTGCATTTAAGCTGAATGCTTCATCCAGACAATCTTCAGTATAAACATAACAGCCAAATTAAAACTAGTAAAGAAGCAGTGATTTTTTGGGATTTTTTTTTATAGTGAAGCTTAAGTGCCTGAGCAAATTATAGCCCAGTCAGCCAGAGCGGCAATGAGCCATTCCCATTGTAAATAAACACATGCATGGCCTATAGACAGTCAGGGTGCATCAGAGACATTTCAGGGAATTCATTAGCACCTTCAAAAGCCTAAACCAGATGGTGGGATTGGACAGGAATCTTTGTTGTGCCTCCAGCATCTAGAACTTTGGCAGCTAAATAAACACTAAATTGATACATGGTAGGTGCTGTAATAACATTTGCCAAATGAATAAATGAAGAAATGGGTTTGGTTTTCTAGGAATGTCTTCCATGGTGGCCTGCTTACCTGACATTAACAGTCACTTGCTTCCTATAGAGGGTCATGGAGGCTCAGTTCCTTTATTTATTCAAGGCAATATCTTGTTTGAGGTTTGTATCCTAGAGGAAGAGTTCTAGAGAGCACTCAAAAAGACAAATGCTTTTTGAGTCATTTTGGCTGCCATTTTGTTTCTTGACCAATGAATATAAGGCATGTTGTGGGTCCCATTGCTAGAGTGGAATATCGAATAGGTAAGAATGTGGCAATTCTTGTGGAATTACCCGGACAGGACCTACAAGCAGAAAAAAAATAGTGAAATGAATATTTGTCCCAGAGAAGAATAAGCACTGGGGAGGATTTGCCTCCTCACACCCTTGCACCTACCTGGGGTAAAATGGAGAAGCTGCAGGTTCTCGACAGAACTGTGAACGCAGCAGAGCCTGTCGCTGAGGTTTGGAGGCTCCTTTCTGAACCTTTCCTTCATCTCTCCTCTTCCATCAAAAGCTGACATTAAGAATGACTAGCCAGGTGCAGTGGCTCACACCTGTAATCCCAGCACTTTGGGAGGCAGAGGCAGGAGGATCACTTAAGTCCAGGAGTCCAGGAGGATCACTTAAGGCCAGCCTGGGCAACATGGTGAGACTCTGTCTCTACAAAAAAATACAAAAAATTAGGTGGCAGTGGTGGTGCACACCTGTGGTCCCAGCTACACAGGAGGCTGAGGTAGAATGATCGCTTGAGCCTAGGAGGCAGAGGTTGTGGTGAGCCACGATCACACCACTACATGCCAGCCTAGGTGACAGAGTGAGACCCTGTCTCAAAAAAAAAAAAAAAAAACTAAGGAAAAAAATAAATAAAAGAATGACTGATATCAGTCACATCAACCTCAGAATGACTTTTCTACTTGGTTATTGCTATATGTGTAGTGTTTGAAATGTCTATAGCAGGCAAAGGCAGCAAATTTCACAACAGAGAAATGATCATTAAGCACTTCCCATGAAGCAGCTTATGCAAGGACTTTACATTTATCTAACTCTCATAACGACCCTGTGAAATAAGGGTTATTAGCTGTAGTCTCCCCATTACCTCTCCAATCCCCCCAACCCTCCACTCTCACCCCTGCACCCCCTACCCCCCACCTCCATTTTATGTTTGAAGAAATAAGGCATACAGAATTTAATGAACTGCCTGAGGTCACACAGTTAGAAACTACCAAGACAATTAAAATTGTAATCCCAAAGTCTAAGCCCCTAACTTCTTTGCTTTCTGGAAATGTATAATTTAATCATACCCAAAACTAAACCACAAATTAAAAGGAAAACACAGTATATAAACTGCCCTGACAGCACCCTCAGCTCACCCAACATTCAAAACTTTTATTTTCAGTCCAGTTTCTCAAGGAGTAATGAAAGGCACCAGACCTTGCCTATCAAAGGACTATCAGATCCCGACTGCCAGACAGGAGAATTATTTGGGGACAGAGTTGCTTCTAGGTGAACCTGAGATCTCACTCCATAGGCAACCACCCAGGTCACTTTCATAGGAAGCCAAGGGAGGGGGCATGGGACATGCTATGAGGTCCACCAGTGAAGGGCCAGCAATGGCCTGTGTGTGTTGTGGGCGGGGGGACAAGGAATGGACCACCCCAACCCCTGGGAGTCAGCACCTCCAGCAAGTGAGTGTCCCTTCCAGGAGGCTTTTTGCAGACTCCAGTGTCCAGTTTCTACCATGACAGCAGTTGTCTTTCCATCTTCCCCAAGGTGACACTGCAGTGCCTCTAAGAGACCAGGGAGCCTGGGGAAAGAGGAGAACAAAGTCTACAGGCCTCTTTTCTGCAAAGCTGGACCCTTCCACCCTGAATATGAGCAGAGGACGCAGGCCTCTAGACAGTTGCCTCTGACACCTTTCTTAGAACTCCTGTTCTCTAAAACAGGAGGAAAATAGCAGGGAGCTAAGAATTCAAGGCATGAGAGTGGAGCCACCTAAATAAAAACATTGTTCATTCCAGAGTCTATTTTCTTTGCTGGGACCCTGTCATGTCCATGGAAAGGAGCTAGGTGAGGGAGACTGTGAGCAACCCAGGGGAGAAAGGAGGCGGGGGGCTGTCATGGCCCATGCCACAGTTGCTGTACCTCCTACCTGTTCTGACATTGCATTTGGCAAAAGAGGGATTGGATTCTGGGGTGTGAGAAAGCAAGAAAAATGTCTTCAGGCATTGAGCAACCTCTCTCAGCAACAGCACTCCTCAGAAAGGGTAATAATGTAAACATTCACCCATTAGAGGAAAAAACTTAGCCTTTATGCCACCCTCTCCACCATTAACAACATTGGCAGTCCTATTAAAATACAGTCAGATTTGTGTTTAATGATCTTGAAAGTAAAGTAATTGCTTGAGAGTTACCATTCAAATGTTCTTGGAAGCGCAGATAATATTTACAATCGGATTGTCCTTTCGGAAGGGGTAGGCAGGCAGCCTTCCTCCATCATTTGAAGCTGAGGCTGGGGAGAAGTGACTTCAACAATTGGCTTACGGCTCTAAAAGCTCAGTGTTTATTTTCCTTTCTTCTTTTCAATATCAAGAGACTCCTGAGCATTAACCATACCTCTTTCCTTCAAGAAAGGAGATGCTGAGAGGAATAATTTGTGGTACAAGTTAAAGCACAACCAAATAGCTCCTTGGGAAAACAGCAGAAGGCATTTGTGTTGAGTCAGTATTTCAGGAATTTGGGAAGGCAGACTGTATCTTTCCTGAGAGGAGGGCAAAACCAAATCAAAGAGCAACGGCCGGACACAGTGGCTTATATCTGTAATCCTAGCACTTTGGCAGGCCAAGGCGGGAGGATTGCTTGAGCCCAGGAGTTTGAGACCAGCCAGGGCAACGTACTGAGACCTATCTCTACAACAAGTTTTTTAAAAATAAGCTGGGAAAAAAATAAAAAATAAATAAATAAATAAATAAAATAAAAATAAGCTGGGCATGGTGGTATATTCCTGTAGGCCCAGCTCCTTGGAGGTTGAGGTGAGAGGATCACTTGAGCCCAGGAAATCGAGGCTGCAGTGAGCTGTGATTGCACCACTGCGCTCCAGCCTGGACAACAAAGCAAGACTCTGCAAAAAAAAAAAAAAAAAAAAAAAAAAAAAAGAAAGGAAAAGGAAAAAAAAAAAAAAAAAAAAAAAAAAAAGGAAGGATAAGGGAAAGATCAAAAGAAGTCATAATTAAATGAGTGGGTTTCTAAGCCAAATTGTGTGGTAATGTCAGTTTTCCTGTCTACAGTCATCTCTAAGACTGCAGCATCAGTTTACAGATCTATGAAACCAACTTTGTTGCTATAGGAAACACACAGGTTAGTGCATGGAGACCAGGCACTAGCATATGGGCACAAACTATGGAGAGATTTCCCGGTTCAAACCCCAGCCTGGCCATTAGTAGCTGTATGGTCTTGGGAGAAAGTAATTTACCGTCTCTGAGCTTCAGTGTCCTCATCTGAAAAACAGGAATAATAACTGTATTCAACCCACAGGGCAAACACAGGGATCTGGAGAGATTCTGGAAGCAAAGGGCCGGGCACAGTGCCCGGCAAAGGGTAGGTGCTGAACAAACGTCCTTAATTATTATTAATATCAGAAAAGGTGAGTGAGGCTGTAACTGCCAACAGTACCCAGCTATCCATAAGCCCTATTTCGATATTTGTGTATTTGGCACATTCAACATTAGTAGGATCTTGGGCTTCTAGCTGTTCTTGGTACTCCTGTGTCCAGGAGGAAGTAGGAAGCCATGGCAATTCTGCCCATTTCACAGAAGAAGAACATGTTGAGAGCCTTGCCAAGGCCACAATTCCTCAGGCCAACCTCAGACAGGAATGGGCTTTGTCTCGTTCAGGGCTCCCTCCCTCAGACCACACAGTCTTCCTATCACCACTTGCCATTTATGAACAAATCTGGCCTTCACATCTTCCCTTTGAGCTATAAATCTAGGCTGGGAGGTATGGTGGGAGGGCACAGCTAGTGAATCACCATAGTGAGAATGGAAAAACCATTTTCCTCTGGACCCGGAAGACAAGGAAATGTGGCAAAGGAAAAGCATCTCGTGATGTGGTGCTGACCTCAAGGAAGAGTCTGAAAACTGTCAGGTTGCATCATTGCTCACAAAACAACCTGCATGGTTTGTATCCTGTATATACTTCCTGCAATTCCCTTTCCTCTCCCTCATCCCCTTGGCCTCTTCCCCACTTTATAGGATGGGCTAATGCTTTGCTGGAGAGGGGTGGGGGTGGCAGTTCACTTCTTTTCATTGAATAACTGCAAATTACAACTGCCTCCTTTTCCCAAATTTCATAATAAACAAAGACCTCTATATTTGGCATAGAGAGGTTAAGTGACAATGCCTAGGATGCACAGCTGGTATAAGCTGGGCCAGGTTTTCTGACTCAGGGTCTTAGCTTCTGAATTAACATTAGGTTAAGTGATAATTGAGGATTTGTTGAGGATTTGATCCAGTGTGTGTGTGCGTTTACGTGTCTGTGTGTTGAATAGAGAACACTTGGCCTTTTTAGGGGGGAGTTGTGTGGGTATTTTGGGAATTATTGTTAGCCGAAGCATCCGTAAGCATCCCTGGAAACCCACAGGACTTTCTTTGCTCTTCGTGCCCTACTTTGCTAAGCGAGGTTCTTTAACAGTACTTCTTAAAGAATGATCTTTAACCAGCAGTGTCAGCATTTTCGGGGTGCTTGTTAGAAATGCAAACTTTCAGACCCTATAGGAGACCTAGAGCATCAGAATCTCTGAACGTGAGCCCAGGAATCTCAAGTTGACAAGACCTTTTCACGATCCTGTGTGTGGTCAAACATGAGCAGCACTGAGCTCAGACCCAACCCAGTGGTTATGGTACTGTACCATAGTCCAGTGATTATAAGCATGGGTTTAGCATGGCACAGACATGCGGTCAAATCGTTTTCCTGAGCTCTAAACTGTTCCCTCTTCTCAGATTTCCTTCTAGCCCCCTCCCTGACCTCCTTTGGGTGTTTGCTCAGATGTTGCTTTTGCTGCTATGCCAACAGACCACTGGATTTAAAGTAGCAATCTGCCTGCACCCCCACTGCCTCCACCTGTCTTTCCTCATTTGTTTTTCTCCACAGCACTTATCATCTGATGTGTTACATATGCATGTTGTTTGTTTCTTATTATCTGTCTCCCCGGCTCCCTCCTCAAATGTAAGCTTCATGAGGGCAGGCACTTTTGTCTGCTTTGTTTGCAGCTATAATCTCAGCTCCTAGGTCAGTGCCTGGCACATAGTTAGCACTTAATAAGTATTTGTTGCATGAATGGGTGAGTCATTTACTAACTAGATGAGCTTTGAGAAAGTTACTTAACTTCTCCAAACCTCTGTTTCTTCATCCAGAAAATGGGTATAATAGTCATGTCACAGGGTTGTTAAGAAGCATAAACAAGATAGCTTATAAAAAGCAGTTGGCATAGTGCCTAACACAAAGCCAATTATAAAAAATAACTATACTATTGCCTGAATAAAGTGACAGGAACATGTCTGAATCTATTCCATTCCCATGGTGTAAGGTTCAGGAAATGGGCAAAGAGTTCAGTGTTCATTTGTTGGTAAAAAATTTTTTTGAGCCAAACACTTAACAATTCAATTTCAGAGTCATACCATTAGGTTAAATGGTAATTGAGGATTTGTTGAGGATTTGATCCAGTGTGTGTGTGCATTTACATGTCTGTGTGTTGAATAGAGAATACTTGGCCTTAAAAAGAGTCATAAAACAGATGTGAATGTCAGAATGGTCGTATCAAAATGTCATGCATATTACAATTATAACAAGACTGGACCCAAATTAGAGGGAGTTATTCTATAATGAGTTTACTGAGGAGAAGTATTGGTTTGCAGAAAATTCCCATGGACCTTAGGAAATGAAGACGCTGTGGTCCCTGACATTTTATCAGTCTTCACAGTTATGGCTGCTAATGGGGCCCACTCAGAGGGAAAAAGGTAAACACATTCCACATTGGAGCCCAACTTTGGAGCCATGGAAGTCTGACTTCTTTGACACTCCCTCCATTAAAGGCTAGTGTCCATCCCCTATCTCTTCAGTCTAGGCAGGCTTGTGACTGTTTTGACCAATGGAGTATGACCAAAGTGATGCTTTGTGACTTCTGAAGCTAGGTCATAAAAAGTCACGTGACTCTGCCTTGCTTACTGTCAGAAGTTTGAGTGGAGAGGCTAGGTGTGGGTTCAGGTCGCCAGTTCCAGTGGACCCCATCTTTGAAGCCATCCCTGCCAAGATGCAGACATGTGAGTGAAGCCTCTAAACTTCGCTTAGATCCTTGAAACCAGCCAACCCACCAGCTGAATACTCTTGGTGGTACCACCAAGAGACCACTGTTCAAGCCATGTGGAGCAGATGAATCACTTCACCAAGCCTGAACTCTGACCCACAATATTGAGAGATGAAATAAAATAGTTGTGATTTTAAGCCATCATACATTGTGGTCATTTGTTACACAGCAATAGATGGCTGGAACGGGCATCTCTGGAAAACAGGCTTGCCACCATACAAGAGCAGAAAGTGTCAAATGAATAACTTCAGAACAGACAGATGAGAAAAGAACATAATCCCCTATTATTTTTTTCTTTGTCCTTTTGAATATCATTGATTTAGACTGATTTTTTTGAGATGTTTGAAAATACTCCCGTTATGCTCGGAGGTCTGTTGTTAGGAAAGGTTTGTTTCTATGATCCAGGTCTCAGGCAGGTCTTTTCCTCTTTCCTTCCCTTCATTAGTTTCTTCCTTTCTTCTCTCTCACCCCTCCCCTGAAACTGAGGCCCACTTGCAAAGCTGACAAATATAAGCTCCGTAAAAGTTAAAAAAAAATAGAAAGAATATCAAAATTAATTAATGACAATAATAGAGATGAATGAAAAGAAATACGGCACCCAAGACTTGAGTTCAAGACCTTGGCTGAATCCCTTTTCCTCCTTGTGCCTCAATGACTTCAACCATAATATGAGAGGGTTGACCTTTGATCCCTAAAGGATCTCCCAGCATTAGCATCCCGAATTTCCAAAAAGCGTGAAGGACCAATGAGAAGGCAACATGCTCATTTGCTAGATCAGGCCTCCACAAGGGCAGAGTATGTATTTGACTTTTTTGTAACTACGTATCCAGTATGTGAAAAACAGCATCATTTAAAAATAATAGGCTGGGTGTGGTGGCTCACGCCTGTAATCCCAGCACTTTGGGAGACCAAAGTGGGTGGATCACCTGAGGTCAAGAGTTCAAGACCAGCCTGGCCAATGTGGCGAAACCCCATCTCTACCAAAAATACAAAAATTAGTGGGACATGGTGGCGCATGCCTGCAATCCCAACTACTCAGGAGGATGGGGCAGGAGAATCACTTGACCCCAGGAGGCAGAGGTTGCAGTGACCCGAGATGGCGCCATTCCACTCTAATCTGGGCAACAGAGCAAGAGTCTGTCTCAAAATAATAACAACAATAATAATAATAATGTCAATAACAAGAGGAAACCATCACTGAGCACTTTTCCAGACATTGCTGTATATACTGTAGGTGGCTTCTCTTATTTAATTCTCAGAACAATCTTATGAGGTAGGTACTAGTGTTACCCTATTCTGCAGACTATAGTACTGAGGCTTAGAGGGTTTAAATAAGAAGCACAAAAGTACAGAGATAGTAAACAGTGGAGCTGGAATTGGAAGCCAGCTAGTCTAAATAGAAAGCCCCAGCTTTTGATTGTAACTATTTCTGGAAAGAGGGGTGAGAAGGAAAGAGCTATGGCATTTCCCGGCCTTGGAGTATTTGCTTTGATTACAAGCGTGGCTCAAAGACAGCAAAAGAAATTAAGGTAAGACTTTGCCTTATCTCCTGAGCTGTTATTCTCCCAAGACTTTGCCCTAGCTCTTTCATTTGGCTTGCACCCAGGCCTCAGGTGACTTCCTCCTTGACACCTCTGGCCCCCTGGACAGGTACTTAGTTCCCTCCTAATCTTCTTGTAGAGGAATGGCCTGTAGCACTGGGCTCTCACCAATGCAACAGGAAGCTCAGTCAAGCCCAAGAGTTTGTGTCAGGGGAGACGTCATTTGAGATGGTGTCTGGAAAAGGCCCAAAGGGAGGAGACATATCCCAAGTCTGTTATTATTAAATGTATCTGAATTGTTTGGGGAAATAATTTTTCAGGTTTGTGAATGGGAACTGGCATGGTGTGTACAGGACTCTGTGGCCTGGAAACCAGGAGACATTGGTCCCATCATAGTTCCAACACAGATTTCCCATGTAGACCTGAGCCAGCAGCTTTATCCACTGGGCTCCTGATCTGTAAGGTCCCTCCTTGCTCTGAGACCTTCCATCTTGGCCCATGATTCCAAACAACCCCATGACGAGCTTGTGCCAGAGCTTCAGCTTGCAGCACAGGGAGTGTACCAAAAGGCTCTGGCCCCTTGACCTGAACATTCAAACAACTCAGTAAGAAAAACACAGCCAAGGGCTGTGCTGTTGGGGCAGCCAGGGTGTGCTCGCTAAATGTCATCAGCCCCAGATCCCCTGCTCTGTCACAGAATTGTTCAATCAAAAGAGTATGACGACATTGTTCGGTTCATCTTATCGAGGACAGAGGGATCTCTCGAGGAGGAAGTAGGAATTTGGAGGTTTGGTGAGGCATTATGGTGGGTGCTTACAGCCCAATAAATTGTAAAATGCTCTCTCACCCCCACCTCGCCCCACCTCATTTGCTGCCTGTGCCTCTTCCTTTATCTCTATTCATATCTTTACATGAACATGTTGCTGTTCCCAAATGAAAGAAATCCATTCAAATGGGATGTTACCTGATGTCATCAAACCCATGCCTGTGTTGCTCTTAAACACCAGCAAAGGTGCTGGCAACACCACACCAGCCAGAACCATCACTCCCAAACCTGGTGACTAAGCAACTTCCTTTCCTCTGTAATTAGTCCTCATGTGAGTTAGGGTGGTCCTTGAACTATTGTCTCTCTAAACCAATGGCCTTTTTTCCAAGAAATCCCATTTCTAACTCACTTTCCTTTCCTTTATTTCCCTATCTGATTGCTTACCTGTTTCTGTTCCCTAAAAATCATCTTCGTGCTCTGAGAGTAGTCAGTGCACATTCCTCCCCACTAGGACTTTTAATCATTTCTTCCAGAGCCCAACCCCAAGGCTCTGAGTCGTTTTGATTTATTTCCTTATCCTCACTGAGCAAGGACCCAGTGTGGCAAGCAAGTCTTCAATTCCCTAATGACCTCAGGGAGAGCTGTGGCAAAAGCAACCAGCTTGATGATCTACCAGGTGAAGCTGAAAAGCATCTCACTGGTATGATATTTGGTCCTGGTGGCTGAGGACCACCATGGTAAGTGACCTTCCTTGCCGTGGGAGATTCTATTATTGTTCCTGCATATTTGTTGTCCCTCTTCATGAGAAGATTGTACTTCCCACCCACGTGACATCAAGCATGCCTCTGTGACTTGGTTTGGTCAATGGCATATGAGTGGCAGTAACATATGTCACATTCAAACAGAAGTTGTAAGGGCCAACAGGCAGTTCTATCTTTGCTCCTTTCTCTGCCAGGAAAGCTCCATGACATATGTATCAACAGCCTCTTCAACCTGGATCCCAGAGGGAAGACACATAAAGCAGAGCTGCAGCTCATCCAACGCTGAAATGTGATGGAACACAAGGAATAGACCATTTTGTCATGAGCCACTGAGATGGAGGGCTGTTTGTTACTGCAGCACAACTGAGGAAAAGCAAATGCACCATATTAAAAAGTGAACAAAGCAGTGCTGTTCTGGGCCTCTACAAGATGGTAGATTCTGCTTGTTCCTCAAGGGAAATTCCTTCTCTTCCTCTGCTGTTCATAAAGCTGGTTACTATGAAGACACTCAAAAAGCAGCATCTACCAGAAAATATGAATGTAACTCTGTACAGCTTACCAAGGCCTTCATGCTTGTACAAGGTCTCATGTGATCCTAACTACAACCTGGTAAGATGCGGTGGACAGGCAACCCTGATAGAAGTAAGGAAGTGAGATGATTGGGGAGAAATGCAAATCCAAACCACAATGAGATACCATCTCACATCAATCAGATGGTTATTACTAAAAAGTCAAAAAATAACAGATGCTGGTGGGGTTGTGGAGAAAAGGGAATGCTTATACACTGTTAGTAGGACTGTAAATTAGTTCAACCATTGTGGTAAGCAGTATGGCAATTCCTCAAAGAGCTAAAAGCAGAATGACCATTTAACCCAGCAACCCCATTACTGGGTATATACCCAAGGGAATGTAAATCATTCTACCATAAAGACACATGCATGCAAATGTTCACTGCTGCACTATTCACAGTAGCAAAGATACGGGATCAACATGAATGTCCATCAATGACAAATTAGATAAAGAAAATGTATACATATGCACCATGGAATACTATGCAGCCATAAAAAAGAACAAGCTCATGTCTTTTGCAGGAACATGGAAGTAGCTGGAGGCTATTATCCTTAGCAAACTAACAAAGGAACAGAAAACCAAATACTACATGTTCTCACTTATAAGTGGGAGCTAAAGGATGAGAACTCATGGACACAAAGAAGGGAATAACAGACACTGGGGTCTGCTTGAGGGTGGAGGGTGGGAGGAGGGAAAGGAACAGAAAAGATAACTATTGGGTACAGGGCTTAATACCTGGGTGATGAAACAATCTGTACAACAAACCCCCATGACACGAATTCTACTTTGTAACAAACCTTCACATGTAGCCCCAAACCTAAAATAAAAGTTTTAAAAATAAGAAGTAAGGAAGTGAGAACCAAATGATTAGACACTTTCCCAAGGGGACGTGGCTTTTCAGTAGGACAGCCAAAACTGGTACCCAGACCCTGTGCATCTCAGACCATTTCTCCTCCACTAAAGTGCCCAGTGCTGATGCTACCTGCAGGAGGGAAAACTGAAATGCCACCTACGGTCTCCCATGTTCAAGTACCGTGGAACATCTTTCCTGCCCAACAAGATCAGGCAGAACCTGTGTGACTTGGTGTTCCCACTCCACTCATTCAGGTGGGCTTTGAACACAACATGCAATATAAACACGTGTGGGTTTCAAGCTGGCTTTTAGGAAAAGGCGATTGCATTTTGAAACATTTCATCTGCAAAATCTATGGATTGGGACCTTGTCAGATATTTGCTTAGAACAAATAAAAGCTATTATGTACTCTGTAAAATTTAAAACATACACAAAAAAACTTGTGTAGGGATGTCTCTGGGCAAACTTTTGACCAATCAGATCTTGCACTTGTGGAACCAGTCAGAACTCACCCATGCCCTGAATGGCTCTTTAGATGATGCAACTCATGGTTAGTGACTAAAGAGAAAATTGTAAGTAGCACATATTTATATACATAATACATTTATGTTGGTATAACTATTATGTTTGTGCTAACATAGTTACTATAAAATAATTACTGATTAATAAACTGTTGAGTCCTACCCTTAACAAAGGTGAAAACTTTGAATTGGGTTATATAAAAAGTCAAAAGCAGGTGACTCAAGAGGGATGCACTTTGCCTTGTGGTGATGTGAGCTTCCTAAGGGCCTCACCAAGTTCTGAGCACCAGGCACCACAGCTCCCAACAGGAAACCCAAGGCAGCTAGGATCCGGAGAAATATCTACTCTAGCATCACTATCTGCAGAAATTGCTGTCAGTTTATATGTCCACGCTACAGCCATTAGTGGGCAAGCCTAATTAATTTACATATGTATCAAATGGCTAGCATTGACCCAGTGATAAACTAGATGTTCAGAGATTTCTAAGTGAGAAATTGAGAGGTAATTTTGCCCACAACCTCTATCACTTAGAATTCATGCACTGATTCCATATACGTGCACTGTTATCTCCTCCTCCAGCATCCACTGCCTTTTCTAAGGTAGGGCTGCTACAGACAGGAGAGCAAGAGTCTAATTCTCGACTTTTTTGTTTCAAAAGCCAAGTTTTAATTGGCAAAATCTGATTTAGGGTCTTAAAACGTACTCATTTGACTGTCCATCCCTTATGAGATATCTATCACCCAAAGGCAAAAAGAACTGAAGAAAAAAAAAAAAACCCTAAACAATTTTCTATCATTACATCATTGATGGTGGAGTTGGTAGTCTAACACAGGTGTTCAAATATGTATTATAGATGAAAACAAATGAGTAATTATGTTGGTGTCCTTGGGAACCAGGATTTGCCATACAAAGGAGAAAGAGAAGCAAGATAGATGCAGTTAAATAGAAACCCTGCAGTCTCGAATTTGAAATGATGTATCAGTATCGATTTATGTTGTATTTCTCTTTAACCTTATCTTTTCCACCAAAAAGATCTGGAAACGTAACCAATTCAATACCCACCCCCAGTGTCAAGGTTGTGGTTTTGAATCATCATTTTCCAATGAAAAGAACCAGGAATCCTTACAGAAATCGCTGATTCCAGGGCAAAGACAGGAGACATATTATAAAAGGGCTTGGAAATATTTCATCAAACCAAACAGCAACCACGGTAGCACAGGTTACTGGAGTCATGTCAAAAAGACTCAGGGACCAACTTAAAAGAAGATCTCATTGGCCAAAGATAGGAGAACATGAGGTTCCATAAAAATAATCTTAATGGATGTTGACACTTCAAGTGTGTTTATATTCATGAGTTTCCAGTTATCCTCTTTTAAAAGTTAACTTTGGAGGATGCTAGGTGCTAGGTAATAATTATTTGGGAGCTAGATTATTTTTAAAAAGGTAAGAATCAAGCAATCAAACATTGTCCTTTCCTTTCCTCTCCTCTCTTCTCCTCTCCTTTTCTTTTCTTTTCTTTTTTTTTCTTTTTTTTTTTTTTTTTGAGACAGGTCTTGCCCTCCCACCCAAGCTGGAGTGCTGTGGCACAGGCACAATCATGACTCACTGCAGCCTCAACTGCCCAGGCTTAAGCGATCTATCCACTTCAGCCTCCAGAGTAGCTGTAACTACAGTCATGAGCCACTGTGCTCAGCTAATTTTTAAACTTTTTGTAGAGATGGGATTTCGCCATGTTGCTCAGGCTAGTCTCAAACTTCTGGGCTCAGGTGATCCAGCTGCCTTGGCCTCCCAAAGTGCTGGGATAACAAATGTGAGCCACCGTGCGTGGTCTGTTCTAACTTTTCTGTTTGCACTAGATCTCAGCATAACCAAACAGTTGATAAGGAGGAGTTTCATTTTACTGAATTATTTTGGCTAATAAATAAGGAAAATAAAATTATAAAATCACCATTTTGTAACCACTAATGGAATAATAGATTTGACAATCATCACCAATGGCTGCTAACTTCACAGAAACAGAGACTCATTGGGAATAGTGCCTCCTAATAGAAACCTACCGTTCCACCTAGGAAGTAGGTCTGCCAATCTAACCCTTCCTCTTCATCTGACTACCCATTTACATACAGAGTAGAGGAATGTGTTAAAATAACACCACAGAGCTTCAAGCAGCAAAATCCAAACTGTGGGAAATTCTACCAGCAAAATTAATGAGGAAAGGGACAAATGAGAAAGAGTGGGAAGATCTATAGATTGAAAGACACTTGAAAGACATTTACTACAAACTGAATTCTGTGTCCCCAGCATTCATATGTTGAAGCCTTAAGCCCCAGTGTGACTGTACTAAGAGACAGGACTTTTAGGAGGTCATTAAAGTTAAGTGAGATCATAAGGGTGGGGTCCTAATCTGAGAGGATTGCTGGTCTTAGTCCCAGTTACTCCAGAGGCTGAGGTGGGAGGACCACTTGAGGTTGAGCTGCAGTGAGTGTGTTTGCACCACCACTCTCCAGCCTGGGCAGCAGAATGAGATGAAAGAAAAGAAAAGAAAAGAAGGGAAGGGAAGGGAAGGGAAGGGAAGGGAAGGGAAGGGAAGGGAGAAAAAAATTACCTGAGGTCAGGAGCTTGAGACCAGCCAGGCCAACATGGTGAAGCCCTGTCTCTACTGAAAATACAAAACTTAGCCAGGGGTGGTGGTTTGCAGTGGTGGAAGGAAGGAAGGAAGAAAGGACGGAAGGAAGGAAGGACAGGGAGGAAAAAAGGAAGGAAGGAAGGAAGGAAGGAAGGAGAGGCTGAGGTGGGAGGACCACTTGAGGTTGAGCTGCAGTGAGTGTGTTTGCACCACCACTCTCCAGCCTGGGCAGCAGAATGAGATGAAAGAAAAGAAAAGAAAAGAAGGGAAGGGAAGGGAAGGGAAGGGAAGGGAAGGGAAGGGAAGGGAGAAAAAAATTACCTGAGGTCAGGAGCTTGAGACCAGCCAGGCCAACATGGTGAAGCCCTGTCTCTACTGAAAATACAAAACTTAGCCAGGGGTGGTGGTTTGCAGTGGTGGAAGGAAGGAAGGAAGAAAGGACGGAAGGAAGGAAGGACAGGGAGGAAAAAAGGAAGGAAGGAAGGAAGGGAGGGAGGGAGGGAGGGAAGGAGGGAAGGAAGGAAGGACAGGGAGGAAAGAAGGAAGGAAGAACAGGGAAGGAAGGAAGGAATGAAGGAAGAACAGAAGGAAGGAGAGAGAGACAGAGAGATAGAGAGACAGAGAGACAGAGGGGAAAGAAGGAAGGCCGTGTGAGTACAAGAGAAGGTGGCCATCATGAAGGTATTAATGCTGTTATCATGGGAGTAGGTTCCTGATAAAAGATTAAGTTCAGCAACCTTCCCCCTCTTCCCTCTCTTTCTGTCTCTCCCTTACCCTCTTGTCTTCCACCATGGGATGATGCAGCTAGAAAGTCTTCATCTGATGCCCAGCAGATGGCCTTGGACTTCCCAGCCTCCAGAACCATGACCCAAAGAAATATCTATTTATTATAAATTACCCAGCCTGTGGTAATCGGTTACAGCAACATGAAATGAACTAAGATACTTGCTCCTTGCTATTTACCCCCAAAAAGTTGAAGACAAAAGTCTGCACATAGATGATTATAGAAGTTTGTTTGTTTGTTTGTTTGTTTGTTTGTGTTTTGAGACAGAGTCTTTCTCTGTTGCCCAGGCTGGAGCGCAATGGCACAATCTCAGCTCACTGCAACCTCCACCTCCCAGGTTCAGGTGATTCTCCTGCCTCAGCCCCCTGAGTAGCTGGGACCACAGGTGCACACCACCACCCCTGGCTAATTTTTGTATTTTCAGTAGAGACAGGGTTTCACCATGTTGGCCAGGCCAGTCTCGAACTCCTGACCTCAGGTGATATACCCACCTTGGCCTCCTAAAGTGCTGGGATTTCAGGCATGAGCCACTGTGCCCGGACAATTATAGAAGTTTTACTCATAAATTCCTAACACTCGAAAGCAATCAAGATGTCCTTCAGTGGCTGAATGAATAAATAAACTGGTACATCCAGACAATGCAATATTATTCAGCACTAACAACAAATGAGCTATCAAGCCATGAAGATGAAGACATGGAGAAAACTTAAATGCATATTACTAAGTAAAAGAAGCAAATCTGAAACGGCTACGTACTGTATGATTCCAATTATATAACATTCTGGAAAAGGCAAAACTATGGAAATAGTAAAACAATCAGTGGTTGCCAGGAGTTGGCAGGGAGGAAGAATGAGTAGGCAGAGCACACAGGATTCTTAGGCCAGTAAAACTATTCCATATGATACTATAATGATAGATACATGTCATTATGCATTTGTCAAAACCCATAGAATGTACAATACCGAGGGTGAACCATAATGTAATCTGTAGACTTCGGGTGATAGTGACACTTCAGTGCAGGTTCATCAGTTGTAACAAATGTACCACTCTGGTGCAGGATGTTAATAGTGGCAGAGGCTATGCATGTGTGAGGGCAGGGGAGCTATGGAACATCTCTATACTTTCTGCTCAATTTGGCTATAACCCTAAAACTTTTCTTAAAATTAAAGTCTATTTTGAAGAAAACAAGAAATACCCATGCTCAGTTTTTCTTGTCCCTAGGTGAAAGATGTCATAAGCTAGGGGAGAAAGAATAAGAGATGAAGAAGTAGTGAGAGTAGATGCCAACTGGTACCTGAGGAAGTGCACCGTGCCTTGGTCCAACGTTAAGGCATGTGACAAGGGAGGGACTGTGCCTGTTCTTGAGTAGAGCCCAGGAAAATTCTATGCTTCAGTGTTTCCTTGTGCCAAATCATATGTAGGTGTGGTAGCGGCTGGGGTAGCTGCAGGTCCTATCTAGACAAGCAGGTCTGAGACTGCCTTCTTGTAGAATTCCCACAGGTCACAGAATGTCGTGGGGTTGGAGGAAAGCCCAAGACTGGCATAGACATAATACAGAACCTCAAACAGCTCCCTGAGGCTCCCACAGCCTGTGTGGCATGAAAGCCACCGAGAAAAAGACAAACCAGGAGAGCCTTGAAGTGCAGAAGTGACCCCCATGGGCAAACATTCAAATCCCAGAGGAAACAAAAACTTCAGAGTGGATGCAAGAGAGGCTGTATGATGGTGGCTGAAGACCAGAGGTCCCAATTTCCAAACCGATTTCCCCTCCTCCACTCCCCACCCCAGAATAAAAACCCAATTCCTGCTTTGAAAGGAAAAGCCCTAGATTGACTGTGACTATGGTTCTTCTGTTTACCAGGGTGAGAGCTCAAAGTACCAAAAAAATGTTAAAGTTTGCTTACAGAAAAAGAAAGTTTTGTTTTATATGCATCTAAATTAGTTTGTTTTTGATTTTTCTTCTTCTTCTTTTTTCTTTAGGCAATATTCGCTGATCTAACCCCGAATGCTTTTAGTGACAATGATAATGAAAAAGATTCTGAGAGATGAATGAGACTCAATATAATGAGAAGGAGAGGAGAAGGCCGTTTTATCATTTACCTTACGACAACTGGTAGCATATATTTAACTATTTTTGAAGCATTGGCTCGAAAATAAGATACAACAAAGATCGTATGTGATATGGTTTGGTTCCCTGTCAAAATAATAACGATGGTTAATCCAAGTGATTTATATGTATCATATGCCATATGGGAAGATCTCATGTCAACAAACTGTCACCATACCTCCTCCATAGACAGGAGCACTGGCATGCAGGAACAGAAGTAGCTTATTTGAGAGCCACACAGCTAGCATTTAATGGAAATGTGGCAGAAATGCAAGCTGTGTGGCTACAGGACATAAGTTCTTGGCCCCCCTGATGGAGGGCCTCTGATGTCTTAGCTTGTAACTGTGTGCAGTCAATGGCCTAAGCTTTTATTAGCTCATGTCAGGTCACCACTCTGATATGGTAGGTCTGCTAAGACTTGCTGTTGCTCAGTGACTTTAGAAAGAAAGATCCTGGCTTCAGAGAATAGACCGGGACAAGTTCCAGATGAAGCCTGAGTTTGCTTTAACAAAAAATATTTCATGAAGACAAGTGCTGGTGGCTGTTGCAGCAAGTAGGAGGCTCACTACAACTCGAGAGGCCAGCCAGGGTCACTCCTGCCCTCGTGGCTCTACTTAGGATTGACAGTGAAAAAGCAAAATGTACTTAGTTCATGGACTATTTTGGGCCCTCTCTAAATAAGCCATGTGAGAGAGAGTGGTCAAAGTTAATTTGTTTTAGATGGAGTATGAAGAGAAAGTAT
This sequence comes from Rhinopithecus bieti, assembly GCF_001698545.2. Lineage (NCBI taxonomy): Eukaryota > Metazoa > Chordata > Mammalia > Primates > Cercopithecidae > Rhinopithecus > Rhinopithecus bieti. The sequence goes on from NW_016808198.1 coordinate 167,464, forward strand.
GGAACACAACTCGCTGGGGTCAGGGCTCTTTTTTTGCTTTATAATTTGGCATTCAGAATCAGTATGAATAACATGAGTGAAGAAAGTCAATTAATAGCCCAGGTGTTATTGCTAATAAAAGAACGTGTACATACATAAAGCCCACTAGTCGATCTTCCCTGGGGGTGTCCGAGTTACTTGGCCTGAGGCCCAGGCATAACTTCAGTACTGTTTGTCCTGCCGCCACCAAGTGCAACGTCCTCACCTGCTGCTGAGCACAGGGGATGGAATCTGACCCGCTTCTGGGTTATTGTTGGACAAAAAGTGGTCTGGCTGTAGGTCAAAACAAATTTGGCCCTTTAAAGTCTCTGAGGGTTGGGGCGAGTCCTGAAAAACAGTGACAAGACCATAATAGGGTCTTTATGAGCAGTTCTGTTCTCCAACGACATTGAGCCTGGTGTTCATGGGCGCTGACCTCAGAAGTGCGTCTCAGAGGCAGCCTGGGGCTGCAGGGAGGCACAGCTATAAATGGATGCTGTGCAGCTGTGAGGGGAGCTATTTTGGGATCCCAGGGGGTCTCATTTGCACTTCAGGTTAAGAAGCTTGCAGGTGAAGGCGTCTTATGTGGGAGTGGAGAGGGAGACCAGACCAGACCAGACATAGCCCTTCCTCCTCCTGCTCTCTTCCCCTGCTGGTTCCCCCCGACTGTGTCCCCCTCTTTCTTCAAAGACTTCACCAGCACAGGGTCCTGGAGCCCTGTGGGAATGCAAGAGAAACACAAAAGGGAGAAGAGGGGGAAAGTGTCTCCCAGCCCAGAGTGTTCAAGGAAATTGCCTCCTCAGCTGTGTTCTAGATAAGACTCTGCTGACCTTTGCAGGATGGGCAGAGGTGCCAAGGCCTCAGGCTCTGTTGCCTTTTGCATCCACTTCAGTGGCTTTCAAATTGGAAGTAACCTGGGAGCTGACGTGAGAAGAGAGGGTGTCAGACCCACCTTCACAGTTCAGCCCAGGCCCACTCTGAGGGACAAAGGAGCTGGATCCTTCTTCCTTACAAGCCTAGTGCCTCTGGCTTCAGTTGGTGTGACAGTAGAGCCCTCTGAGCAGTACAGCTCTGAAGGACATCTCCTCTTTCTCCCCGCTTCAGGCTAACCTGAAATTACCTCACTGGTCATGTTAGGTTAGAGGCAATGGCAGATTAATGGTTTCTCCCATTGGCCCATGCTTAATGGCTGCCATTTTGAAGACAGCAGATTTAATTCAGCAGCTTACGTTGCTTTATGCATGTGCACTTCAGAGACACACAGATCTGGGTTAGAATGCTACATTGCTACATCCTAACTACGTGGCTTTTGGCAAGTCTTCATCTCCCTGAGACTCGGGACCTCACTCACAAAATGGGAGTAACCATCATTCTGCCTCAGGGATCATTGTGACAATTAAATGTGGCAAAATACTTAGCACCATGCATGGCACATGGTCAGTGCTCCAAATAGGTAATTCATTTTTGTGATGGATATACTGTATCCATTCTTACTAATGGATGGGGAAAGAGAAGTGAAGAAAAGAATTCTTGTGGTTTGGGGCTACCCAAGACCCTAGTTCTGACATACCTTGCCACTGTTGAAGGACCCTCCTGCGATAGACCAAATATTTCTGTCCCTCCAAAATTCGTATGTTGAAACCCAATCCCTGTGGGATGGTTTTTGGAGGTAGGGTCTTTGGGAGGTGATTAGGTAATGAGGATGGAGCCTTCATGAATGGGATTAGTGTCCTACCATGAGAGACCCTGGAGAGCTCCCTTGCCCCATCTGCCACGTGAGGACTCAGTGACAAGAAGGCTTTCTATGAACCAGGAAGCAGGCCCTTGCCAGACACTGAATCTGCTGATGCATTGATATTGGACTTTCCAGTCTCCAGAATGGTGAGAAATGACTTTCCATTGTTAATAAGACACCCAGTCTGTGGTAGTTTGTTACAGCTGCCCAAAGGGACTAAGACACTTCCTGAGCTATGAAAAAGAGAAGTAACAAGGTGAGGAGAAGGGATCAAGGATGTAGTTCAACTCTCTCTGCCTTCTCACAGGCCTCAGGCTGGCCCTGCAGGCTGTGCTCTGAGGAGTTTCTAATGTCTACAGCCCAGAAGACCAGGTGTTCTGAAGATTCCTGTCACCAGTGCTGAGATGTTCTGAACAAACAGCTCTGCAGGAGAATTACAGCAATCAAACTACAAGGTACTACGGAATAGAGTCCATATCCTCTCCTTCATATGAGGAGATAAAGGCTCAGAGAGGTGAAGGAACAACAGAGCCAAGACAAAGAACCAGGTCTTTCCCCTCCCAGTTCAAAACGCATAAAGGGCTGTAAACCCCAGACAATTGTTAGACTAGATTCTTAGAAAATCACTTTAGTTTACCCAGGTGGCTTTTGTTGTTGTTTTAGGTGCTATCCAACTGAACATGGTAGAATGAAGGAAATTATTTTCATGGGAAATCTGTAGTTTGTAAATATAACATATGGGGGTCTAAATTGTGTTATCATCCAAAAAACATCTTATTGGTGGATGGGAAGGCACAGTTCAGCCCACATTAAAGAGACTCATAAATCTATGAGGAAACTTCTCCAGCACCCCAAACAGATCCAGTGAAAACTCTGACCTCACCAGCATCTTGCAAAGGCCCACAGTGAACAAATGAACCTAGAAGGGGGGCACTGTAATTGAAGTGTTTGGTAAATGAGGATCCTGGCAGCAAATATCAAGAGCCAGCTGGAGCTTCAGGAGCTTCTTGATGGTGGAACTTCCCCAAATTTGAGTTGATCCTGAGCAAATATGAAACTGTGTGCTGCTCAAAGAGTGTCTTGATTCTCAAGGAAACATAGCTTATCCTCATAGCCTTGGGCTTTCCAAAGGTCATATGAGGAAACTGTCTGCATCCCCTCTGTAAAGGCAAAAGTCATTATCTGTCATGTCATTCAATGTCCCTTACAGTATGACTTCATAATATATCATCCAAACCAAGACGCATTGAATATTAACAATTTCCTTGGGACAGCAGGTATAAACTGACTATCCTGGGCACACCAAGGTGTGTGGTTACCCCCACTTTAAAAGATCAACATACCCTATTAAAAAGAGCCAACATGGTGATTTCCTTTTGAAACATAAAACTTGGAGCTGTATGTCTTCTTTGAATAGATGCCTTTCTTTTTTATCAGGCAATAAGGAGAGGAGACAGAAACTATGTAACCTGATCTTTTCCTTTTGCCTGGGCTCTGGGAAGTCCAGAGTGAAGTTTTATGTCAGTTGTCTTGGATTCCCAGTATAATTGTCTTCTCATCCCTTTCTTCATCCCCATTTTCTGCTCTGAAGATGCTCCTAACACAGCACATCGAGATGGGATGCTGGTTTTAATAAACGACTTCCAAATCCTTCTCAAGCAGGTTGATACAGCAAGCATGCATCCTGGATTTTGTGTCCATCTGATATCACTCGCATATTCAACCTTGCTTTCCTGATAAACTATTTGAAGATCTAAGGAATTACACTTCTTTGCCTTCCAAACTGATTGCATTAATCAAACACTTTTTGAACTCCTGTCACTCACTAGAAAGGTGACGAAGATATTATCAGTGAACAAAATAGACAAAAATTCTTCCCTTGATGGGGTATACATTCAAGTGAGGGAGATTATGAACAATAATTGAAAAGTTCACCAAATAATCAAATTATGTAACAGGTTACACAGTGATCATTGCAATGGAAAAAATAGGATAGGGTAAGGATAATTGGGAATGTCAATGGTTGGTTTGGAGGGTAAACTTTAAATGGAGTGGGTAGGACTTATTGAGAATATGACATTTGAGTAGGGTGAACATATAATTTATCATCCAAACTGAAAAACACTTAACAGGACAAAAGGAAGCTATTCATAATTGTGCTGGGACAACAGGTGCAAACTGGGACTGTCCTGGGCAAACAAGGACATATGATCACCCTACATGTAAGCAAAGACTTGAAAGATGTGAGAATCAGCCTAGCAGATACATGGGGAAGGAAGGGTTTAGGCAGAGGGAGCAGCAAGTTCCAAGGCCGAAGCAGCCTCACAAGGTAAGAAGATGCCCAGTGTGGCTGGAGGAGAATAAGCCAAGGAAAAGTGGTAAGAAATGAGGTCAATGAGGTTCTGGGGACCCCAGACTGTGCAGCCATTGTAAGGGTTTTGGTTTTTCTCTGATAGAAAGAGGGAGCCATTGCAGGGTGTTGAGCCAAGCAGTAACATGATCTGGCATATATTTTACCAAGATTCACTTTGGCTGCTGTGTTGACAATAGGGTTGGCATAGCAAAGACTTGGAACCAACCCAAATGCCCACCAATGATAGGCTGGATAAAGAAAATGTGGCACATAAATACCATGGAATAATACTATGCAGCCACAAAAGAAGATGAGTTCATGTCCTTTCCAGGGACATGCATGAAGCTGGAAACCATCATTCTCAGCAAACTAACACAAGAACAGAAACCAAACACCACATGTTCTCACTTATAAGTGGGAGTTGAACAGTGAGAACACATGGACACAGGGACCATCACACACTGGGCCTGTTGGGGGTTGGGGGGCTAGGGGAGGGATAGCATTAGGAGAAATACCTAATGTAGGTGACGGGTTGATGGGTGCAGCAAACCACCATGGCATGCGTATACCTATGTAACAAATCTGCATGTTCTGCACATGTACTTCAGAACTTAAAGTATAATAAAAAAAAGAAAATAGGGTTGGTGAGAAGGAAAGTAGGGAGGCCAGTTAGAAGGGAGCAGAGCAGTAAAAGGGATAAGAAGTCAGATTCTGGACATATTTTGAAGGTAGAACTGAGAGGATTTTTTGTTGATTTGGATGTCAAGTGCACAAGGCCAGTCAAGGATGGCTCTGGGGTTCAGGGCCTGGGCAAGCAGGAAGATAGAAGTACCATTAGCTAATGTGAGAAAGACCACAGGTGAAGCAGGTGGAAAGGGGAAAGGCAGCGATGGTCCAGGACATGAGGAATTTGGGATGTCTATGACATAGAACTGTCAAGCACACAGTTGGACAGACAAATCTGGAGTTCAAGTGGAAGGCTCCTTCTGGAGATACCTATCTGGCAGTCAGCAACCGCGAGAAGGCCACGTCTCCCCAGATCTCCCAGACCACCTCAAAGCAATGCAAAAACCCCTTTGCAGATGTAATTTTTGTTTCTGGCCAAAATAAATAAAATAAATCAGAATGCTCATCCTCTAAAGCCCACCACACATCTTAATTTTTCATGAAGTCTTGCCTCATTACTGCAGTCCTTGTGGTACCCTCTTAATTTATACAATTGTCTGCTTCACTGACTCTTCAATTAATAGCTATCTATTGAACAAATTTTGTGTACATGGCCCTGTGCTGGGTGCTGTGGGGGTGGGAATCAAGAACACCTGGTCCCTACACCCAGCTGAGCAAGCGGAATGAATGTTACCCAAAGCACAAGTTCCCTGAGGGGCCAGAGTCAATGGCATGAAGGAAGTGCCTCTTGAGTTGAAGCTTAAATGAGAAAGGCAGATTCTGGAGACACATTTTTTTGAAATCTAGGTAGTTGGTCTCCCAAAAATTCCTCTAGTTCCAAATATTTGCTTTTCTATGCATCTAGAGAAACTAGGTTTTTCAAAAAGTAGGAGTGAAGTTCTTGTCATTATCTAGGCATGAGGTCATGAAGGCTTGACCTGGAGAATGGATGAGAAATGAGGAGTAACCACAGAACTAGGAGGCCTTTCAAATGAAAGAAAGGACAATGGGGTGACAGAGGAGAAGAGAAGCCAAGAAAGGGAAGCATGAAGCCAAGATTCCAGGCCTGAGAGGAGCAGTGGAGTCACCAGCTGAAGGGGGCGTGGAGATGGCATTGGGAGAGGAGATCTCAGTTAGTGTGGGTCAGTTGCAGTAAGAGTGGAGCATCCACAGCCAGGAAAGTGTCAGGCCCAACATGGAACAGAGGGAGTCAGCCATGTGAAGCCTCCTTTATGCCATGGGGCAAGATAAGCCCAAGAGAGAATAGATACCTGTGTTTGGGAATTAGTGACCTATGCACATCTCCATATTTTATCTCCCCAGCTTGACATACTTCTTTCTTATACTATCTCGGTCTATTGAGAGGCAAAATAATGAGGCTGTTGAGCACACAGGGTCTGGTGTCAGGTTTCCTCCATTTAAGTCCTGGCTCTACCCACCACTGGCTCTAGCGTTGTAATCTTGGCAAGTTACTTGGTCTCACCAAGCCTCAGTTTCTTCATCTGTGAAATGGGACAGTCAGTAGTTGTTGCATCATAGGAGTTTTGAGAATTAAAACAGATAACTTGGCACACAGAATGTGTTCAATCATGTTGGCATTACTACACATGGTCACATCTCAATAAATGTTCACTGACAGCACTGGAGGAAGGGCCCGTGGAACTAGTATTTTAAACTATACTAACTCTTAAAATAATTTACCAAGGGGAAGGTTAGGGGAAAGAATAAACATTTCTTGAACCCTTGCTATATGCCAGCTACTCTACCAACTGCTCAATTGACCCGCACAACAATCCTGTAAGGTTGCTATGATCCCTAGTTTATAGACTAGAAAACAGGAGCAAGAAAAGGAAGGTTCCTGACCTTGTCCGAGGTCATACAGCTAACAAATAGTGTGTGTTTGTAAGCATTTAAAAATTCCTAAATATACATTCCCAATTGTTATCTATACTTTATATAGCCCTATTTTATATTTAAATTTCAACAATACCTATTATTCCTATGACCAGCAAAAAATATAATATTATTTCCATTTTGGGGAGTGGGGGAGAGGTAGCAAAGGTGAACAATCCCAGATGGGTTTTCTAGAATGAAGAACCTTGGGGCTTCCTTGTAGAATGGCCAGCCCCAGCTGCAATGTTGCCCTGAGCCCCTAGGAAAAGAGTAAACTATGTGCAGCACTGAGAACTTAGGAAATAAGCAGAGAAAAGACAAAAAAGGAAGATGGGTAAGCGTGTAATGCATTTGAAAGAGATTTCCATCTAAGATTATTAAAATAATAGAAAAGATTTCATGCTTAAAGGGATAAACTTCCTTAATCTGTCACATACTCTTAATCCCTAGACGAGATGTCTCTGTTCTTGAAGAATGGACACAACTTCCTTATATACTGACCCCTGGGGCCCTGGACAAGGCACAATGGTGGTTAATTCTGCAACCCTGAGGTATTTTTATAAAAACACGGAGGACTCTAGAGTCCAGATTAACTCCAAGGTCAAAGCTTATTCTTATCACCTCATAACATCCCTATGAAAAAAGTACTAGAGAAAATCCATTAATGAGGAAAAAACCATCTCTGTAGAGAGCTGCTTCAATTAATTGAATCCTGTTTTCTAAAAAGCACCTCATTGGTCAGTATCATTTATCATATAAATACATGATACTGATCAATTAGATGCTTTTTAGGAAAAAAAACTTTTATAGAATCTGAGTCTTGTAATATTAGCAGATATGTCAGATATGTTAGTGGAGGTTACTCCATTTTAAAATCATTTTAAATGACTGTGCTATACTTCTAAGAATGCTATAAGAGGGAATTCATCTTTGACAGGAAGTAGAGAGGAGGTTTGTCCAGACTCCCAGGGGAAAATAAGATGGTCTCTTGGAAAGCAAGATGAAGTGATTTAAAGGAAAGCTTTAGAAAAAGATAAATGAAAAGAGCATCTCTATCAAAGTTTACTTTTTTTTTTTTTTTTTTTT
>NW_016808198.1:177043-181326 GCF_001698545.2 Rhinopithecus bieti
CTCGGCCTCCCAAAGTGCTGGGATTACAGGCTTGAGCCACCGCGCCCAGCCGATGTGTTTCTTTATCAGCTCTTTTTATGAGGTTTACCTAAAAGACAGTTGTCTGTTGCCTGCATGTGTCTAACAACTTAAGCCTCTTTTTTGGGGGGAGCATTGTACAAATCCAATTGCTTGAAGAAGGACAAATTTCACCAAAATGGTGGACACAAAATATCACTATGACTGAATCCATACGTGTTTATGTTCCTAGAAACAGCCTCTTTGGAGTTCATCCTTGTACACATGAATGATTTCTTTCCCCATGCCTTTCAGATTATCAGCTTTCAAAGACCAGCCCAGGTTCAATCTCCCCAGGAAACCTTTTCTGGCCATTCCAGACCATACAGAAAAGGCATGGGCATCACATGAACAGTAGACAACCATCATATGGTGGCTTCCACAGGGACTCATTAGGAGTGGATTGAGGGTCAGGGTAATTTGGGCGTCACATGGTAGCCAATTATCAACCATGAAATCTCTTCAGGGCCAACCTGTCATACTGGGAATCAGAGAAAGGGCCCAGTTCCTGTGAACTGATGTGGTAAGAACAAAATGGGACAGGAAAGCCAAACAAAAATTCATTCCTGGGACTATAAGCCCATGGGAGTGAGGAGAGTTATAATTTATGGAGTAAACGGAGTTAGGAGATCATTACAGGACATAGACTCTGCCTTCAATTAGCATAAAAGATGACCCAAAGAAACAATAGAGAAGTCCAGAGGTTTAGTGCTAAAGGCGGCCAGTAGGTAATAATATGGGCTATGGAATCTGGGTTCAGGTCCTGGCACCACTCTTTACCCATTTACTTAGCTCTTAGCCACAGCTTCCTTAACTATAAAAAAGATAATAATGTAAACATCCTCCCTGGGTTGTTATAAGGATTCAGTGAGATGATGGGTAAAAGGCACTTTTCTCCATACTTAGCACATAGTGAGCTTTCAGCAATGTCAGCTATTGCTAGCTTTCTAGCTCATAGCATTTGGACACATGGATACTGGGCCTGAGAGAAACCAACACCAAACCCTACCAGAAAGGAAGAATGAGGGGCTGACTGAGGTATTCTAAATATGGTCTAATTTAAGCCGGAAACACAAGCAAAGCAGGGCAGAGGCCATGGCAAAGGCATAGAAAATGGGGCAGGAGAGCAACTCTGACACAACCCACTTGTTTCTAGATCACTACAAAGATGTTTTTGGCTTTTAGAGTGTAGCCAAGGGGCTTTGGAAATGGGAGGTATGAGGATAAACAAAGTAGCTTGGCATCAAATACAGAAAATGCTACACAAATGAAAGGGAAGAATCTAGCAAGTGATTCTGTCCACTTTTTTTTTTTATAATCAAAAATCTTGATTGTAGCCATTAGGGAGGGTCCGCCTGGGTCAGATTCAGATGTAGAATCACGATTCTTTTTCTGTAGTTCATACATTTCTGGGTGATTCATGGAAAAGCTTTGGGGGACCCATGAACCACCCAAAATTGCATGCAGTCTTGTGTGTTTGTTTGCATGATCTTTTGATGGGGTGAAGGAAAGCAGCCTCAGATTCTCTAAATGATCCCTGACATTTTAAGGACCCCTTATTCTCTAAGAACACATGGACTCTGTAAAGTCAACAAAAGGATTTTTGGGAAAGAGCCACATAAACGTAAATTATACAACAATGTGTAACTAAAGCATGATGGTTAAAATGACAGTTTATGGAATATTCATTTGTCTTCAAAATCTGGCTGCATAACTCGGTACATTAGTCTCCCTGTATCTGCAGGAGATATGTTTCAAGACCCTTGGTGGATGCCTGAAACCTCACAGAGTATTGAACCCTATACATATATACTATGTTTTTTCCTTTATATATATAAGTACATATGATAAACTTTAATTTATAAATTGGGCACAGTAATAGATTAATAATAACTAATAATAAAATAGAACAATTATAACAATATACTGTAATAAAAGTTATATGAATGTGATCTCTCTCTCTCTCTCAAAATATCTTATTGAATTGTACTCACCTATTTTCCCACAGAAACTGCAGAAAGCAAAACCCTGGACAAGTGGGGACTACTGTAGTTGTATGGCCATGGGCAAGTTAGTTAAATCCTTTATATCAGCCAGTGCTGCATAACAAATCATCCCCAAATACAGTGACTTAAATTAACAATCATTTTATATTTCTTACAAGTTTGCAAGTCAACTGGGGTTTGGCTGACATAGGCTGGGCTTGGATGCTAAAGCTCTGTTCCGCACATCTCTCATCCTCTTCTCACGACCAGAGGGAGCCCACATCATGTTCTCTCTTGGCAATGACAGAGGTACAAGAGAACAAGCAGAAACATGCAAAGTCTCTAGGACTTAAGCTCCAAACTGGTACATGGTCACTTTTGCCTCATTCCTTTGGTCAAAAGAAAGAGCCAAATGCAGTATCAAGGGGTAAGAAAATACAGTGACAGAGTTCAGGACACACTACCCTAAAATATGGCAACTGGGAATCTCAAGAAACAACAGAAGAAGAAAGGTCATTCTCACCTTTCTCTCACCCTTCTGCCTTGAAGCAGGTCACAAAACCTAAGATCGATTTTCTAACCTTACCCTGAAGTGGGTCATGTAAGACCCCCATTAGCAAGATGTCCTCCCTATACCTGGAGGAAAGAAACATCTTTATCTCTGAAGACACGGGGTATCAGAGAAGAATCTGAGCAAAGAGGCCTTGCTAAGTTCTCCCAGTTTATTACCATTAGATCATAACCCCTTTGTCCAATTATATGTCTTCATGACTGTCCATTCTTCATCAAACTTAGCATAAAAATACACAAGTCTACTTGTTTCTTTGAGTCTTCCTTTCCTTAGAAAGCTCCTGTGTCATGTGAAACTTATCTTAAATAAATTTGTAAGCTTTTCTCCTATTAAACCATCTTTTGTTACAGAGGCCTTAGCCATGAACCTAGCAATAGGTGAGGAAAAGATATTTTTCCTCCTGTACAATACCCTGGCCCTTTTGTGGAAAGAACAGCAAAGTTACATGGCAACGGCAATAGATATAGGGGGGAGAGAAGAACTGGGGCTACTGTTGCACTTTCCCACCTCCCCTACACCTTTACTATCCCACTGGTGAAACGGAATAGTAATAGATCATGCTTCATACCATTATGAGAGGACTAAAGGAGATGACATATTTTTAAATACTTTTCATGGTGTCTGGCACATTAGTGTTCAATATAATGTATTGAACCTCATTATTACTAATAACTATTGTTATTGCTCCACTTTTGTGCTCTAGCAAGGCTTGGATGCCCCTTCTCCTTGCCCAGCTCCTCCACTTCAGATGTACCTTCTATATGTCATGGCTCTTGCTACCATCTGCAGAACCACTTCTTATTCTGTTTGAAATTAGTCAAATCCCTCATTTTAAAAACATGGGCGTCAGCACCAATAAGAGGACCAACCATCATCATGTGGCCCTGCTATGAAGTACTAAGAAAAGCACATCACTTGTGTTATATTCCTGCTAAAATTGCGTAACCTAAATTTTATTGCAAAGAAACATCAGGGAAAACCATATTGAAGGACATTCTACAGAATAACTGGCCTGTACTCTTCAAGAATGTCAATTATTAGCCAGGCACAGTGGCTCACATCTGTGATCCCATCACTTTGGGAGGCGAAGGCAGGAGCATCCCTTGAGCTCAGGAGTTCGAGACCTGCCTGGGTAACATACCAAGACCTCATCTCTTCAAATAAAAACATTAGATGGGTGTGGGCCAGGCGTGGTGGCTTACACCTGTAATCATAGCACTTTGAGAGGCCAAAGCAGGGGAATCACCTGAGATCAGAAGTTCGAGACCGGCCTGGCCAATGTGGCAAAACGCTGTCTCTACAAAAAATACAAAACAAAATAGTGGGGCATGGTGGCCCGTGCCTGTAATCCCAGCTACTGTGGAAGTTGAGGCAGGAGAATCGCTTGCCAGGAGGTGGAGGTTGCAGTGAGCCGAGATCGCAGCACTGCACTCTAGCCTGGCAACAGAGTGAGACTCCATCTCAAAAAAACAAAACAAAATAAAAAATTAGCTGGGTGTGATTGCACATGCTTATGGTCCCAGCTGCTCAGGAGGCTGAGGTGGGAGAATCACTTGAGCTCAGGCGATCGAGGCTATAGTGAGCCATGACTGCACCACTGCACTCCAGCCTAGATGACAGAGGGAGATCCTGTCTCAAAAAAAAAAAAAAAAAAAAAAAAAAATTCAAAA
>NW_016808198.1:182293-201043 GCF_001698545.2 Rhinopithecus bieti
AAAAAAAAAAAAAAAAAAAAATCTGCATGGGCTCTGCCGAAAGTGACTCTCAGATGATTCTCTCTCTTCTATACACTTTAGAAGCTGCCCAGTACTCGTCATGCACTCCTCTTTTGAACTGCCTCTCTCTGTTTGCTTGGCCCTATGGCTTTGTGCTTCCCTGTAACCTGCACATATGTGCCCTGGCCCACTGCCCCACCCTATGTGGTACTGCAGTTCTGTCTCCACATTATCGTCCTCTTCTCGGCTAGTTCAATAACTTTCTGATTGAGGGTTGATCTGAAAATTTCCCATACTGGACAGAACTATGGACTTCATAAAACATCATATGTGTCACAACTAAACCTGCTGCAGTGAAGGAGTTTCTGTTTTAATAATTTCACCCCCACTGTCACGGAGGCCACGAGATGACCTAGTGAAAAAAATCATTCCAACTATAAACCTCTCCACCCCTTCACCACACACCTCCTGTCTCCCTTCAGCCACATTGCTCTCAGGCTTCAGGTGGAGGAAGCTTGAGGAAAGGTGGTTGATACCTATTATTTTCTGCTCAGCAGGGTCTCAGTGGGACAGAATTTCATCTTAAGGTGTGGGATTAAAAAAAAAAAAAACCAACAAACTTCCCATACCTTGAGATGTGCTCATATGGAGTATAAACAGCTGATTTGTTACTCTAGAATCACACCTCACCCAGAGCGTTCTCTCCACACACTTAGTCATTCTCCCTTCCTTGATTGAGTTGGATAGAACTGGCCTGAAACCTTTAAAAAGAGGCAGGGAAAGCCTCTCTCCTTCCCTTTCTCACATATTATCTCATTTTGTCCACACAGCAACCAGGGAGGGCAGTGGAACAAATATTGCTATTTCCATTGAATAGGTCAGAATACTGAGGTTATGAGAAATTAAATAACTACTAACTTAGGTCACATGAGTAGGAGCGGTAACGTCAGGAATAGACAAAAAGGCAAAGGGTGTATGTGCGGGATAGTCAGAAGAACAGAAAATGAGAAGCTGGTCATCCTGGCATTAATTCCAACATCCTGCTAATTCCAGTTCCAAGGTTATGGAAACTTGGATTCTTTACTTAATGCCTGCACACTTCAGTTTCCTCATCTGCAAAACCAGTATAATAAAATTTACTTCCTGATTTGGTGTTGAGGGTCAAGTGGAAGAGGCTTAAGGAAGGACATATGAGCACCTCATCCATTGCCTACTAGACTCAAAATAACATAATTACTTCCCTTTCCTCGCCTTCCTCTATCTTTTTCTTTCTTTTATTTATTTATTTATTTATTTACTCTGTCACCAGGCTGGAGTACAGTGGCGTGATCTCGGCTCACTGCAACCTCTGCCTTCTGGGTTCAAGCGCTTCTCTTGCCTCAGCATCCCAAGTAGCTGGGACTACAGGCTCACACCACCACACCCAGCTAATTTTTGTATTTTTATTAGAGATGGGGTTTCACCATGTTGGCCAGGATGGTCTCAATCTCTTGACCTCATGATCCACCCGCCTTACATGCAATTCTGGTAGTCTGGGATATGAATGAAAATCAGCACCTGGAGAGGGCGCTCCTGAGCCAGTTGATGTTAGCTACTGGGATCCTTCCATACTAAGTACCGGGTTTACAGATGGGATCATAGGAGGTTTTACTGCCAAATAAAAGGTAGTACTCATGAGGACTGTATTTGCTAAGCACAGCTTGTGAAATATGTGCTAGTAAACCTGGGATAGCCATTCATTTCTTTACGATTTTTTAAGGGCAGCCTTGGGCATTATTTGCATTATCCTCCTTACTCTTAATGTTACTTAGGCTAAAGATCTGACATCTTGGTCCCAGACAGAGACATAAGGGCCTAATGAATGGGATAAATCAGGCTCATTTTTAAGAATGACGAGAGATAGAGTTTTAATTTTTTTATTATTAGACTCATAAGCCATTAAATATTAAGAATTCATCAATGTGGCCCTGTGCATCTGATAAATGAACCATGCCCACCAAGCTGTGTTCTTTTACTATAGGGAAGCTAGAAGAGTCCTTGAGACTGGACCCAGACAAGCGAGCTGGTTGGATGGAGCTCTTAGTCTTCATTCATAGGCAAGAGGTTACACTAGTTTGCACCACCCTAAATTGAGGCATGCTTTGGGAAATCTTCACATATGCTGATGGGTGTTTAAGGCACAAGTGCTATAGATGCTACCTGACCATAGGCTGAGGTGCTCTCTGAGTTCACAGTGGGCGGGGGGGGGGGGGGGGTTGGTTTTGTGATGAAACTGTTCCACCTCAGATCATCAGGCATTAGTCAGATTCTCATAAGGAGCATGCAACCTAGACACTTCACATGGTCAGTTCACAATGGGGTTTACACTCCTATAAGAATCTAATGCCATCACTGATCTGACAGGAGGCAGAGCTCTGGCAGCAATACTTGCTGGCTGGCCTGCTGCTCACCTCCTGCTGTGCGGCCCAGTTCCTAAGAGGAACTGGTACTGATCCGTAACCTGGGGATTGAGGACCCCTGCAACAGAGGACTCAGGCCAAATGGGAGGGTCAGGGGGCTGGACTCCTCACCCAACCAGTCTTTTTATCAGAGACATGGTCCAAGGCATGGCGGAGAATTTTTCTGTGTGTCGAGCAGAGACTTTCCTTAGAGCAACCACTTCCCTCACACCAAAAGACCATTTTTGGGATCATGGAGGCCATTTTTTAAAGTTAAAAATGAACATGAGTGAAGGGAGCATTGTCCTGGGACACTCCCCGGCCTCCCTCTCTTCTCAGCAGCTTTCTGGTAGCACCGGAAAGCACCTGAGCTATAAAGGTGCAAGGCAATGCTGGCCCCTCATGTGTACCAGGACAAGATCCTGGATCTGCTCCAGATGCAGCTTCGGACTTGTCTCTGACTTGGACCAGACCTGTAGGGCACCTCTGTCCATGTGCCTAATGAGGGGCCTGAGAGATTCCTCTCCATCACTCCTGGGACAGACACGAACGTGTCTGTCTCTCCAGAAGGTATGCAACTTCGTGTAATTACACCTTTTCCAAGCCATGTACAATGGAATTGTTGGAAAGGCCCCATTGACTGTGGGTTTGCGAATCAGTAGGCTCCAACTGGGACAGCTGATAATGATAATGATCTTGCATTTATACAGACCTTTTCATCCAGATGGATCCACAGAGCTCAGCAGAATTTGCCACCAATGGTAGAAGCACAGAGCCAAACTCTGCCCCCTGCGAGGTGCTGCCAGCTCCCACAGAGGTCACATTACTGCTGAAGGTCTTGGTCAACATTGGCCCTCAAGCAGGGGCATTTTCTGGGTCCATGCACTTGAACTTCAGAAGTAATTTGCAAATCACGATAGCCCTAGCACAAAACAGGCTGTGTGAGAGCAGCTGGAAAGCTGGGGCCATGGGGAGCTGCACCTGTGTGAAGAAAAGCAGGATTCAGCCCTTTGCCATGTACAGAATTCCATCCCTGCATGCCCAGCATGATGGGCAAGGACAGGCCGAAGTTGGGGAGACAGCTGAGTCCCTAAAAAACACTCATGTTGCCTCAAGATCAGCATTTCCCAAAGTGTGTTCCACAAGCCATTAGTCCTTCCTGGAAGATGCTCCTCCAACAGAAATACTTTGGGGGTCTTTTGAGAAAGGCAGCAGCTGGATTCCCCACCTGAAAAGTCATAATGCACACTCGCATATTAAAGGCTCTGAGGAGTCCTGAAATCAAGAAACCTATGTAGCCTTAACCTATGTATCCCAAGCTGATTGCACTACAGCGCCCTTTTCTCCTTTGCAACATGCTGCAGAACATGGTACGCACTTTGAATAATCTGCTACAGATTTAGACCAGTCTAAAATAAAGTTTTCCATCTCATGTTTTTTAATAAAAAATTACATATTCTGCTCAGATCTGAGATAATATCGAAGAGCTAACCAGTTGTTTATCCCATTTTATTTACTAACCATGGGGAAAGTGAAAACCAGGAGGGCTGTCACAGGCCAGACAGCAACTTGGTAGCAAAGGGCATGCAGATCATCAAAAGGTAACTGTATCTCCTAAATCCTGAAAGGCACAAAAGCCAGGACTAGCCTTAGACCTCAGTTTGATCCCACGACCTGTTATACATAATACAACTATAAATGTAATGATATTTTTTAAAACAAGATATACAGCAAAGAAATTCTACATAATCCCTGCATTGTTTCCTGGATTCCATTGTATGTTTTCTTTTTTTCAGGTGAAAGGTAGATATGCAGTAGGATGCTCCAGCATTTTGGGTCTGAGATATCTGTGGGTTGAAGGTAAGCCTTTGGCACATCCATGGAAATTCCTGCAGCATTCCTGTGCATGATTCCCTCCTCTCCACAGACACAGATACGTGCAAAGCAAATTCCTGAGAAACCATGAGGTGAGTAGGAAAAGCACTACTGAAGGATATGGCCCTAGACCCATGCCGTCTAATACAGTGGCCACTGGCCATGTGTGGCTATGTAAATTTAAAGCTATTAAAATATTAAAATTTAAAGTTAATAAAATAAAATGATTTAAATTTGTAGTTTAAAGATATTAATATAAAATGAAATTTTCAGTTCCTCGATTGCACTGGTCACATTTCAAGTGCTCAGTAGTTGCCTGTGGCTGGTGGCTACCACATCAGACAAGTACAAATTAGAACATTTCTGTCATCACAGAGAGTTTTCTATTGGATAGTAGATGCACCACCACCATTTTAGCCACAACAGTGCTAGGCTCAGGGCACCGTCTTCAGGTCAATATATAATCCTGACTTTCTTCAAAAAGCAGGAAACCTACATGCTGAACAAAAGCACTTGCAGAACATCAAAAGGTAACTGTATCTCCCAAGTCCTAAAAGGCAGTGATCTTGGAATGACCTAAAAGCATACCAATGAGATGCAGAAAATGCAACTGCAATGTTTTTTGTCTACTTCCTCCCTCCAAGTTCCAAATTAAACTATCATACCCATCGAATGGACCGGACCACTCAGCACCAAGATGTGAGCAATTTTATGGTACACGAATGTTTGCGGGAACCCCTTAATCTCTTTTATTACATCTTCCTTGATAAAATATCACAATTTACTTAATATCTGATTGCTTTGTCTTTATAGCCCTAAAGTAGGCTTTTGGACCAGACAATAGATACACATGGTTGATTTCTTTTCAATAGCTGTTCAGTAACTCTTTACTCAGCCCCGACTTGGCAATATTACTCCCAAGGTCAATCCCTTTTGCTTTATTTTAAATAATAGACTTTTTTTAAGGGTAGTTTTAGATTCACAGCAAAATGAGGCAGAAAATACACAGAGTTTCAACATACTCCCCTCCCTCCCGACAACCTCCCCCATCATCAACATGCCCCACCAGAGTGTTGCAATAGATAAACCTACATTGACACATCAATATCAATCGAAGTCCATAGATTACATTAGAGTTCCCTCTTGGTGCTATACTTCCTAAGGGTTTTAAGGATGTGTAATGTCATGCATCCATCATTATAATGTCACACAAAAGCTTCCCTGACCTAAAAATCCTCTGTGCTCCACCCAAACTCCTAGCAACCAAGTCCCTTTTTCTTTAATAATTCTATTCACTTTCTGGACATTCCTGAACCTTGCTGCTGCTGCTGTGTTTCCTATCTTCTCACTGGATAGACTGAAGTCCAAAAACATTGTGATTCTCCTACTATCACACAGGAGAGCAGTGGTAGACAAGAGAGGGGCTGGCTTTGCTCTGAGCGCCGGGCTCTGGCTGGTGGGCAGACTTGCTGCACTCCAGAGCCCTCCCCCTTCTCTCATTTGTCACCATGACCTCATCCTCCCCACTGTGCGGCCTCCCAGCCAGACCCGGGCTGCAGGAACATCATCATTGCTGATTTTGTTCTGGGATTCGGATGTTCATTCTTTTCTCAGGATCCCCCAGGTTGCTCAGACAGAGTGGCTGCCAGTCAGCCCCAAGAGTCCTGGAATTTGGCCTCAAACCAAGTTTGCCTGGGGCCAGTGCTCTGCCTCTCGCCAGCCCTGGCTGGCAATCAGAGGAGAAAGACTGAACTAAGTTCCTCCGCTTAGGGAAGAGAGCTTCACACTTGGATTTTAACTTACAGCTTTCTTAAAAATTCCCAAGTGAATTTTGCATTCCTTGGGTGGCAAAAGATGTACAGTATTTCCCTTTAAGCAGAAGCATAGTTTTCTCGGAGCTGCATCATCTGGGGTCAGTCCAGCTTCTAGGGTCCTTTTCTAGTCCTGCAGTGGCAGAGCCTACTCTTCCTCCATAGTAATAAAACATTTACCTGCGCACCATGGCCACTGAGAATAACACTACATTTCTCCATTTCCCTTGCAGCTAGGTGTGACAAGCTCTGGCAATGAGAGTTGTATAGGTTTGGGGTGTGCACCTTCCAGGAAGAGAGGGAGTGTGAACTTCTCTTCCCCTTTCTTTGTTCCTTCTGGCTGGAAGGGGTGCATAAGAGCTGGATCTAGCTTGGGCCCCACTTGGGCCATGAGGTGGCCTTGAAAATGGACCTATGAACCACAGATAAATAAGATAGAAAGAGCCTGGACTCCTGACACTAGGTAACATCACACCAGCCTTGGACCACCTTCCTGGATGTTTGCATGTGAGAGAAATAAACCTCCAATTGTCTTTAAGCTACTTGTGTGGGGTTTACTGCCATTCACAGATAAGCCTAATGCCAACTAATATAGCTGCCCCAAGTATTGATAGTAATAACAATATGTAGAAGAAAGACAAGGAAAATAATAGCTGCAACTTTGAATACTGATTGTGTTCGGGGAACTTCACTCAGCATATTAAACAGAGAATATCATTTAGTTCTCACAATGGCCCTACAAGGTGGATAGTACAATCACCATTTACCAATGAGGAAAGTCAGGTGTGGAAAGAACAAGTAACCTGCTTAAGGTGATTCATTAATAAAAATCGAAGATGAGATTCAAAATACTACTGTACAAACAGGAAGGGCTGAGGCCAGGAATTAGGACAGAGAGCAGCAGCAGGTCAGGCAAGGGGAGACTATGACCCAACAACACTGGATCCCAAACTGTATGATGAAGCACGCTGAGATGCCACAGAGAACCCTCAGGGCTGCCTCAGGAGAGTTGAAAATGTCAAGAGAAACATAGCAGTACTTGACATCTATGAGATCCAGTGCAAACCTCATAGTTTCAACATTATTTTATGTGTTACATTTCTTTCGATGTTAGAACAATTAGGGGAAAGTTTCACTGTTTCTACTGAAGATGCTAAGAAGTAAATCTGGAACTGCTGGTGACCACGCCTGATAAGGGAGCCAAAACAGGAGAGAAGAGCCAAAAGACACCTGAGAGATATTTAGAATACCATCATGTGAGCACCCATATCCAGGCATACATGAAGTCTTGCTCATTCAGCACCATTAACAACTTTTGTAATTAAACCTCTGTGAACTGGATTTCTGCCACTTGTAACAGAAAGAGTCTTGGTTAATACATCAACAGTGGCCTTTAAAGATTGGCCAATGAAAAGGAACTGAGAAAAAAAAGGTTTTGCATTTGAAGTAATTCCTTAGAAGTGTAAAGAAGCCAATTTGGCTGGGCGCGGTCACCTGTAATCCCAGCACTTTGGGAGGCCCAGGAGGGCGGATCATGAGGTCAGGAGATGGAGACCATCCTGGCTAACACGGTGAGACCCCGTCTCTATTAAAAATACAAAAAAATTAGCTGAGCATGGTGGTGGGCGCCTGTAGTCCCAGCTACTCGGGAGGCTGAGGCAGGAGAGTGGCATGAACCCGGGAAGCGGAGCTTGCAGTTCACACGCCACTGCACTCGAGCCTGGGTGACAGAGTGAGACTCCATCTCAAAAAAAAAAAAAGAGAGAAAAAGAGAAGTCCTGAGAGGTTCCCATTGGCAAATAAGAACTTGTAAGGATTTGGGCAAGGGGGTGGGATGAGGAGGTGATGTTATCTACTATGACCCTAAATCATTCTGATTCACTAAGACGTGGTGGTCTCTCTGGCGAAGAGGCAGAAAGTATCTCCTCACCTCTCCAATGTTGAAGATGTCCATAACCTTGCCCAAGATGTCTTTTCAGTCTCATGTCCTTACCATCAGTAATCCCTCCTATATGACTTCTGCTATATAAATGAGTTTAGGGTAGTACTAAAGACTATTGACTGTTACCTCAGCCACTTACTATTAATGTGATTTTGGAATAATTCCTTGTCAAGCCTCAGCTTCCTTATCTATAAAATGGGATAGTAATTCCTCTTCCAAGGTTGTCTTAGGAATTATACTATAACATATATGCAAATGTACCTACCACAGTACTCAACACCTGGTGGACACTGTGTAATTGTCAGTTCTCACCCTACATTTTGAATCTCACAGGACTGACCACACAAGGGGGAATGATTGTTTGGTCCTTTTGGAGATCAGACCCAAATTTGCACTGAATTTACTTAGTGCATCCACTCTCTCATCAAAACAAATGAAGACTACCATTTAATATTTAGGTTAAGACATTAAGATTCAAGTGTTCTCTCAACCACAACAACCAGAATTTACTGAACACTTCTCATGTTCCAAGTACCATGGCTAGTCCAACAACACAGTAGTGACTATGATACAGCCTTGACCTCAGAGAATTCCCAGTCTAACCTTGGCTATGGGGTATGGATACATAAGGGTTTTTACAGAGCAAAGTCTTTTGTATAAAGGTCTTTGTAAAGGCTCTGACTTTAGAGGCTAGAAATAACATAAAGGGTCATTTATTCCAACTACCTCTCCTCTCTCTTTTGATGTTCGCAACCTTGACACAACATACCCATGATTGTTCGACGCATGCTTGAACACTTCTCCTGATGGGAGACTCACCCCCCCGCCCCCCGCCCATAAAGGCTGCCTAGTGTGTCTTTGCACAGCTCCAACCATTGAAAAGTACAGATAGGAAGTTTTCTCTGACTTGAAAGTGTCAGCTATTCTATCAGCTCTCTGCCTGAATCTGACAGAGAACAAAATGGGAATTAGATACGTGTGGTGGTTTCAGCATGAGACAGTTACTCGGTTTAATGCCAAATACAAAACAGAGAAGAAGGGGGAATGCATTTGCCAAAGGGAGCCCTCCCCATGGGCTTTGGCTTGGCCCCAAACTGTTTGACAAAGAGCCACAAAGATGGCATGGTCAGAGCACGTCAACCAAATGCATGTGTTGCTCCAAGGGTAGAAAAATATTTGACCTCCATGAAAACATTATTATTATTATTATTATTATTTATGAACAGTTCCTTTCAAATTAGAGTCTGCCTTTATTTTACTTTTGTTTTAAAATCTCTCACTTTCCTGTCATTAAAAACTTTGGGCTGGGCACAGTGGCTCACGCCTGTAATCCCAGCACTTTAGGAATCTGAGGCGGGAGGATCACGAGGTCAGGAGTTCAAAACCTGCCTGGCCAATATGGTAAAACTCTGTCTCTCCTAAAAAATACAAAAATTAGCTGGGCGTGGTGGCACACACCTGTAGTCCTAGCTACTCAGGAGGCTGAGGCAGGAGAATCGCTTGAACGGGGGAGGTGGAGGTTGCAGTGAGCTGAGATGGTGCCACTGCACTACATCCTGGGCGACAGAGTGAGACTCCATCTCAAAAAAAGAAAAAAAAAAGTTTGATCTTCAACATTAGCCCTTCTCTTAAATTAGTTCCTCCATCTAAACCTTTGCTGCCCAACATATTAGCCACTAGCCACATTTAAATAAAATTTGAAATAATCCAGTGTCTCACTCACACTAGCCATGTTTCAAGTGCCCAGTAGCCAAATGTGGCTAGTGGTCACCATATTGAACAGCACAGTTTTAGAACATATGCATGGAAGCAAGTTCTACCGCACTGGCCCAGTCTGCTCTAGAGTGACTTTTACCTTGAATTGCTTATTAATATGGAGGAAACAAGCATGATTTTTTTTTAAACTGGACAGACCTACAGTCTAATCCTAGCTCCACATCTTAGTAACTGTGTGACTTTGGACAAGTGACTGGACCTCCCTGAGCATCACTTCAAATCCTCCTCCCATTGATGCCACTGGAGAGGCCCCATCCACATGCATTATTTGCACCTCTCATTACACCGTTGGCAATAGGATGCCTTGGATCTGAGTTACCGATGCATGTTTCCGGCTTTCCCACTAGCCAATGAGCTCCTGGGGACACATTCATCTTGCTACCACAGGGCCGGACTCTTGCCAGGATCTCAATCAGTATTAGATTGAATTAAATCACCTTCTGTGTGATATAGGCCAATTTAAATAGCGTGCAATTCATGGTCTCTCCTGATGGCTCCAAGAAAAACCCAAGACTTGAATAACTAAGAAGTTGATTGAATAGCTCATTAGTGGGTCAACATAATAACAGCGCAGTAACAAATGTTTACTGAACATTTACCATGTGTCAGACACTGTGCTAAGTGTTTTACATATATTTAATCTTCACTGAAATAAGATGGATACAAGTATCACACACTAGGTTGCAGATGAAGAAACTGAGACCCAGAGAGATTGGGTAATTTCCCTTAGGGCACACAGCAAGTCAGAGGCAGAGCTGGTGTTAAATCTAGGCTGACTCCAGAGACCACAGGCTGGTCACTCTACTCAATTGCTTCCTGTGGGACACTAATGACGTCAGTTCTACCCTGAGGTGTAAGAACCTTCACAATGAAGCTGCAAGTGCTGAGCCCTAAACTACCAACAAGATGATCAGAAAGTTCCAAACTTGGTTTTGCACAATCAAACCAGCCTCAAGCATCAGAGAGTAGGAATATTTACATTGGGTAGGAATTGGGTCTGAAGCTGAGACTTAGCTTTCCAAGTCATTTTTTAGAAATTATAGTGGACACTCAATGTCTCTGCCCTCAAAATATGCGTGCATATTCACTTCGACTTAGCAGTTTGTCTTTCAGTTGTTTATTTTATTTATTTATTTATTTATTTTGAGACGGAGTCTTGCTCTGTCGCCCGGGCTGGAGTGCAGTGGCCGGATCTCAGCTCACTGCAAGCTCCGCCTCCCGGGTTCACGCCATTCTCCTGCCTCAGCCTCCCGAGTAGCTGGGACTACAGGCGCCCGCCAGGTCGCCCGGCTAGTTTTTTGTATTTTAGTAGAGACGGGGTTTCACCATGTTAGCCAGGATGGTCTTGATCTCCTGACCTCGTGATCCGCCCGTCTCGGCCTCCCAAAGTGCTGGGATTACAGGCTTGAGCCACCGCGACCGGCTCAGTTGTTTATTCTAAGAGAGTAATTGGGAATGTGTGTGCACCACGATTTAGCCACAAGGAAAATCGTTATAGTATTCTTTGTGGGAGGAAAAAAAAAATAGAAACAACCCTGGTTTCTATTTTGATTCTGATTTGATTGTCCAAATGTCCAATAATTGAAGATTGATTAAATAACCAAATCATGTTTTACCCATAAGTTGCAAAACTAGTCATTAAGAAGACTGTGTTGGAGATACATATTTAATGCCATGGGAAGATTTTTGGATTACAGTAAATGGCGTGGGGAAAGCAAGTTACAAAACAGTTTGAATCTTATGGCCCAATGTTTGCCAAGTAGTGATAGAGAGAGCTTTCTAGAAAAAACACACCAAGTATTAACTCTGGGTAGAAGAATTCAGTTGATGTTTGCCCTTCCTTCTTATTTGCATTTTCTAGTTTTTCTGTAAGAAACAGGATTTCTTGTAGATTTTAACATTTACTATTTTAAAATCACCCTAAGGAATCATTTTTGAAACTCCCATGTTTACTAGTGCCTTCACCCCCAGCTCCTGGACCATCTCCTAGAGGAGAGGCTGCCTCATCTGGGGATGATATGCAGTGGTGCACACAGCATTTTCCCATTCCTAGGCTAACAATTGGCCTGTGGTTTTTATGTGCAAAGCTATTTATTTTCCAATCGGGGCATTGAGTCGGGACTTCTGGGGGTAAACTGGTAGCTCTGGACAGCTTTGAAGCATCACAAGTGGGAGGTTTTGTCCCCTGAAGATTTAGGAGAGCAGGCTCTCTTGGATTGTTTTATTGGCTTCTTTTACATATGTATAGCCCTGGAGCGGGGGTGGGGACAATGCTCGTTGGAGATGGACCTCCCCAAAGGCAAAAACCCTCAGAAACCAAGGGGAATGTTGGAAATTTCTCAAACATTGGCCCCTTGCCCCTTACACAAGCCATAGCCTTAGAGATCCCTTCTGTTCTTCTGTATTTTCTTCTGATGGACATAGAACTTAGAGGTAAAGAACATTGCCTTTGGAGACAAACAGATATGGCCTGGAACCATAGGCAAGTTCCTGAATTTCTCTGAACTACAAATAAATTCCTCATCTGTAAAATGGGCCAATAATAGTTGCTATGTTATGTTATGAATTGTTGTAAGGAATAAATAAGAGAATTTTCATAAAAGTGCTTAGCACAGTTCCCGGCACATAGTAAACACTCATTCAATGGTAGCTGTTATTATTCCCCTTCCTATTCCTTCCTTCCTTCTGTTCTTTTTTCTTTCTTTCCTTTCTTTCTTCCTTTTCTCCTTCTTCTCATGGGTTAAGGCTGGGCTAACACAATCTTGCAGCTAGAAGTGAGGTCCCAGCACCAATAGACTCCTGTCTCCATTTACTGAATCTGCCTCAGAAATTTTGCAAACCCCCCAGCTCCATATGCACGTGTGCGCACACAAATACACACACACACACACACACACACACATACACACAGAGAGAGCAGCAGCAGCAGCTCTGAATGTGGTTTTCAGTGTGGCCTTCACATTTCCCGTTGACTCAGGCCCTGGTGCAGGGACAAATTGGAGGAGCAGAGTGTAAATGTTACCTCTTTGGCTCCTCCTCAAGAGGGGCTGAGCACAGATGTTTGCAGGGGCAAGCGCAGCCCCGTAAGAATGGGGGCATTGTGTGAGGGCTCACACAAAGGCCCAGTGGCCCCACTAGGCTGCCAGCCTCCCGAGCATCCTCTCTTTACGCATTGATTTATTAGGCCAGGGATGAATGAAAACGTAATTAATATTACTGAAGCATTAGAGTCTATTTAATTTAAATGCCACTGAATATTTCACTTTCAGCTGGGAGTGACAATGTGCTCAGGCCCCGCTGGTGAAAGCCAGGGCCATCTGTTACCCCGGCGAAGGAGAGAGACAGGGGAGGCCGAGAGTGCGGGGCTTTGTGGACATTCCAAAGGTCCACGATCATCATTCAACTCAAGGGCAGCCAAACTGCATTCCTCCGCACAAACCCCTCGGCCTGGAGGGGGCTTAGAGAATGGGCAGGAGAGAATTCAGAAAATGAAGAGACCTGCGCTGCACCAAGAAAGCCAGGAAGCTGCAGCAGGAGGAGGGGGAGGAAAAAACATACATACAGGACTGATTAGGAAATTGCAGCATTTGAGGACTAAGGGCTGACCAGCTAGAACCGCACTTTCTAGCAAGGTAATCTCCAGCCACATGCAACTCTTTCAATTAAAATTAAAATTAATTAAAATGAAATAAAATGAAAAATTCAGTCCCTCAGTCCCACTTGCCACATTTCACATGTGGTTAGTGGCTGCCTACTGCATTGGGCAGGAAGGTATAACATTTCTATCACTGCAGAAAGTTCTGGACAGCACTGTTCTAGAAGGCGATTGTACCTGCATAATTAGAGGGAGAGTGGCCCCAGAAATCCACCTGAAGAATCTTAATTGGTTGATTTTTAGGGCTTTCTGAGCATCCAAAAATCATTTGATGGTCAAGAGCAGGTGCCACGGTGATAGATCATGTCACTCAAATCCCAGCCCTATTGCTTGCCCTCAAACAAGTTATTTAGGATCTGCACAACTCAGTTTCTTCATTTGTAAAATGGAGATAATAATGTGACCTGACTGTATGTTATTGGGAAAAACAATTATCAGGTGCTTCCAACAGTGCCTTGCACACAGGAAAAGTCCAACATACATGAGCAATTATTTATGGAAGGGGCTAAAGAGGAGAATGATCTTGAACTAAAGGAAGGATGTTGCCCTGGTGTGTCTGAGCTGGAGGAAAGTGCAGGTTTTGAATTTGAGAGAATAAATCTCCAGGTAGCCAGCTGGGGGCCCAGATCCCAGTTTCTGGGTTTCTGGGGCTGGGGGAAGGGGTGTAGAGATCCCAGGGCACTTGGTGCAGCCACAGCAGTAGCAGGAGCAGCAGGAGGGGGAAGGTTCCGTCCTTAGTGGGACGATAATTAGCCCGGTGGGTTCTCTCATAATTGGGATCATTTGTTCTCCTGGCTTTTTCTCTGACAACTGATTCCATGCCAGGGGAAAGCTGTGTGACTCACACCTTGCCATGCCAATTAGCTGATAAACATCAAACGTAAACAAAGATGGCCTAATTAAAACTAGTCACTGAACCTCTGTGAGCATCTTGTCAAAATTGCACCAACATTCTGCACCCAGGCTTGCGCTGGGTCTTGGGAGCTAAATGAGGGATTCCGTGGAGAATTCGCAGATGTCCCCTCAGGAGGGGCCCTGAAGGTGCCGGGGAAGCAGGCAGAAGGCAGAGGAAAGGATTAGCTCAGCCACTTGGATTGGCCCCTCCGGCTGTTCCAGCTGCAAACTTCCACATGCACATGAGGTTCTCAAATGCACATGTGTCACGTCCTCAGCTGCCCCTTTGCACTGAGAAACTATCTCAGGGTTGATCTTTACTTCATGTATAGTTTTTCAACTGGGTCCTCTTGTTGATACTTTGGATGTATTTAATCCTGAAATTCTCAAATCACTCAAAATGAACCTCTCTGTGACTCAGTTTTCCTACTGAAAAAAATGAAAATTATGATACTTGACCAATTGCTACTCAATATCATGGTAAGAATCAAATGAGCCTAGGTACATGAAAGCATTTTGTAGAGATAAAAGCATGATTCCACTTTCAGTTGTTCTGTCTGGCCCAGTATAAAGAGTGCCGCTTTTGGAATCAGATGCACTTCAATCCAAACCCTATTTCTGCCATTTACAGACTGTGTGAGTAAGTCACTTCACTATTCTGAGCTTCAGTTTCCTCACCTCGAAAACGGGGCTGGTGAGTTGTGCCAAAGTAAGGATTAAAGGGTGCAAAGCACTCACTACAGGGCTCGGCATGTATAGGTGCTTAAGATATAGTTTCCTATCCTTTCACTCCTTTCCAAAAGAGTAGGGGAGGGCTCATTAAACAGAAGAGAAGGAGAAAGAGGAGGAGGCTTCCTTATCCCCTAGGCTTCATCTGCGCATATACCCCTTACTCTCTGCTTTGGTTCTCTGTCCTTATAACTTACCTACATTTAAGTCCTAGCTCCTGGGACTTAACTATTGGCAGTTCTTGAAATGCACCAGCCAGCCTTATACCAGTATGATTTTTCATATGCTATTCCTTTTCCCTGAAAGTACCTTCCCCACTGGGTGAAAACTTTCTCAGTTTTTTTTTTTTTTTTTGTTTTTTTGTTTTTTTTTTTTTGAGAGAGAGAAAGAGTCTGGAGTGCAGTGGTGTGATCTCACTGCAAACTCCACCTCCCAGGTTCAAGTGATGCTTCTGCTTCAGCCTCTCGAGTAGCTGGGATTACAGGTTCCCACCATCATGCCTGGCTAATTTTTGTACTTTTAGTAGAGACAGGGTTTCACCATGTTGGCCAGGTTGGTCTCGACCTCCGGACCTCAGGTGATCTGCCTGCCTCGGCCTCCCAAAGTGCTGGGATTACAGGCATGAGGCACCGCACCCTGCCAACTTTCTCAGTTCTTAAGCCTCTGCTCAAATCTCTAAAGAGATTTTTCCAGCCACCCTCTTCTCTTCCTCCTCCAACCTGGAGAAACAATCATGTGGGCTTTTCCTTCACTGTACACCCTATGTATGTTCAACCACCATGTGGTAATGTAAAAGTGCATGAATACATGCATAAGTGCATGAATGCATCAGTGGTTGAAATATGTGGCTATACCAGTATTGTACCAGTCCCTGCCCTCAAGGATTCAAAACCTTGTAGAAGAATCAGACTTGCAAATTACTTTATGTCTTAACAAGTTACTAGGTGCTTAGTTGAAAGTAGCTTCTCCTCACCTCTGCCTCCAGACTATGAACCCCTGGAAGCTAGGGACCTTGTCTTAGGCATAATTATCCCCAGCACCCACTACAATGCTTAGACAGAGTAGGCTCTCCATGCTTTTTTGAAGCAATGAGTGAATAATTGAATCAATACATGAATGAGTTAATAAGCAAACCCCTCATTTTGTATCAGTGATATTGTCTGCCTTCTGCCCACCTGAGTCATAGTGTCTTTCCAAACTGGCTTTCTGTGGACACCCCCTGGAGGGAGCCCAGTACATTGTCCCATACAACACGCACCCACTAAGGACCTGTCCTTTTGTCTAGTGTAAATCTTAACATTTTGCTCCCCTCAAAACTTGTCGAAAATTAGGAAAGACAAATAAATAGGAAAGAAGAGAAATCACCTGTAGACAGACAGCATGCAGCCTTTGGTCTATGCCCCTCCAGACCTCTGCCTATGTTGCTTATCTGCACACAGAGTAATGATTATATGTCTAGACTCTGGAACCACACTGCCTGGGTTCAACTCCCTCTTCTGCACCTTAAGGGCTGTGTGAACTTAACTGCTTCTGCCATTTTCTCAAGTTCCTTCAGCTTGAAACATTCAATATATCAAGGTGCCATATTTGGGGGCACCAGTGTCCTGAAGTCCATTACAAGGTTCTTAAACTCTCTGTGCCTCAGTTTCTTCACCTATAAAATAGAGATAATAATGACACCTACTTTGCTGTTGTTAAAAAGGATCAATTAAGTTCATACATGTGAAGTGTTTGATGGATAGTAATAGTTCAACACCTGTTTACTGTTCTTATTCGTACTCGTTAGTAGAAACTGCCAGTGTCCAGCCAGCGCCCTGAAGCCATTCATGATGACCAAAAAGGATGCGATCTTGTTGGTGACTCTGAGATGAATCACCCCAGGTTGCAGCTCTCAATGTTATGATTATTTCCGCCCAAAGCTGGTCTCTGTGTCAGTCCTGAGAGCAGACCTGAAGATGAAATGCAGTTCCAGCTTAAGACAGTGCTAGTTTCACTGAACCATCTCAACGTAAACAAAAGGATTAAAGCTGTTCCATGGCCCAGTTAACACCTCAGCTAGGCCAAGTTTGCCTGGATAAATAGAGATGCAGTTCATTATCAGCATTCTTTAAGCTGTGTCACCTGAATCAGGAAATGCCCCATCTCTGACAGGATGTGGGCCCTTACCATGGCACACCCGCCTGCCCAGCAAAGAGCCCCCTTCGAGTGTCTTAGAAAGGGACTTTATCACCAGCCTGGTCTTCCGGAGGCGGGACCCACACACTGCCTAGCCCAGAACGGTGTGGGGCCCTCCTGGCACCAGGAACTTGAGGCTGGTTTTGGCAAGGGCCCTGTTTCCAAAACAATCATGACGGTATTTGGTGTAGTGGAAGGACTGGGGACTTTGCAGACTGCCAGGCCAAAGTTTGAGTCCATGCTCTGCCGTTTACCAGCTGAGTAGCTTAGAGCCCCCATTTCCTTATCGAATACAGTGATCCATGTATCTTCGGCTGCCAGGCACATAGAAGGTGTTCCTGATATGAAAGCTGTCATTAGAAGCCCACCGAGTAGATAGTGGTGGTGACGGCACAGGGATCACAGGGAGCAAGCTTTAGTCCTGGCTGCCTTCCTCCCACTTGGCAGTGGACAGCGCTCCTGGATGAGGAAGCCAGGAGACCCCCGGCTGTGCAGATGGGGCCCTGGCTGAAACGCAATCCCCTTCCTGTCCCCAGGAGCAGGGGTAGCCCCAGCAAGTAGAGAAATAAGTCTTCTGAGAAAGTGGAGAAAAGAACTGCCTTCACGGAGGCGTAGAAGGAGTTGCAAGAATGTGCTCTGCCCCAAATCTCCCAGACTCCCACCACGAGCCTCATTGTTTGACTTCGGGCTCGGGTCTCTATTCAAATGCAAACACCAGGAGGCGCCTTTGCATTGTGGCCAAGCGCATAGTGATAGGATTGACAGCAGCAGCTTCCTTGAGACCTAGAGTTGATAGGGAGAGGGGTGGCAGAAAGGGGCGTGGCAAGCCCTTGCCCAGGCAGCCAGGAGGTAATTCAGAGCCCGGCCGGGTGGGCAGAAAGTGCTCAGTTTTAGCCAGAGTTAGCTCTGGCCACAGGCAAGTCTGTCCCTGCTGCAGGACCTCCTCTCTCCTCCCGGCCACACAGGGAGGACAGGCTCTGGGGAGAGGCCCGGGGGGAACCTCCTCTGGGAAAGGCAACTAAGCAAGAACCAAGCTGCCTCATGGGAGTCTGCTCTGCCTCTGAGTGACCTTGATCAAGCCTCCTACTTCTTTGAGTCTCTGTTTCTCCATCTGTAAAATGAGGCAGGAATGGAATACATAGGGTTATGAGAAGGGCTAATCATTAAGCACCCAATCAATGTTAGCTCTGGATAATTTTCCAGCAGAAGTGTGCAACTCAGCCCTCCAAGGAAAGGGCTGTAAGTCCATCAAAAAATAACTGGACCCAAGGTCACACGGTATCCTGGATTGTGTCCTGGAATAGAAAAGGGACGTTAGTGTAAAAGCTGGTTAAATGCAAATAAAGTTTGTAGTGTTGTTAATAATATTACCAATGTTAACTTGTTACTTTTGGTAAATGTACCAAAGATGATGTCTTTTTTTTTTTTTCTTTTCTTTTCTTTTTTTTTTTTTTT
>NW_016808198.1:201323-203589 GCF_001698545.2 Rhinopithecus bieti
TTTCTTTTTTTTTTTTTTGAGACGGAGTCTCACTCTGTCGCCCGGGCTGGAGTACAGTGGGCGGATCTCAGCTCACTGCAAGCTCCGCCTCCTGGGTTCACGCCATTCTCCTGCCTCAGCCTCCCCAGTAGCTGGGACTACAGGCGCCCGCCACCTCGCCCGGCTAGTTTTTTGTATTTTTTAGTAGAGACGGGGTTTCACAGTGTTAGCCAGGATGGTCTCGATCTCCTGACCTCGTGATCCGCCCATCTCGGCCTCCCAAAGTGCTGGGATTACAGGCTTGAGCCACCGCGCCCGGCCTAAGATGATGTCAACATTAGGGGAAGCTGAGTAAAAGTTATATGGGAATTCTTTTTTGTTCTTTTCTTTTCTTTTCTTTTCTTTGAAACAGGGTCTCTCTCTGCCACCCAGGTTAGAGTGTAGTGGTGAAATCTTGGCTCACTGCAACCTCTACCTCCTGGGTTCATGCGATCCTCCCACCTCAGCCTCCCTGGTAGCTGGGACTATAGGCATGTGCCACCACATCCAGCTAATTTTGTGTTTTAGTAGAGGCAGGGGTCTCACCATGTTGGGCAGGCTGGTCTTGAACTCCTGACCTCAAGTGATCCGCCTGCCTTGGCCTCCCAAAGTGCTGGGATTACAGGTGTGAGTCACTACGCCCAGCCTCTCTGTGCTATCTTTACAAATCTTCTATAAATCTAAAATAATTTCAAAATAAAAAGTTAAAAAAATAGCAACAAGTCTTGCCACTCTGGAAAGAAAGCATTCTACAGCCACATATTGAGGGTAATAGCTTCTATTCCTGTTATTCCACACACATATTCTTCCAAATGATAAATAATAAAATATAAAATAATGACCATTTTAGCACTTACTGTGTATCAGGCATCAGACTGGATGCTTATTATACATCATCCCATTTAGTCCTGACAACAAAGGTAGGTATTTCTGTTCTCATTTTACAGAGCGGGAAAATGGAAAGTCATGACATTGTGCAGCTAGGAAATGACAGAGAATTTCTAACCATTTCTGTCTGCTTCTAAAGCCCATGCTCTTTACACTGGAGGAAGGGGAAAAAATGGAGATAATTGGAGGCTGCAAGCTTTCATCTCAGACAAAACAGTCAAATTTAAGAAGCTGTGCCTCAGTGGGACCAATCTTATGGCTTAGAAACTAATTATTGTCGGGGGGAGGTTGTATAGACATACCAAGTACTGCCTGAAAATTGAATTAGTCAAAGTATATCACTGTTGTTTATTATAGCAAAAAATAAAAAGAAATAGACTAAATGTCAAGCAACTGGGAATTCTACAGAGTTAGTGATGGTATACCCATACAATAAAATAGGGAGCCATTCAAAGCAATTTTGTATAATTTTATGTGTGACATTCATCAGTTAGAATACTTTGGGCTATAAGCAACAGAAAAATGCAGCTCAATCAATTTAAATTAAACAATAAGTCATTTCTTGTCTTAAAAAAACCCAACAATATCTGAAGCTGCTGTAGTTCCAACTATGATGTGCAGGAATGAGAATACGTGGTATTTGATAGATGCAAAAGTAATTGTGGTTTTTAATGGCAAAACTGCAATTACTTTTGCACCAACTGAAAAAAGTGAGGCTGTTCCAGGTTATTCCTATCATGAAGGACCCCATTTTCCCGAACCTGCCATCAGTCTTGCCATCACTTTAGCCAGAATTATGTCACCTCAGTCACTGGCCGGGGGAGGGGACTGCTATTTTAGCTAAGCCCAATTGTCTTTTACACTGGAAATTAGAAATAGTGTCTGCCTTCCTGGAAACAGGTTGCTACTCAAAGGAGAATTGATGCCTGAATTAAAACAGGGTTTTTGTTAGGAAGGTAGAAAGGGACAGGCCAGAGCAGTGGCTCACACCTGTAATCTCAACATGTAGGGAGGCCAAGCCAGGAGGATCTCTTGAGCCCAGGAATTTGAGACCAGCCTGGACAACAAAATGAAACCCCGTCTCTACAAAAAAAAAAAAAAAAAAAAAGTAAAAATTAGCTGGGCATGGTGGAAGAGGTTCATGGTCCCAGATATTTGGGAAGCTGAAGTGGGAGGATAGCTTGAGCCTGGGAGGTCGAGGCTGAAGTGAGCTGTGATCACAGCACTGCACTTTGGCCTGGGCAATAGAGCGAGACCCTGCCAAATAAAAGAAAAAAAGAAAGAAAGAAAGAAAGAAAGAAAGAAAGAAAGAAAGAAAGAAAGAAAGAAAGAAAGAAAGAAAGAAAGAAAGAAAGAGAGA
>NW_016808198.1:205969-216643 GCF_001698545.2 Rhinopithecus bieti
AAGGAAGGAAGGAAGGAAGGAAGGAAGGAAGGAGAAAAGAAAGAAAGAGAAAAAGAAAAGAAAACAAAAGCTGCTGTGTGAGAAGAAACCAGTAGTTGACTGCTGTGACTATTGAAATGGAAAAATGGGCTGGGCGCGGTGGCTCATGCCTGTAATCCCAGCACTTTGGGAGGCTGAGGCCAGTGAATCATGAGGTCAGGAATTTGAGACCAGCCTGGACAACATGGTGAAACCCCATCTCTATTAAAAATACAAAAATTAGCTGGGTGCGGTGGCGGGAGCCTGTAAATCCCAGTTACTGAGGCAGGTGAATTGCTAGAGGAGGCGGAGTTTGCAGTGAGTCAAGATTGCGCCACTACACTCTAGCCTGGGCGACAGGGCGAGACTCCATTTCAAAAAAAAAAAAAAAAAGAAAAGAAAAGAAAAGAAAAGAAAAAGAAAAGAAAAAAAAGAAATGGAAAAATGGCTGTAGCGTGTTATTGAGTGTAAAAAGGAGAATATATTTCAGAAAAACTCAATATGATGATTCTATTTAAGTAAAACAATTCATACATTTATGCATGTACATGCATAGAGAAATATCTTAAAGGATATTCTTCAAAATTAACAATTAGTTATCTCTAGGCTATGAAGTTTTAGGAATATTTTACATTATTTGGACTAGGCTTAATTCTTTGTGTTTAGCTGTATTGAATTATTTGCCATGAGTGTGTGCTTTTATAACAAAAACAATAACTATTTCTTTGGGAGATTTTTGTTGTGTTTTAAATTGGAAACAACTTTGTGTGGAAAAGGTTAGGAACTGCTGTTTTAGACTTTGGAGACTTTTCTGATGAGTTAAAAATTATAACAGGAGGCGTGTTCGGTTTTGCCTTACAAAATTTTTATTTATTTGCATGCCAGTTTCAAAACAGCCACAAATTATTTGACATTCCTTCTATTGAAATGTGGAGTCTATGTCATTTCTACCTAAACCTGAATGACTGTCTTGAACCATAGAGTATGTCAGAAATGACACTGTGTCTAAGTCACAAAAGATCATGCAGTTCCCGTCTTGCTCCCTGGAACATGGACACATGGACTTTTTTTTTTTTTTTTTTTTAGTTGGAATCTTGCTCTGCCACCCAGGCTGAACTGCAGTGGCATGATCTTGGCTTACTGCAGCCTCCGCCTACTGGGTTCAAGTGATTCTCCTGCCCCAGCCTCCTGAGTAGATGGGACTACAGGCACGCACCCCCATACCTGGCTAATTTTTGTATTTTTAGTAGAGACAGGATTTCACCATGTTGACCAGGCTGGTCTCAAACTCCTGACCTAAGGTGATCTGCCCACCTTGGCCTCCCAAAGGGCAGGGATTACAGGTGTGAGCCACTGCGCCTGGCCGAACATGGACTTTTGAAGACTCAAGTCTGCATGTAAGAAGTCTGACTAGCTGTGACCATGTTGAGAGGAAGCCCAAGCCACATGGAGTGGCCACATGTAAGCCACTCTGGTCAACAGTCCCAGCTGAGTCCAGCCAGGTGCCAGACATGTGAATGAAGAATGATTTTAATCCCCAACCATTTGAGTTACATGCAGCCATTCAAATCTTCCCCGCCGAGGCCCCAGATAATCATGGAGCAGAGGTGAGTCCTCACTGTGCTCTGTCCAAACTCTTGCCCCAGAGAAACTATGAGCCTAAAACCATGGCTGTTATTTCACACAACTCAGGGGCCATTTGTAACACAGCAGCATACAATGGCACAATTTGTTTGCCCATGTGTTTATTTTTAATGCTATAGATCTGTTCTCCAAGGCACAGGTATGGAGCCCAAAGGTTTGTTCTTGAACATGTCAGAGAAGCTGAGGGCAAGAAGATGCAGCAGGTAGAAAGGCACTGGGAGTCACAAAAATTTTCCACACTCAGGCTGGAGGGACGGGCAGGATAGAGACACGCATCACTGAGATGCTACTCAGATGGGAGTAAGGCAAGAAGGATGAGGTCTGGCTGGGCGCGGTGGCTCATGCCTGTAATCCCAACACTTTGGGAGGCCAAGGTGGGAGTATCACCTGAGATCAGAAGTTCGAGACAAGCCTGGCCAACATGGCAAAACTCCATCTCTACTAAAAATACAAAAATTAGCTGGATGGGGTGGCGAGTGGCGCCTATAATCCCAGCTACTTGAGAGGCTGAGGCAGGAGAATCGCTTGAACCTGGGAGGCTGAGGTTGCTGTGGGCTGAGGTTGCTGTGAGCCGAGATCGCCACTGCACTCCAGCCTGGGCAACAGAGACTTCATCTCAAAAAAAAAAAAAAAAAAAGGAAGGGTGAGGTTTATGTCACCGGTGTTACAGGCAACAAGAGGGAAAAGGAGACATCTTGAGAAATGGCTCAAAGCACAAGAGTTGTCGAGGCTGAGAATAATTTCCACCCGTCAGTTGGGTGACGTTGGGC
The DNA here is from genome assembly GCF_001698545.2 of Rhinopithecus bieti. Classification (NCBI taxonomy): domain Eukaryota; kingdom Metazoa; phylum Chordata; class Mammalia; order Primates; family Cercopithecidae; genus Rhinopithecus; species Rhinopithecus bieti. Next base: position 208,402 of record NW_016808198.1, read on the forward strand.
AAATTACTCAACCTCCTTCCAAATAGAGAGCCCTGACAGTCTAGGGAATGTTCATGAGCTCAGCTCATGTGTGTGAAGTCCAGTGGATGTGTGCACAAGGCCTCTCTCATACCTGAGGGAGAGATGTGCTCCAAGGACAAACACCCCCTTTTTGTTTTTATGGTTAGATTTAAGATTGAAGATCCTAGTCACTTTAAAATACACACACACACACACACACACACACACACATATGTGTGTAGTAGTCATTGGCTAGGTAGGAACATGGTGAAGAGGAAAGAGGAGAGAGTGTTGAAAAGGGAAGAAAGTGTCAGGAAAATAGCAGCAGGCCGGAAAACAGTCTAGCCAGCATGGAGACTGGTTTGGAAGCCCAACCAACCCAGAGTCAGAAAGACCTTGGTTTCACCCTGGCATGGCTTCTTCCTGGCCGGGCTGCTTTTGAAAACCTCCCCGGACTTGGGTGTGCTCCTCTGTGAAAGGAAGAGGCTGATGAGCCAGACCTGGGAGGGCTGTGACCATATTAGGGTGCTCTGAATTCCAGCACCTGTCACGCAGAGGGGCTGATGGCATGTCAGCACCTGCTTTCTGTGCACACCTCCCTCATCCCACAGGCCAGCTGGACTTTTTTTCTCAGCAAGAAAGGCCCTCTGTGAAGGTTGACCACTTTCCTACGGAGATCTCTGGGCATCAGCCACTCACGTTAAATTCCCACATGAACTCCTTCCCCAAACAACAAGAGGGCACTGCCCATCTTCGCCTGTTGTCTTCCCTTATTGCCCCTGCCACCCCTATCTGACTGGTGGCCTCAGTTTCCCCACACACCCTGCTGTCTCCTGTCCTCAATGCTCATGCTTTGGGTCCCCACCCCATGGCGTGTTCCCCTTAGCCTCACTTAGTTACATCCTTCCAGGCCCACCCTGAGCCACCAAAACAGCCCCTCACTGATCTACCAGCTCCATGCCTTAGCCCCAGGGCTCACTGCTTCACAGCAGCTAGAATGGTTTCTTTTTAACACAAAAATTATGTCATGTCACTCCTGTCCCAAGACTCTCCACCATAGCCTGCATCCTTAGAATGAACCCTGAAATTCCTTCCCCAGCCTCCAGGCCCTAGCTACTTTCTAGTCACTTCTCCACCACTGTCCCCTCCCTCACCACTCTGCAGCCATGCTGGCCTCCTCACTCTCTAGAGGGCACACTGAGCCTGCGAATGTTTTTCCCAGCTCCCAAACACCTGCTATTTTCTCCTGGTTAAGGCCAAGCTTCAGATTCCTTTGTCTCTTCAGAGAGGCCTTTTGGGACCACCATCTGACCCCACTCAGCTCCACTCACTTCCACCACTTTATCTTATCAAAGCTTTTTTATAGCTCATATCAGAAAATATCTGATTTATGGATTGATTATCTATGATTAACTGTACACACACACACATATATGCATGAGACAGAATCTCCCTCTGTTGCCCAGACTGGAGTATAGTGGCACCATCACAGCTCACTGAAGCCTGGAACTTCTATACTGGGCTCAAGTGATCCTCCCATCCTGGGCTCAAGTGATCCTCCCTCTTCACCTTCCCAAGTAGTAGGACTACAGGCACACACCACCATGCCCAGCTAATTTTTACATTTTTTGCAGGGACAGGGTCTTGCTATGGTGTGCAGGCTGGTCTCCAACTCTTGGCCTCAAGCAATCCTCCCACCTCGGCCTCCCAAATTGCTGGGATTACAGGTGTGTGCCACCTCAACTGGCCAACAATATACATTAACAACAATCAATTATTAATATTATTGATTAACAAATTAAATATTTCTATCTAGTAATAGTATTCTGATATTGGTCTCCCTCCACCAGAATGGAAGCCCCTTGAGGAGAGGGACTCTTTCCTGGCCTTCTTTGCATCCCCAACACCAGCAAAAGCTCATATGTGTTGACTGACTTCCAAGGACTGCCTACTTGAAGATGCTCCTCCTGACTGTCCCCACCCTCTCCAATTTCTCCATCCTTGGAGTCCCTAAAGTGCTGATTTGGCACTACTCCCATATCGCTTAAGTGGCACTTTGTGTTCAGATGTGTCCTGCCTCCCAGGTACATTTTAAGTTTCTCCGTCTTCAATGTCTCTCTGACCCTGCCCCACCCCCACATAGTTCCTAGCACAGGGCCGTTGCACAATGTAGATGCTCAAAAAAAATTATTATTTATCTGGTTGGCTGGTTGGCACTTTTATCCTCTCTTCAGTCCCCATCTCACTCCCTTGAGCTGAAAGTTTATCCCTAATTGTTTTCCTCTTGTGGTTAGTGTCACGATTACTCCCTCTTGTTGCTTACATTGTGATATGAACTTCACTCTCTGTGAAAGTATGTTCACCAGGGTTCACTTAGGAAGTGAGTTTCCTGATTTCATGTCCAATGTAAACAGAAGCAAATATGTAATTATCAAGCATTATTACCACTTGTAATTACCCCGACTTCTCAGTCAACATTGTGAACTAAAGAAATGAGCGTGAAGAGTAGAGTGTTTAAAATTTGCCCTCTTGTCCCTTAAAATATTTATTTTTCAATCATGACTCCAAATAGTTTAATTATGTCTGGTTACCTAATTAGTGCATGTGTGTGGAATTTATAGGCCATCCAGAGTAAAGCTTTGTAACTTTCCAAATGTCTGCATTTCACTGAGTGTCCCATCAAATATTTCCAAGTATTCATTTCCAAGGCGCTGTTCCTAGACTGCTAAACACCACCATCAACAGCATCTCTGTAGCAGTTAAGAAGCTCCCTGAGTTAATTCACTGAAGTATATCCCAAGAGCACAGCATCGTGGAGGCCTCCACTTATAGACCACAGTTTTTTTTTAGTGTGGCCCAAGGGCTGTCATCAGAATGACGTGGAATACTTTTCAAATGCTGATTCTTTGGGTCAGGCCAGTATTGCCAAATTCACATCCCAGAGGATACAGCTAAGGAATCTGCATTTTAACAAACTCCCTGGGTCAGTCTCATTCACAGTGAAAAGTCACTGAGAGAGCCACTTTCCCACTCTATCCCGGACCTGTGTCTTGCTTCCATGTCTGCTGTGGAATAAGCAAAAGGAATGTCAATGCAAACAAAAGCACAGCTTCCTGTAGAACACTGCAAATCTGGTCTCTTGGAACTCTGAAATATGTCTTCCAGAGAATCAATAATGATACCTGTGCTAGTTAGAATGCCAGTTAGTTGGCTCCTACAAAAGTCAAAGTAACAGTGGCAGGCTGGGCTCAGTGACTCACACCTGTAATCCCAGCACTTTGGAAGGCCAAGGCGGGTGGATTGCTTGAGTCCAGGAGTTTGAGACCAGCCTGGGAAACATGCTGGAACTTCATCTCTACAAAAAATACAAAAATTAGCCAGGCATGGTGGTGCACACCTGTAATCCCAGCTACTGAGGAGCCTGAGGTGGGAGGATTGCTTGAGCCTGGGAGATCAAGGCTGCAGTGAGCCATGATTGCAGCACTGCACTCCAGCCTGGACAAAAGAAGAAGACCCTGTCTCAAAAAACAAAACAAAATCACCAACAACAATAAAGTAACAGTGGCTTAAAAAGACAGATTATTTCTCTCTCCAGTAACAATTTAGGTGCATGTATTAGTCCATTTTCACACTGCTATAAAGAACTACTTGAGACTGGGTAATTTATGAAGGAAAGAGGTTTAATTGACTCACAGTTCTGCATGGCTGGTGAGGCCTCAGGAAACTTACAATCATTGTGGAAGGAGGAGAGGAAGCAAGGCATGTCATACATGGTGGCAGAAGAGAAAGAGCACGCAGGAGAAACTGCTGCTTATAAACCATCAGATCTCATGAGAACTCTCTCACTATCACGAGAACAGCATGGGGGAAATGGGGGAAACCACCTCCATGACTCAATCACCTCCCACCAGGTTCCTTCCTGTACATGTGGGGATTACAATTTGAAATGAGATTTGGGTGGGAACACAGAGCCAAACCATATCAGTGCAGGCAGGCAGGGCTTATGTGATGTTGAAGACTCTTCTATCTTGTTGTGTTCCCATACTCAACACACAACCTCTGTCTCATATCCTAAGATGCCTGTTCCAGATCCAACCACCATGTCTATATTCCAATCAGTGAGAAAGGGGAGTGGAGAGTATGTCCCTTCCCTCTAAGGGCATAATCCTGAAGTTGTACATATCATGCTCTTCTGGCAACTTCTAGCTGCAAGGGATATTGAGCAATATACACCCTGCTCTTTTCCTGTGCTCAGAATGAATTTGGAAGTTCTACTAAAAGAAGAAAATACATGTTGGATAACAACTAGCAGTCATTTGCCCAAGTATCTTCAATAAAGTTATCTGACTCATCAGGGATGTTTGTGTGTGTGTCTGTAGCTCAGTATTCCAGTATCCTTCTGACTACTTTAAAATTCAGCTACTTTATTTCAGTGATAGGGTTGCCAGATAAAGTAGAAAACACCTAGTTATATTTTAATTTTAGGTAAACCACAAATAACTTTTAATGTAACAGTGTCTCGAATGTTCAGATTTAACTGATTATTCTGTATTTTTATTAGCTAAATCTGACAACATTATGTAGTCAGGGACCAGAAATTGAGATACCAGGAAATAAACATGTGTTTTTCATCCCAAAGGGTGGGAAGTGGGTCTTTTTAGCAGTTCTATGCCAAGAAGCCTGTTCATTCCTTCCTAAATAATCAGGCTTATGCAGTGAAATAGTCCCTTCCATGGAGAAGAGAGTTAAGAGTTGGGAATGAACCATGAGGCGGCAGAAGTGTGGACAGTGTGCAAACAGGTGGAAGCTGTCAATGCGAACCAGGATGGGCACAGAGCAAATCAGCAGTAGTAGACAAAGAGAGCACCTGTGACCCAGAGAAGATGACCCAAATCAGAGAAATCAGCACATCTTGTAGACCAGGCATAATTTCCAGGGAAAACAGGCTGATTCCAGAAATGCATGAGCACAGGCACAAGACAGAGCAAGCCATAAGATTCTGCAGCAAAGGCAACAGAGACCTCATAACAGAATAGCCAGACTGCAGCTTTCTAGGGAAGAACTCCTGGTGAACAAAATTTTGTCACAATTTAAGTAGTTTACAAACCCCAGAAAACACACTGAGCTTAAACGAACCATCTAGTTCAAACCCCCAAGTTGTAGAGTGTGTCTGTAGGGCACCACTGTGGAGGCATGTGCTGGCTGGGACAGTAACCAAGCCATCCTGGACCAGCCATTTACAACCACTGCCAACCCTTGCCTTATTTCCTCCACCTTCATCTTCCCCAGGTGGGACTAACAACAAGCTGTCCTGAGTTCCCCAGCCCCATTTCTGACAAGGTTGGAGTGGATATGGATGGCCTTCTCCCTAGGCCTCACTCTGAAACTCTTGACCACGCCCCAGATCTTGCTGCAGGGTCCCAGCTACAGTGGCATCATGGTTAGTTTCCTGTGCAGTTGAGCAGATCCTGTGTTTGAGGAACAAGCCGGGGGACTTGAGTCCCAGGGTTCCTACCAATAGTTTAGATTTCTGCTGGAAGCCAAGAGCCTCGACCTGAATCCCAGCTGGGACTAGGCTCAGTTCCCTCCTGTAAAGCTAGACTCTGTTCTCTAAGATCCCCTACTTGCCTCTGGGGTCCTGCCACCTACAGACTGAGCTCATCGTGCACCTGCTCCCTCTGAACTGGACTCCTCTTCACATCTTGCTCTATGATGTTGTCCCTACCCACAAGGACAGTCATCAGAACTAGACCTGAGATTGTTGCACCAATCAGTGGTTCTCCATCAACAGGAGCACATCAGAACTACTCATGGGGCTTTTTCAAAATCCAAATGACCAGACCACACCCTAAACCTACTTGCTGTCTTGGGGAAGGGTCCATGAGTATGTGTAGTTTTTGAAAGTTCTATGGATGATTCTGATGTGCTCCCTAAGTGAAGAACCCCTGCTCAAGACACTGCCTTGAACTAGGGAAGCTTCTGTAGCAGGCTTAGTTCCCTGACTCCCAAACAGCCCTCTCTCCTTCCCCTCTGCTGCTGTGATGCCAGAATGCAAACATGCCTTGCCCCTGAGTTATGACACACAGCTCCCTGGGGATAGTAAGTGGGGGAAGGGAGATGTGCAAATTTAAATTAAATTTACACTTGTCCAACAGGTTAGGTGTTAGCTAGCTCTTTGTTAAGAGCAGATAAAAACTTCCCATGGTAAGAGTAATTTATTCTCAAAAATATCCTTAATGAATTAAAGTCCTAAGTTAAGAACTATAGACAGAAATTGTTGGCAGTGACTGCAAGTGATCTGAGCCGTCTACTGACAATCGGGGCTCAGGGACTCCTCACTATCTTCCATTTGTCCTGCCTGTTCTGAGCCCCCTCTGAAAATTGAGGCTAGGTGGGACAGATAATTAAATAACTGGTGCCATAGAATATGGTGATTACATCCATATAGCTACATCTATGCATATATTAGCTACAATGTACAATCATATTGACTATCGATCTCCTTGCCATAGAAAATGAAAAGACAAAACACAATAGGAAAGCCACATTTCCTTTTATTTCCTCCCATCATCTCAAGCCTTACTCAGTATCCCCAGCCCTGCAGTGCGCTCCTCAGACCCAATCTCATCTCCAATTCACACCCTTCTACTTGGCTGGGTCTCTGGGACTGCATATTGATGTACCACCAACCCAGTCATTCAATATGATTCTGTCAGTTCACTGCATGTTTAGTCAGCACAACACCAAACATCAAGTTTACCTGTTTTCTTTGAAATTAACCAGGTATTTTTCTGCTGGAGATACTGAATCAACATGGTATATATAGACACAGCATGACCTTACACTATAATGAAAGCTGCCCCTGTGCTCTGTCTGGCACGAGTGAAGGCTACTTTTCCTCAGCTTCCTTCTAGTTGCCCTGTGCCCTTCACACTCAGCCCCTGGCTCTTCAAACTCAATTCATGTTACTGTCACCAAGGGTTTTCCCATTTCTACCTTGGAACCTAAAGAATTAGAGATTGCCCTTTGAGACACATCTACCCACTCATTCATCCATCCATTACTGAGCACTTACCACATTCAAGATATTTGAAACACAGCACTTCTTCAGATCTAAAACCTAGATGCGGTGGCTCACACCTGTAATCCCAGCACTTTGGGAGGCTGAGGCAGGTGGATCATCTGAGATCAGGAGTTCGAGAGCAGCCTGGCCAACATGGTGAAACCCTCTCTCTACTAAAAATACAAAAATTAGCTGAGCGTGGTGGCAGGCACCTGTAATTCCAGCTACTCAGGAGGCTAAGGCAGGAAAATCACTTGAACCTGGGAGGCGGAGGTTGCAGCGAGCCGGGATCACACCACTTTACTCCGGCCTGGGTGATAGAGTGAGACTCAGTCTCAAAAAAAAAAAAAAATCTAGAACCTGTATTGGGGTGCAGTGTCAATAAGGGTTTTTAGTTGAAGACTACAGAACCCTCTGTAGTGTAAGCACAAAGGAATTTACCAGTTTACTAGAGGATATTGGACAGCTTGCAGAATTTCCAAAAGAGTCAGGCTTGGATGTTACATACCCAGAAAAAAATATACCTTATGACAAACCCACAGCCAATATCATACTGAATGGGCAAAAGCTGGAAGCATTCTCCTTGAAAACTGGCACAAGACTGGGATGACCTCTCTCACCACTCCTATTCAACATAGTGTTGGAAGTTCTGGCCAGGGCAATCAGGAAAGAGAAAGAAATAAAGTGTATTCAATTAGGAAAAGAGGAAGTCAAATTGTCCCTGTTTGCAGATGACATGATCATTTATTCAGAAAACCCCATCATCTCAGCCCAAAATCTCCTTAAGCTGATAGGCAACTTCAGCAAAGTCCCAGGATACAAAATCAATGTGCAAAAGTCACTAGCACTCTCATACACCAATAACAGACAAACAGCCAAATCATGAGTGAACTCCCATTCACAACTGCTTCAGAGAGAATAAAATACCTAGGAATCCAACTTACAAGGGATGTGAAGGACCTCTTCAAGGAGAACTACAAACCACTGCTCAATGAAATAAAAGAGGACACAAACAAATGGAAGAACATTCCATGCTCATGGATAGGAAGAATCAATATTGTGAAAATGGCCATACTGCTCAAGGTAATTTGTAGATTCAATGCCATCCCCATTAAGCTACCAATGACTTTCTTCACAGAATTGGAAAAAACTACTTTAAAGTTCATATGGAACCAAAAA
>NW_016808198.1:217004-236293 GCF_001698545.2 Rhinopithecus bieti
CAGAGAGAAATGCAAATCAAAACCACAATGAGATACCATCTCACACCAGTTAGAATGGCAATCATTAAAAAGTCAGGAAACAACAGGTGCTGGAGAGGATGTGGAGAAATAGGAACACTTTTACACTGTTGGTGGGATTGTAAACTAGTTCAACCATTGTGGAAGACAGTGTGGCGATTCCTCAAGGATCTAGAACTAGAAATACCATTTGACCCAGCCATCCCATTACTGGATATATACCCAAAGGATTATAAATCATGCTGCTATAAAGATACATGCACACGTATGTTTATTGTGGCACTATTCACAATAACAAAGACTTGGAACCAATCCAAATGTCCATCAACGACAGACTGGATTAAGAAAATGTGGCACATATACACCATGGAATACTATGCAGCCATAAAAAAGGATGACTTTATGTCCTTTGTAGGGACATGGATGCAGCTGGAAACATCATTCTCGGCAAACTATTGCAAGAACAGAAAACCAAACACTGCGTGTTCTCACTCATAGGTGGGAGTTGAACAATGAGAACACTTGGACACAGGAAGGGGAACATCACACAGCGGGGCCTGTTGTGGGGTCAGGGTCGGTGGGGAGAGATAGCATTAGGAGATATACCTAACGTACATGACGAGTTAATAGGTGCAGCACACCAACATAGCACATGTATACATATGTAACAAACCTGCACGTTGTGCACAGGTACCCTAGAACTTAAAGTATAATAAAAAAAGAAAAAAATATACCTTATCATCAACACCTCAGGACTATCCTAGCAGTATCCCTATTTCTGCATTCTCTGTTGCTAGAGGCTATAATACCAGAGACTGAACACTTGGCAAAGCTGCTACCTGGTTTCAGAAGAATCAAATGCCTCTACCCTCATGCTCGCCAGGACAGCCTCCCTGTGTGTGGCCTCCATCTTAGTTTCTCTCTTCTACCTCCACGTGTCAGGTAAACAAAGCCATTTCCTGGAACCTTGGTCACATAAGCTTACTGCAAAAATTTCTCAGAACATGGTTTTGTCTTTCTATCCTCTATAGTAATGAAGAGTATAAAACGGGGAGTTTTGAGGATGTAGAGAGAAGGTCAGAGGAGACTTCATGGGTGACTAAATGTGAAACCTTGAAAGGTGAGTAGTTGTTCACCCAAAGGATAAGAAAATCCAGGCAGAAACAAAAGCTTGAGATAAGGCATGGATGCGTGGAAGAATGGAGAGGTTTGGGGAAAGATAAGATATTTAGTATGGCTGGAGCGTTGGTGAATGTGCTGAGGATGGGGTCGGGGGAGATGAACAAAGACAGATGAGCCAAGAAAGTAGGCAGTGAGTAAACTGAGAGGGGTCCTGTTTGCCCTTAGAAGCGTGGCTTCTCCCTGACTAAGCTCAGATTCAGGTGGTTTCTCTAGAGCTAATCAAAGCCTGCAAATTGTCAATTAGGTGTTTCTGCCCCAACCATAGACCCTGACTTTAATCTTTGCCTTGTAAAGTAGCACCATATGTAAGTCCATTCAGGGTGCTATAAAAAACAAAACAAAACAAAAGTACTGGAAACTGGATGCCTTCTGAAAAACAGAAATTTATTTCTCACAGTTCTGAAGGTTGGGAAGTCTGAGATCAAGGCACCAGTAGATTCAGTATCTGGTGAAGGCCTGTTTTCAGAGAGATGGCGACTTCTTGTTCTGTCCTCACATGGTAGAAGAGGCAAGGCAGGTCTCTGGGGCTTCTCTTTTATAAGGGCAATAATCCCATTTACGGGTCCCCGCTGTCATGACCTAATCACCTCCCAAATACTGTCACCTTGTTGGGGCAAGATTTCAGCATATGAATTTGGGGGGGACACAGGCATTCACACCATGGCATCCCCTAACAACATTGTACCCACTGGGCAAAACACAAACACACACATCCACTACACTTGAAACAGAGTTAGTTAGTTCCATAAACAAAGAAGTGTTCTCTTCATCTTTTCAGAATATTTCAGTTGTTCCAATATTCAAAAGTATAAAGGCAAAATATGATCAAGATGACTTTTCTGTTCAACCACCTCTACCTTGTCCCAATTTTACGACACTTTCCCTAACAGGGCCATGTTGTTATACTTGAAAGGGGACTCAGGCCTCCATCAAGGCAAGGTAGGCATTGCTTCTTTTTCACCTTTTGAGGTGTCTTCTCAGTCACAGTGTTCTTTCCTTCTCTGAGAAACACATCCTTTCCTCCCACCAGGGCCCTATATAATTCTGCCTCGGGCCAAAACTGATTCAACTGGGTTATGAACTCCTGACCCAAGCTGAGTAAAGTGGATTCTATTTCCTAGAAATTTAGAAATCATTCATTTTTCCATTCAACAAATATTTATTGAACCCTGACTTTAAATTAAGCATTGTTCTAGGAGCTGGGGCTATAGTGGATACATTTTCTCCTGACACCGCATTGCATCATTCTGGGTTCAGTTAGACATCTGTGCTTCTTTATGAATTCCCTCTCTTTGTTTCAGCTGACTTAGTAGGTGTCTATCCTTTACAACAACAAAAAAGTCCTTTCTAAGACAATTTCACATCGTTATTCATGATAGGAAATGCCTTATTTTCATTCTTTAGGCTTTCAAAGCCATTTTTCCACAGTAAAGAACCTGAGAAATCTCTCCAAAGTTTTAATTAGGTAAATTTTTGTTGATTGCAATCAAATTTGATCTAAAAAATCTTTAATTTTGAGCTTGAGACTGTTATCCAATATAGGATACCATAGACAACATTGAGTAATGTATCAAAGCCTTCCACTGGTGAACATACACCAAAATCTCTGTCTTTTATTAATCACACAATAGACCACCTACAGAGAGAGAGAGAGAGAGAGAGAGAGAGAGAGAGAGAGAGGGCCTGTAATAGACTCTTGTGTAAGGAAGCAAAATAGAAAAGCAGAAAATTTGATTAGAAGCATGTGGTTTGCAAGACAAATTTGAGTTTAAATACCCCTTTCCCTAGTGATCTTGGGGAATTTCAAATCTATAAAAAAAGAGCCAGTATCACAATATTTCACAAGACTATTGTGAGAATTCAAGTAAATAAGGATGTGTATAAAGACCCTAGCACATAAATGGTCATCACTAAATAGGTAGTCATTATTTATTATTAGGATCTTTATTGAGCTGCAACGGATATGTAAATAAATATAGGTATGTACTCATGATGCACAGGTATCCACCTGTGTATAGCAGTTGCACTATTTCCCTTGCCTAAGGAGAAACTGAAATGGTAGTTTAGGCCAAGAGATGATTCAGACCCATATGTATGACTAATTACAGTACTTAACAATAAATTGTAATCATATCCAATGATGTAGCTAGAGGTATGAGTTTCTGCTAACTCAGGATCTGGTGTCACCTTCAACAAACCCCCCTCATTCTGAATGCATCTAGAAGCTCTAAATGCTTTGCTGGAGACTGAAAGGGTAGTGCCTTAGTCCATGAGGGCTTCTATAACAAAATACCATAGATAGGGTGGCTTATAAACAACAGAAATTTATCCTTATGGTTCTGGAGCCTGGGAAGACCAAGATCAAGGTGCTAGTAGATTCTGTGTCTGATAAGGATTCATTTCCTGGTTCATAGATGACGCTTCTTTAGTGTATCCTTGCATGATGAAAGGAGGCAAGGCAGCTCTCCGGAGCCTCTTTTATAAGGGTACTAATTCCATCCATGAGGACTGCACCTTCATGATCTAGTTGCCTCCCAAATGCCTTACCTCCTAATATCATCACATTGATGATTAGGTTTCAATACATGAATTTGGGGAGGATGCAAACATTCAGACCACAGCAGGTAGGGAGGGAAATAGGATGGTGATTCCATTTCTCTACTACCCAAAGGCTGATTGATATCAAGGAAAGAGTGTAGAACTCTTCTTTACCCCCAGGGTCTTCGAAAATGACTATTTGGGAAAACAGTAATGATACCACGTGTGATCACCACAGGTACCGCACACTGGGCCAGCATTCACCAGTACTACTATGGACTGTTAAGGGTCACCCAGTTAAAAGTGCTGACTCTGAAGTTTGACTTTCAGAATTCAAATTTTGACTATGCCACTTGACTTCGGTCTAGTTTCTTAGCTTTCCTAAAATGTGGCTTTCCCCTTACGTAAATGGTCATGATGATATTAATGTGTGCTGCACTAGTTTCCTGTGACTGCTGTAAAATATGTTAGAAACTTGGTGATTTAAAACAACAGAAATTTATTCTCTCCAAATTCTGGAGGCCAGAGGTCCAAAGTCAATTTTACCAGCTGAAATCAAGATGTCAGTAAGGCCACAGTCCCTCCAGAGACCTTAGGGGAGAATCCATTTCTTGCCTCTTCCAGTTCCTGGTGGCTTCCCAAATTTCTTGGCTTGTGGCCTCATTATTCCAGTTTCTGCCTCCTCCATGGTCACATTACCTTCTCCTCTTCTGTGTGTCAAATATTTATCTACATCCTTCTTTTTTCTTTCTTTTTTTTTTTTTTTTATTTGACAAAGAGTTTCACTCTTGTTGCCTAGGCTAGAGTGCAATGGCACGATCTCGGCTCACTGCAACCTCTGCCTCCCGGGTTTAAGCGATTCTCATGCCTCAGTCTCCCAAGTAGCTGGGGTTACAGGCATTCGCCACGACACCTGGTTAATTTTGTATTTGTAGTAGAATGGGATTTCTCCATGTTGGCCAGGCCGGTCTCGAACTCCTGACCTCAGGTGACCTGCCCACCTTGGCCTCCCAAAGTGCTGGGATTACAGGCTTGAGCCACTACACCCAGCCTTACCTCCCTCTTATAGGGATGTATGTGGTTGCATTCGAGTCCACCCTGATAATCTAGAATAATCTTCCCATCTGCAAAGACCCTTTTCTTTGCCTATAAGGGAACATTTACAGGTTCCAGGGATTCTGACATGGATATCTTTTGGGGGGCTATAGGCTACCACATCAGCCTTATAGTCTTATTGTGAGGGTTGAATGAAATATACCAATAAAGCAACAATATACCAATATACCAACCTTGGCAACATTGGGAGTGTTTAGTAAGCATTGTCTGCTATTACCAGGCAGATGTTGCTGACTGCAAGGTGATCTTGAAGGAATTTAGCCCAAAGAGGGATAGGGGAAGACAGGAAGCGAACTGGTTGGTGGTAGCTGACCTTCCTCAATTGCACATAAGAATCCAAATGTTTTATGTTGATACTCTTTGCCTGTGACTTTCAGAAACACCTCTGTAGGGCATAACTCCTTGTGTGACTGATAAGTTGGGGGATATTGAAAGGAATCCAGAAATTGATGCCAAAGAGCTTATTCTCCTGTTCTTATTAATCCATATTTGAAAATAACGTATTCATAGAAATTTCATTTCTACTCAAATTCCAAAATGAATAATCTTCAAATTCTGAATAAAGAAAACCTCCTTGTTCTGGAATTTTTTTAATTTTTCATTTTGGTTTCTAACTTCTTCTGTAATATTTAAAACAACCTGGGCATATTTGTGTACTCAATATTCACTTAAAATTGTTCTTTGTTCTGTCACCCAAAAATCCCTGTTGGTTTCAAAGGGAAAGAATAAAGATCAAGATAGAATATTTTAATAGCTTCCCATTTTCCCATAGCATTGGCAGGTAAGCCGTCAACACTGAGAATAAATTGACAATTACAAAGCACTTTCTGAGACATTACTTCATTTAAACCTACAAATAATCCTACAGATGGACAAGTGTCATGAGTCTCTAGCTCTCTCTCTTTTATTTATTTATTTTTTAGATCTAGAAAATGAAGTAAAAAACTTAAGGCTCAGAAAGTGAAACAACTGAATGAAAGGCAGAACTGGACTAGAACTTGAAGATCCTGACTCCTAATGACACCTTTGACAAAGGAGAGGAAAAGAGGATGGAATAAGGTAACCTTGAGCGAAGACAAAGGGTTGGCTGGAAATTCAAGCCTGGAGAAGTCTGAAAGAAGAAAGGCAAACATGTAAAATGAAGGAAGTCAAAATCCCAAGTCAACCTTCTGTTGGCTTCTGGTTTAAAAATGGGAAGATTAGATGCCAATGAGCCAGTGATGTAATGCACTTGACCACGTTCCCTTTGATTCCTTCATTGAGCCCAGTGAAATTGCCTTCACACAATACAGGAAAGGGAGTGCATGACCTTATTTGCTAGCTCTTTTTCTTAACCACATCCTCTCACCTGGGCAGGTATCTGAGTAGGTCAGAGATTTTTCTCATGACATGGATAATTGACTGCCCTTGTTTTCTCCCAGAAATATTTCTTCCAAGAAATTGAAAGCCAGAGCACATACAGGTTAATCAGGAGTTGAGGACAATGCTGGCCATGCTGATTTTAAACATTTATAATTATATAAGTGACAGTTATAGAGAAAGTGTACCCACATATGTGTGTTACTTGGCTCCTTTTTCATACTATAATTCCCTCCTCCTTCCAGGAGGGTATCATTTTCCAAATCAACTGCATTTCCTGTTTTTCAACTTTTGCAGCATTGCTTGAAGCACAAGCTATAGGGCAGGTGATATTACAGTTACCAGTCTTTGCAATGACAGGGCCATCAGCATTGCATGAAGGAATGAATGGACTCATTGAAACAATCTGATGCAGAAAGAGAAATCAGATGTGAAACTACACATTTAGGATCTCAAAATATACTCTAAAGCAGTGGTTCTCAAACATGGCTGCATCTCACAATTACCTTAGGGGCTTAGAAAGCAAAGCAAAACAAAAACAGAAACAAAAAACAACTGATGAGTGGGTCTCAAAACAGGTAATTGAATTGTAGTTTCTATAGGCGAGACATTGGCATCAGATATCTCTGTGTAACCAAGGTTGAGAAACAGTGCTTTAAATAAAGGACTCAATGAAAAGAAACTAAGACCAATGAAATAATACTCAATGAAAAGAAAATATGAATATATATTCATATTTACATTAAAATACAGCATAAGATTGTAAACAGAGCCCACTATACATATGACCTCAGTATTTCTCAATACATTATTCTGAGGTCTTAGCACTTCTATTATTGCTACAGAAGATTGACTGGGGAATTCAAGTTCAAGTTCAAGATGACTGACTACACCTCTGTTTACTTTTCCTCTCTCCCCAAATTCTCCAACCGCACAAGTTCACTTTGAGTTTCTGCTTGAGTTTTGTCTGGCCAAAAGGAATCACATGGCCAAACTTTAAAATAAGAAATAGAGGCATATATTCTGCCCACTGTGAGACTATGGCAAGGATGCAGGTATTAAAATTACCATTGGTAATGAAGAAATAAAGAGAAAAGTTCTGTCTACCATGCTAGATATTGGTAAACAGGAACCAGAAAAAAGACAAGAACTAGAACTAGTAGAATGGTGAGAATGTTATTATTAATATATCTAAATATATTTTAAAGATATTTTCAGTGTGTTAAAATTAGGGGAGGCTGGTGAAAGGTAACTGGGAACTCTCTATACTATCTTTGCAACTTTTCTATAGATTTACAATTATTCCAAATAAAAAATTTTTAAAAATTTTAGGGCTTAATCATAATTTCTAGGAAAATATCGACATCTAATACTGTCATTATCAGGCTGACCACAGTACTTTGTATCCTGTGATTGTCATAGGATTCATAATACCACAATGAGACTATTTTTCCATGGCTGAACTCTGGGTAATATTTAGTAACCACAATAATCATTGTTAATGCTACTAACTGCATGCTAAATTCTGTGCTAATCATTTATATGCATTATTTCTCTAAATCCTCAATGAAATTTTCTGTGTGGCTACCATTGTTATCCCCATTTGACAGATGAGGAAACAGTGAATCGGAGAGGTAAAATTACTTGCCTAATATCACACAGCTAGATGATGACTGAGGTGAAACTCAAACCTAGATCTAGCTAATTACAGAGCCTACACAGTTAAGCTCTGTATTATGTCATCACCCAAATCTATTAATAGTAGGTAAAGCTCTGCTATAATTCCTACATCTAAGATAAGAGAATCTACATCTGTGAGATAAGAGAATATTTATTGTACATATCCAATATGTAGGTATGGCTCTCATTAGAATTAGTAGAATTAGTAGGCTTGTGCCTACCCCTTTCCCTCACTCTCCTCCCACTTTCAGTGCATTATCTTTCTCTCAGGAGTTCCATGTTGTCTGGTCATTTCCTGTTTGGAAATTACCTGATAGGTTAATTCACAGTAAGGTATGAATGATTACTAGCAGTTCCATATGTCAATCCTTCCAGGAGTAAATCAATTTCAAAAGAATATCTACAGACAGCAGTCGTTATCCAAAATCATAAAAATCGTAGCATTTACCCACTGTGGCACCTTAACGGGGGAGATATTTGAGAAAGCGGCCCTTAAACAAAAAAGCATACTGAATAAAAATCACCTACTGCATGTAAATTAATGTATACAGGGCACTAAAATTGACATCAAGGAGAGTTGAGACCCAAGAAATAAGGTTTGTCATCCCCTCTCTTCAGTGGCTTATCATCTGGTCAGAAATACTGAAGAATCCAGGCCAGGAGCGGTGGCTCACGCCTGTAATCCCAGCACTTTGGGAGGCCAAGGCAGTTGGATCACTTGAGGTCAGGAGTTTGAGAAAACCCTGGCCAACATGGCAAAACCCCGTCTCTACTAAAAATGGAAAAATTAGCCAGGCGTGGTGGTGGGCACCTGTAATCCCAACTACTCTGGAGGCTGAGGCAGGAGAACCTCGATTGAACCCAGTAGGCGGAGGCTGCAGTGAACTGAGATTGCACCACTGCACTCCAGCCTGGGCAACAGAGAGACTGTCTCAACAATAACAACAAAAAGAAATACCAAAGCATCCACAAAATCATATAGCAAAGCATCCCATAATGTGGTACTCAAAGGAACCTTAGAGGAGTTGAAATGATGGACCAGGTTCACAGGTCCAAACATCAGCCTGATTTAAAATGTTCCTACTAAAAACAAGTGTGGTGGTGGTATGCCTTTTATTTGTACTACAGTTGACTTACTATTATTATTATTATTATTATTATTATTTTAAATTTTAGAGACAGGTCTCACTCAGTAGCCCAGACTGAAGTGCAGTGATGCCATCACAGCTCACTGCAGCCTTGAACTCCTAGGCTTAAGCAATCCACTGACCTCAGCCTCCCTGAGTAGGCAGGACCTCAGGCTCATGTGCCACTGAGCCCAGCGTACAACTGGATTTTAATAGCACTGTTTCTGAGCTCTTATATTAGTATTGATGTTGTCATTTTGATTGCTATTTTTGTTAAAGGAGGACTTATTGTGTACAAACTACCTTCCTCACACTTTTTCATTTTTCTCTCCAACACTCCTTTGAGGTCTATTTAGATGAGGAAGCTGACTGAGAGAGCAGGTATGTGCCCAAGGTTTTACCACCAATAAACAGTGGCTCCGGGTTTCAAACACTGCCCTCCACATGCCTTGCCTCTTCTCAGCTCCTATCAGTGTGTGGCCCCCATGGCATGGATCTAATCAGGAGACAGAAGCTACAGAGTAACATGAACAAGGACTATCTAATATTAAAAAGTTATTAACTAGTAACAGGGGATTAAGTACTAGGGAATTTAGTTGTATACGATTGTTCAGTGTCTTTAAGGATTCCCAGCGTCCCAAGCCAAACTGTTAACTCAAGGCAAAAAAAGTGTTTGTGCTTCTGTTATATTCCCCTATGATGCCAAGCACAATCCTGGGCATAAAATAACTCGGTCGTTCACGCCCAAGTTCCAATCCTCACTTTGCTACTTACCAGCTGGGTGACCTTGAGCAAATCACTTAGCCTCTCTATAAAACAAGGGTAATAATGCCTATATTAAAGGGTTATAGAAAGAAGAAAGTGAGATAATAAATACAAATTTATTTACAAATTTCAGCTAACTAAGTGGTGGCTACTACTGCTACTACTGCTATTATTATCATTATTAAGATTCCCTAGTTCTTCTTCTGAAATGCTGCCCAGTATAATAATTAGGATGATATTTGAAAATCAACAAGACATCCTTTCATTTGCAGGCAAATCTGTCCTTTGGCCTGCCGTAAGGAACTACCATATGTTACCCAGCCCTATTTTGAGCATCAGCTTTTTTTCTTTCTTTACAACAATATTTAATGTTAGTGTCAGCTCAATATCCACCCTCCCTTGTCAAAAACCTCTCAAGCACCAGCCTAGTGAAAGTTGGTTTTCTTTAATCCAAGGGTGATATTTCTGTGCCTGGTTAACTTTCCTCTAGCTTTCAACATGAGCCAATTGGCTTTAATCACAGGATGTTATTGAAAAAGATTGGGAAGATTATGGGGAGTAATAGAGATAATTGCCAAGGAGAAACAAGAAAAAAAATAAATGAATCTTCCATCTCAGGGAGAAATAAATGGCTTTATTATGGGGTCAGGAGGGATGATCCTAAAATTCCCTGTTCAAGAGAAAATGCATAATGGTAGTTTGGGAGTTGGAGAATTTGGCAGCAACAACATCCATGAATCAAAACAACTTTTAAGGGACAACCTCAGGGGATTGCATTTCTATAAAAGGAATGAGATGTTTTTCTTTATGCTGCTGAAAATGCAGAATCAGAGCCGACTAGAAACACTGCTAGCTCCTTTGTCATTATATGCAAAGGACAAGAAGAAACATGATGTTCCACTATAATAGGGCCATAGGCAAAAATCTCTCCAAGTTTTCTGAAACTATTTGGGCAAGTCTCAGGAAGCAGAAAAAAAAATTTTAACATAAAACTTTGTTCAGAATGATGTTCAGAATGAATTTTTCTGGGTTATTGTCTCTGTAATAATGGAAAGCTTTAAATTTGAGCCCCACTTCTCCTTCTTCCAAATGCACAAAGACCAGCCGTCTGGAGTTGTGGTTGCTCTGAATGGCATTTTAGAACAAGCTGGGAATGTGAGTGGTCTCACACTATAGGGCACTGCAACTCTGCACAGAATGTCCCCAGGACTGCCAGTCAGCAAGTGCTTCAGGGACCTTGATTTTTAAGTAGAGCTGAGGTCCATCCTGCTCTCACTTAGAGCTGACCATGAACTCTTAAAATCCTGATGATAGAGACTCACAGAAAGGCTCAGAGAGAAGATAACATGAATACTAAAAGGTTCATTTTCCATTTACACTGAAATTATTGTCTTCTCATCAACTGACTTATTTTAGAACTACCTCATTTCTCAGCAATATTCAATGTTATATTTTTCCTCAATAATTTATTCTATTCTTAAATATTAATATTTGGATGTCCACTTTGTGCAAAAGAAGAAAGCAAGGACCCAGAACTGATGTGATTGCTTCCAAGCTCTCCCAATGTTGGGGGTGGGGGAATCTGAGCATCCCACAAAGCCCACCTTGGCTCTTCTGCTTCCCAAGGAAGCCTAGTCAGAGAGTGACCTGCCCTGAGACTGACACTTACAGGTTTTCCTGGCAATCTCCTGGGGAATGGCAGTTCCCTAATGGGAGCAATCTAAATCCAGTGCAGTGAACAAATGCTACCAAGACATAGAACTTAAAATGAGATACTGACTTTTAGGCCCCAACATTATTGCCCATGCCCCTGGAACTTGCTTCCCCCTGATGAGTTTATTTATTAATATGGAAGGTTAAATGCTCACATTTTTAAAATGTCATGTGTCTTATCAGGATCTTGGATTCATCTTCAGTTAAGGCCTTCAATATGTAAAAGTTAGTTTTGACATTGGGAAATACTTGGAAGGCCGGCATTACAAGAATGAATGTGTGGATATAAATAATTACTGGAATTTGATTACATCACTCACTCTTTCCACCAACTCCTGTTCTTAAAAGAACGGTATCTGATTGGAATTGTTTAAATATTTTCATTATTTCTCCTCAAGAGCAACTCAGACTTCAGGCTTAATTAGAATGAAATCGGTACCTTGAACAAATTCTATTCAATGTTAATTTACTGACTAAGAGGCCATTAATATATAATCCATAATCCATAATCCATATATATGTGTCCCTAATAGCATTTTTTTTTTTTTTTTTTGAGATGGAGTTTCACTCTTGTTGCCTAGGCTAGAGTGCAACGGCATGATCTTGGCTCACTGCAACATCCGCCTCCCAGTTTCAAGCTATTCTCCTGCCTCAGCCTCCCGAGTAGCTGGGATTACAGGCATACACCACCACGCCTGGCTAATTTTGCATTTTTAGTAGAGACAGGGTTTCTCCATGTTGATCAGGCTGGTCTTGAACTCCCAACTTCAGGTGATCCACCCACCTTGGCTTCCCAAAGTGCTAGGATTACAGGCGTAAGCCACCGCACCCAGCCCCTAATAGCAGAATTTTTTAAAATTGCAGCCCAAGTCACAACATTTGAATTTTAAAATCCACTACAAGGATGAGAAAATCCATTTATTGTACTAAACTCATTGAAAGCAAATACCTTTTTAGTAACCAAATAATGCATACCCTTGGGAAAGGTAAATTGCAGTTCATTTCCTACTCAGGTAATTACATTCTCTGCTGGTTTTAATTTCGTACGCAAGGCTCTCCCAGATTTGGCTTTGAACCTCCAGACTCTGGAGTCCATTAAAGAATCATCCCCACTTTCTCTGAGCAGCTCCTTCCCAAATCCCAGGCAGAATTATTCTTATGATGGGTTTGACTATTTATTCATGTGTCTGCCACCCAGAGCTGAGAGCTTCTTCCCAGGGGGCCCTATCTAAGAGCAATCACAGTTTATTACCGTCTAAGATTCAAGCCTGGACGGCTTTTAATTTTTTGGTGCTTAATGTAGAGAAAATAGAATTGCTTTTGGTTGATCCTGCCAAACTCCACAATGCATATACCTGTCTTATTTTCCAATGGGTATTAGGAGGTTAGCAGCACAAAACTATCCAGGAACCAGTGCAGTGGAAAAACTTGGTGAAGGGCCATATTCCTATATATGGCTACTAGCTCTGTGACTATCTGGTTAACCTTACCCAAGTTATTTAAGGTCTCTGAGTCTCAGTTTCCTCATCTTTCAAAATGAGTTTAACACATGATTTTTATAAAGAGAAAATGAAACTATGGGTATAATATCATACAGATATACATATGAATACAGGGTATTATGATCATTTAGAAAATACAAAACTACTCCTTGAAAGATATAGGTACACTGTGCATCATGCTCACCCATCAGAGCATTACTTTATTTATTTACTTATTTATTTATTTTTGAGACAGAGTCTGGCTCTGTCACCCAGGTTGGAGTGCAGTGACGCAATCTTGGCTCACTGCAACCTCTACCTCAAGTGATCCTCCCACCTCAGCTTCCTGAATAGCTGGGACTACAGGTGTGCACTACCATGCCCAGTTAATTTTTGTATTTTTAGTAGAGACAGGATTTCACCGTGTTGGCCAGGCTGGTCTTGAACGCCTGACCTCAAGTGATACATCCATCCCTGCCTCCCAAAGTGTCGGGATTACAGGTGTGAGCCACTAGGCCTGGCCCAGAGTACCACTTTACAAACATTATTGGGAATGTTATAAAGAAGGTTGTGCCAATTATATCAAAGAAAGGTTTTTTAATTCTTAAATTGACAGATAAAATTGTATATGTCATATATAACATGATGTTTTCAAGTATGCATACATTGTGAAATGGCTACATCTAGATAATCAACATATACATTACCTCACATAGTTATCATTTTTGTGGTAGGAACACTTTATATTCTCTTTCTTAGCAATTTTCAAGAATACAATATATTGTTAACTAGAGTCACCATATGGTACAATCGATCTCTTGAACTTATTTCTCCTATGTAAATGACATTTTGTATTCTTTGACCAATATTATAGAAAGTATATTAATAGAGCTATAGTGAAACCTTTAACAAAAGTACAAGGTTTTAATAAAAATGCAAGGCAATGCTCTCTTTTCCAAATTTTGGTCTATGTTAAATTGTCGGTAAAGGCCAATGTGGTTTCCTACAGCTGCCTGAGCCTGGAAGAAGCAGTTATACCTTCATTGACAAACAATTTCACTCTCTCTATAAATCAACATCATTTCCTCCTGGCCCCCTCCAAGATTCAGCAGGTGTCATAAGGTTGCCAGGTAGAATAATGATTCAGGACCCACAGACCACACTGTCTTATTGAACTGCTCCCAAGCTCACTGGCTCTGGGACCAATAAATCATTGCTTTACAAGTCATCTGGAATGCAAGGTACAGCACAGAGTCAAGAGTCAAGTTTCCATGGTTCTGTTAGGAAGTATTCATTATGGGGGTGGGTATTTTAATTTTTTATCTTTTTAGTCACAAAATAATCTTTATCTTAATTCTTTGAATGGCTTTCTATCTGTATGTTTTTTATCCTCTGAATATTTAATCATCCCACATCAGTGTTCAGATACCACTTTTTTTTTTCTCTTTATTTTGAAGCTCTTCCAGAGCCCCTGTCGTTTGTTAAAATGTAGAACTCAGGATTCTTTCTGGTGTGGCTTCCACTTTATTCTATCCCACTTCCTATGGAGATTACACACTCAGTAAAGAGTCGGCCTGTTTTTGGTGTCCCTAGCAGATGGAGACAAAGTTATTTCCCACTTTTGCTCCAAGAAACAAGGCAATGTTGTGTTGCCAAGTTTTTGCTTTTTTTTTAATTGAGCAATTAGAAAAATGGTAATACCAGTCTCTCCCCTTTGTAGGACCTTTACCATTTATAAAGCTCTTGTCCCTCCGTTTGCTCACCACTCTGATCTCTCCTAAGAGAACTGACTATAAAATGTGCTTCTAGATGCCAGAAAGAGCATAGGAGAGGGATAATAACTTGGTGTTTTAAGCAACATTTAAGACTGCAGAAGTAATGAGGTTTGCTAATGAAACTGAAAACACAACAAGCTTCTCTGTGTCTTATTAATTTCTGCCTATTTAATCATCCCACTTTGTTGATGGTACCTCTTGTGTTATTTTTAACTCTCCCATCTTAATTTTCATAAGAAATATCTGAGCTGAAAACTTTACAATGTCCTTACAAATTAAGAGCTATGGTTTGACCTCAAAGTTAGGGCCAGAAAAAGGTCGGGGGTAGGGCAGTCCCTCATTTTCATTCCTCTAGGATGAATAGTCTTTGACACATGAATAATGTTTCAATTACTAAGAAAAATAAACATGGACCTGGCACAGTGTCTCATGCCTATAATCCCACTACTTTGGGAGGCCGACGCAAGAGGATCACTTGAGCTCAGGACTTTGAGACCAGCCTGGGCAACATAGCAAGACCTCATCTCTACAAAAAATAAAACCTTTTAGCCAGGTGTGGTGGTGTGCACTTGTAGTCCCAGCTACTCAGGAGGCTAAAGTGGAAGGATTGCTTGAGCTCAGGAGGTCAAGGCTGCAGTGAGCTATGGTTGCCCCACTGCACTCCAGCCTGGGTGATAGAGCAAGAGCCTCTCTCTAAAGAAAGAAAAAGGAAACGAGAACTAGACTTCAAAGGTCAAAGGAGTTTATGAACAAGAATTTGCATTCTTTGTACAAAAGAAGAATCCATGAACACTATGATAATAAATGTAGGGCAAGCAAGAGCCACTGATGAATGCTAAAATAAGTGGGTAAAACTCTCAGGAGAGGCAGGACAGTTGCATAGCCTTGAAGTTAATTCCCTCAAAATAAATAGCTGTGGTGATTCTAACATGTATCTACAAATCATTTGATTTTCCTATCTCCAAGAGATGGAGCTTAAACTCCCCTACCCTTGAGTGTGAGCTTAACCTAGTGACTTACTTGTACCAAATAGGCTATAGAAAAGGAAGAATTGTCACTTTACATGGCAAAATCTGGTAGACACTTTAACCAAGTGCCCAAGGTTAACACTGCTGTAATAAGATGCACCAACATTTTATAATGTGATGAGATGAGAGGAACATATCACTTCTGTGATATTCTTCCCCCAAATCTGTAACTCCAGAAATCATGAGAAAATGCAGATAAACCCAAATTGAAGGACACTCTACAAAATAGCTGACCACTAGTTCTCAAAATGTCAAGGTCATGAAAGACAAGGAAAGAGAAAAGAGGGGAAAAATTATAAATAGAAAGAGACTAAGAAGACAGAATAACTAGATGCAACATAGTACTCTGGATTGGACGCTGTACAGAAAATAAGACATTAATGGCAAAACTGGTGAAATCTGAACAAAGTCTATAGTTTACTTATTAGTAAAGTGTCAATGTTAATTTCTCAGTTTTGATAAATGTGTTATGGTTATGTCAGATGTTAACAGAGGAAACTGGAAGAAGGCTCTACAAGAACTCTCTACTATCTTTGCAACCTAAAATTATTTCTTAAAACATTCTTTTAAAATAAGCTGTATGTTTATGGGCACATTTAACATAAGCACAGGCAAAGCTAACATTCATTCATTCTTTCATTCAGTTTGTTCTATATATATTTATTGAGTGCCTGTGCTCTGCCAGGAACCATTCTAGGCACAGAGAAGACCATGTTGAACATGACTGAGATGCCCACACTCATGGAACTTACAGCCTAACAGAAATAACAGGTATAATGAGTGATACAACAGACAGGTTGCTATAGAAGTATATAACAGGGTACCAAACCTGGGGTCAGGGAAGGCTTCCCCAAAGCAGCAGATGATTTCATTGAGATCAGAGGCTAGTGTTAGATGGGGGCTAGGGCTAGTGTTAGATGGGGGCTAGGGCTGTCTAGACACAGAAGGGACCCTTCCAGGCAGAACTAACAACATGACGAGGACCGAAGGAAGGATGGATCAGAAAGAAAGCCAAGAACTGGGGTTAGAGGGTAGAAAACAGGATCTGGATAGAAAGGCCAAGGCTAGAACATGCAGGGTCTGATAGGTCAGGAAAAAGGATTTGGGATTTTGTTCTAAAGTAATGAGAAGCCACCGGGAAAGTTTTAAGGAAATTATGTAACTGTGTTGCAATCTATTTCTCTTAATGTGTGTATTTGCTAGAGTTCTGAGTCAGTTCAGTACTGTTCATGTTTGGGAGTGCGTTAAATTTCCTAATTGTTAGTAAACTTTCATGTGAAACATGTCATTTATTTTCTACTCTGACTTCATCTCTGCTTTCAGTTCTTATTTTAGAGGTGGGGAGGGGAGTGGACATTTAACTAATTGTACCAGGATCTAATACCCCAGGAAACAAAGTAACCCCATCATTGATATAAGTCATAGTTCAAGTTGGACCTTTGTTATCCAAGGACTCTTTTTGAGGGGGGAAAATGGCAACAGAAGGCTTCTTATGGGCATTTTTGCTGGTGCAGGGAACCTCCCTTCTGTTGCCATTTTTCCCCCTCAAAAAGAGCCCTTGGATAACAAAGGTTCAACCTGCTGCTTATCCCAAAAGCTCTTTAACCTTCAGGCAATCAGTAGAGTAGAAATCTTTATTGACTGAGCCATATTGTAGGTGAGAGGGAGTCTGAGCAAGTGAAGATATTTACTACTTGACCCCTCGGAACTTGAACAACCTTCTTTGAGGGTGTTCTCCCCACTGTCAGGGTCTTGGTGGGAGGCAGGGCCCTATCTCCCACTGTAGATGCATAAGAATTAGGAACATAGCTTAGGTTCAGCTATCTTGAATCTTAAGTAGATAATGAAAAAACGCAAGGGCTAGAATTCTTCCTGGTGGGGATGGAGTACTGTCAATCCAGTCAGGGGACACTGGTGGTGGCAGTTTCAGCAGAGGTGTCCAGAAACTAGACAAGCCCTATGGCATGATTTAGGCTACAGTTCTGCTGCCAGCCTCCCTTGGCTGCTGCACATTCATTGACCCTAATTCTCTGTGGGTGATCCAGTATCTTCTCAATAGGTTCTTTATCTGCAGGTCTTTTTCTGGTATTGGTGACCAGGAACCCTAGTTATAATAATAACTTACATTGGCATAGCTCTCATTATTTGTCACACACTATTCTACATACTTTGCAATAAATACTACTGCCTTTAGTGCTAGTAAAATAGAGAAATAGGTTTCTCTGCTGACAGATGGAAGCCATGTGGTAGAGTAATTTAATAAGAAAAAACTGGGCCGAGTGCAGTGGCTCACACCTGTAATCCCAGCACTTTGGGAGGCTGAGGCAGAAGGATTGCTTGAGCTCACAAGTTTGAGGCCAGCCTGGGCAACATGATGAAACCTCATCATCACAAAAAATACAGAAAATTAGCCAGGCATGGGGTGCACACTTGTAGTCACAGCTACCTGGGAGGCTGAGGTGGGAGGATGGCTTGAGCCTGGGAGGTAGAGGTTGCAATGAGCTGAGATTGCACTTCTGCAGTCCAGGCTGAGCAATAGAGCCAGACCTTGTCAGAAAAAAAAAAGAAGGAAAGAAGAAAGGAAAAACTAAAGTGGACTTTTATCAGCCTAGAGATTAAAAGACTTTTTTCTCTACTAGTAAGACATTGGAAGTAACCTGAAATGTCTGAGAATGGGAAAATAAGTGGGCAAATTATAATGCCACCACTCAAGGGACTAGTATGCAGCCATTTAAAATAATAATTAGCAAAACTGAAACGTAAAATGAGAAAAGCTTGTGGTTACAGTGGAGTAAAATATGAAAGCAAATTGCCAAGGAGTTGAAGGATTACAAAACATTCAAGGCTGTTCTGTTAGGGTGGTGATTATAGGTGAAGACACCCCTCTATTTCTAAACTCCCTCCAATGTTGTTATATTGTGTTTCTAATTTTAAAAGGAAACACACTTTCCCTCACTCTATATTTGTCCCAGTGCTCCAGGATGACTCTTCTCCAAGTGTGGGAAAATCCCTAAAATCATCCCCTTAGCAGCCATTTAGGACAATGAACTTCAGGGCCACTTCTAAGTCTATGCAAACAGGGTGGATTTTAACCCCAATATTCCACTGAAGTTTTGAGCACCAAATCCCAGGATATACCAAAATTTCAATCCCCATCACCTGTTCTGAGGTTAAAACCCTAATACAGATGTACATATTTGGGAATGTGAATCACCACTTCACTGACCCAATTATTTTGATGGACTACAGTTTTCTGCTTCACACAAGGAGCTGGGAGATCCACTTTGGTTCATGAAAATTTGTAGAAATGAGACATCACTCCTTTGATTCACACTTTTACCTTCCATGCAGGCTCATTCCCAGAGGTCTTCTATACTCACAACTTGCAATGTTCTTGTCTACATTCCCAACCTTCCTTTCTATCTCTCTGCTTCCCAGGCTTGAAAACCTACCTTCTGTGTGAAATCTTTCCCAGTTCCCTAAGGAATTCTCCCTAAGACACCAAAA
>NW_016808198.1:236632-278944 GCF_001698545.2 Rhinopithecus bieti
GGTAGGTTAAAACTAGTCTAATGTCTACAATTTCATTATTTTTTCTTTTGAGATGGAGTCTCGTTCTGTTGTCCAGGCTGGAGTGTAGTGGCACAATCTCGGCTCACTGCAACCTCCGCCTCCCAGGTTCAAGCGATTCCCTGCCTCAGTCTCCTGAGTAGCTGGGATTACAGGTGCCTACCACCACACCTGGCTAATTTTTGTATTTTTAGTAGAGACAGGGTTTCACCATGTTGGTCAGGCTGGTCTCGAACTCTTAACTTCAAGTGATCCATCCATCTCTGCCTCCCAAACTGTTGGGATTACAGGCTTGAGCCACTGCCTATAATAATTTTGTATTATTCAACCTACTTAATAGCAGGTGGCATCGAATACAGTGTATAACTTTGGTGGCCAGTGGGTCATACTCCAATGGCTCTGAGGTCTCTTACTATTGCGCTTCAGAATCTGCAGGGTTCTAAGGTCTACCTTCACATTGGTTTTAACAGGAGAGTACCACATCTACAAGTTCGATATCTTTTTCACATGTTCCAGAGAATCATAGTTTGCATCCAGCTGAGACATTTCAAGAAAGGAACTTTGAAGTCACTTCTGACCTGGACCCTGCTAATTTACCTAACAGGGATATCTTACTAAAAACGGCTACTAACTTGTTCTGCAGAATCACAGAGCCTGATTATCTTTCAAGATTAAAAATGTATGAGCCCTGTGATGCATCAATTCTACTTCTTGATCATTTGTCCAACAAATACTCCCACATTCAAGCAAAATGACTTATGTTTAAGAATATGCATTGCCATTTTGGTTGGTAAAAGCAAAAGACTATTTTCAACTGGTTAATAAATTTGACACATCAATACAGTAGAATACAATAATGTATCTCAAGATACTGTATTAAGTGAAAAAAGCAAGACAGTGTTATGGTATGTTTCTGTTTCCATGAAACGGTGGAGCAGAGTGTGTGTGTGTGTGTGTGTGTGTGTGTGTGTGTATGCATGCATACATGCATAATTGTATGAACACAGAATATCTCTAGATGGATATACATGACAATAATAGTTGCCTCTGAGGAGGGGAACTGGTTGGTACAGGAAAGGGAAGGAGACATCTTTCAGTATATGTCATTTTGTACATTGTAAATTTTCTACCATGTGGATCAATTACTTATTTTTAAAAAGTAATAACTTTCTTAAAACGTAGGTTTTTCCTTAAGTGCATAAGACTGAGCATTAAAAGTATAATCCTGGCTTGATATTGACTGATGGATAAGTCCCTATCATTGACTCCTCATATAGTTAGGATGACCCAGGCCTTATACACCTGGTTCTTTCCAACCCTCTAAGAAGAGGTTGAAGTATTTATGCAAAGGACCATGTCTTCACTGACGTAGAACTCCAGGACCACCCTAAAGCTTCCTGAGTTTGCTCCTTCAAGGCTTGGGGGAAGGCAGGATCACATCAAGCAAATTAAGCATAGATATACATACAGATCTGTGTGTGTGTGTGTGTGTGTGTATGTGTGTGTATGTGTGTGTGTGTGTGTATTTATATTTAAAAGCACCAAGAACAGTGCCTGGCCCATAGTAAATGTCCACAATTTACTTTATACAATATTAATCCACCTCTACAACATAAAATTGCCAAAATTCTTGGAGGTAGAGCATTCTTTTGAGTAAGCAACATATCTCCCCTATAATTTTGAAAGCCATTTGAAGCCCAAATGAATAAAGATTTCCTATTCAAGTAGAATCATTTTTTAAGTGCTACACAGCAAGCACAACAAAACCTGAAGTAGTGTTTTTTAAGGTTGTTTTATTTCTGGTTTGGTTTCTTGCCTTTACCCTCTAATTGCCAAGTAAAGCTAAATCAACATTAATCCTTATGCAAAGGACCACAATATAATCTTCAAGCCGATTTTAGATATGAAGACTTTGAGGAAAGAGCAGAAGAAAGCAAATTACAGTCAAGAAGGACCTGTCCCATTATGTTTTTGTTTTAGCAGCCATCGTGCCACCCAAACTCTCCCTGAAAACAACTCCAGTCTTTAATAGCCTGAGCAATTCACAAAACTTGGGGAAAAGCAATGGAAAAACAAGTCTGTGTTGCACTTAGATGTTTCCATTTGGCTTTTTTCTTTCCCTTACTTTTGAAAACACATAAGCAAAACTATTAGAATATCTCTAAATAAAGCCTCTGGCTGAGTAACTCCCAAGTGGATCCTCTGCATCTCAACCAAGGATGCCATCTGTCCCACTTTGCCACCTACCTCCAAGTTTCCTTCAGTCAAAGCTCTCTGTAGCATCATGATACATGTATCATTTCCCCTTTAAAATACATTTTCACTTTTAAAGGGAAATGAAAAAATATGGTTGTTTAAATTTAATTTAAAACAGAATTTGAAAATCAGCTGGGAAGATGTATGTAACATGTATAAGACAGAGAAATTGCTATTTTTAATAAATATTCTAATATCCCATTTTTTAATGAGCAAAGAATATAAACTGGCCATTAAGTATATGAAAAAGAATTGGCCGGGCACGGTGGCTCACGCCTGTAATCCCAGAACTTTGGGAGGCCAAGGAGGGCGGATCACGAGGTCAGGAAATTGAGACCATCCTGGCTAACAAGGTGAAACCATGTCTCTACTAAAATACAAAAAATTAGCTTGGCGTGGTGGTACATGCCTGTATCTCCCAGCTACTCGGGAGGCTGAGGCAGGGGAATTGCTTGAACCTGGGAGGCGGAGCTTGCAGTGAGCCGAGATTGCACCATTGCACTCAAAAAAAAAAAAAAAACGAAAAGAAAAAAAGAAAGAAAGAAAGAAAGAAAGAAAGAAAGAAAGAAAGAAAGAAAGAAAGAAAGAAAGAAAGAAAAGAAAAAGAGTCAAACTTTGCTATTTAAAAATACAAACTAGGCCGGGCGCAGTGGCTCAAGCCTGTAATCCCAGCACTTTGGGCGGATCAGGAGGTCAGGAGATCAAGACCATCCTGGCTAATACGGTGAAACCACGTCTCTATTAAAAAATACAAAAAACTAGCCGGGCGAGGTGGCGGGCGCCTGTAGTCCCAGCTACTCTGGGGCTGAGGCAGGAGAATGGCGTGAACCCGGGAGGCAGAGCTTGCAGTGAGCTGAGATCTGGCCACTGCATTCCAGCCTGGGCGACAGAGCGAGACTCCGTCTCAAAAAAAAAAAAAAAAAAAAAAAAAAAATACAAACTAAAATCAGTGCTATTTCATTTACCAAACTGGCAAAGATCAACGTTAATGGTATTATTTCATATCTGCTACCACATGGGGAAATAGCAGTCTCATCATTTGCTGTGAAATTACAATTCAATACCTTTCTAAAGTACTTTAAAAAGTAAAAATTTTCTCAATCCATTCATTTTACTTTCTAGTATGGGCGGTTCAGTGGTAGAATTCTCACCTGACATTCATTTTACTTCTGGAAAGTATTACATGGAAGTATATAAAGACGTGTAAAGTTAGCTCTAAGGTTCATCGTAACAATATCATTTGCAATTGCAAAAATATGTTAGAAGGATCCTGTCCATCATTAGAACACTGGCTAAGTAAATGATGAGGCATCTACAGAATAAAACGTTTATCAATATTAAAGTAACATATATGAGAAGATGGATATTGCACATTCTTGAGTGAAATAAAAAGCAATTTACAAAAGAGTATGGTCCACATATATGTATAAATCTATAGAGTGTTTATAGAAATGTGTTTTGGCAAAAATGTTAATGTGATTTTTTCTGCGTTGTAGGATTTCACGTGTTTTTTTTTAACTATCTTCATTATATTTTCTGCATTATTTGAATTTTAAACTTTAAATGTGTTGATTTTACAAAACAAAAGGCTCTTTTTTTAAAAAAGGAGATAGTGAGTCTCCTTCGAAAAGCATCTACTCTATGCGTAGAAAGATTCAGTTTTCTTGGGAACTTTTACTACCCATTAAAAGAACTGCACATTATTTTACTGCTTGAAATCCTCTGAATAAATTTGTAGCAATTCCCTTCTGAGGACTCAGTCTGGAAAGATTAACCAGTGATTTTGGTTTAAGAAATGAAGTCTATTAAATGGTCTTAAAAACAAAAGTGGGCATCATTGTTCATGCAAATTATTGGTACTTTAAAAGATCCTGAGCTTCAGTGAGCAGTCTTTCTCTTCCTTTGCAAGCTAGTTTAAATCACGGGAAAAGGCAATGGGGATGGAGCCCTGTAATGGAAGCATCTGCCTCTCCTACACATTTGGGATGAGGACTAACAGACCTTCTAAACTTTAGCGTCTGAGTGAGCCTTTGAAACGACAGCAGGGCTTTGATTTTGTGGTTAAAATTAAAGATCAAGGTGAGCACCCAGTGCCTGAAGACCTCCCCTGATGGAAATGAATAAACACTTGGCTCTAATACCTATATCCAGCTAGAATACAAATAGAGCATATTATCAGCCATCAGAGCATGTCGTCCCCGAGTAGCAGTGGACTGAGAAGCAGACTTTAAATCAAAGTGAAGGCGAGCACCCCAGTGCCCCTCATCAACCATTCCTCAGCTGGAATCCCTATGGAGCCCAGAGAGACGGGGAGAAGGGGTACCCCCTGCTTAGTCAGCCAGATCAGCAGAACCAACCCTGGGATTCAACAAGGCGTCAGGTGTATTCAGTGTACACAGATTCTCATTTGCCTCTTGCACTGTCTGGCAGATTGCTTCTTTACAAACCTCCAGAAGGAGGCAAATTGCTGGGTAGGGTATGGGGAAAGAAGCACACTCATATACTGCTAGTGGGAGTATAAACTGGTGCATGATTTGGGGAGGGGGACAATTTGGTAGTGTCCGTCAAATTTTAAAATGTACATTCAGTGTAACGCAGCAACTTTAGTTGTAGGAGTCTAGCTTCCAAATTTTTAGCACAAGGAAGTATACTACAGTATTATTTATAATAGGAAAAGTTCCAAACAACCTAAATGTCCATCACTACAGAATGTTGTATCCATACAATGGCATAATGTGTGTACTCTAAGAACAAAATAATATGACAGTGACTTGCAAAGATAATCTCTGTTAAATGACCTTCCACCAGAAAAAAAACCAGAACCTTTATTCCATAAATGAGTATATATAAGTGTATGTATGTAAATGTCTAGTTAGCATGAAAAATAACTTGAAAGATTATATCATAAACATTATATGGATTCTGCTAAAAAAAAAAAAAAGATGTGGTTGGAACTGAAATGAAAGTAGGAGAAACTGACTTCCTACCTTACAAATTTATGTATTGTTTAGATTTAAGTGTTTTCCTCATCATGTGTACTATTATTTATTAATCTAAAGGGCCAAATCTATTTCTGTACACTCAGCAGTTTGTGCCAAAGTTCTGTTCATGGAGATAGATGTGATTGTGTGTGTGTGTGTGTGTGTGTGTGTGTGTGAGAGAGAGAGAGAGAGAGAGGGAAAGAGAGGAATGGAAGGAGGGAGGAAGGGAGGGAGGGAAGGAGAGAGGGAGGGAGGGAGGGAATAGAATAAGTGGAAGACCTGAAAGGTAAATGAGAGGGATGGCAGAGAGGACAGATAAATAATTTGAATGACCAGAAAGGACTGTCCTATAAAAGCAAGAGAAGAGAAGCCCAGAGGGAAGGAGTAAATTAGAAATCATAAGAAATCATAAATCAACATTCATAGATGAACCAGGACCTAGAAGGTTCAGGATTCCATAGAATTCCATACATGCTCTAATCTGTCCCTATATCCTTCCAGTGTGCCCTCGGGTCTGTCCTAGCACAATCACCTCTATCCTCTACTTTGAGGGACCTTCACTTTCTCTTCCTGACACTGGGCTGTTCCTCTGCAGCCCCTCAGGTGGTAGCTTCTCTCCACATCACTCAAACCACAGGGCCTGCCTTCTCTGGCACTTTCATACTTGTTTCTTCCTCTCTAAAATCTTCCAGCTTTGACTCTCATACCATCAGACTATCCCACATTGGTGGCTATCCAGCTATCCCCACACTGGTAGCTGAAGTCTACAGGCTCCCAAGTTTTTCCCACTCATTCTTCGAAGACTTTAGCTCTTGTCTCACCATCCCTCCTCCCAGCATGGCCCCTGCCTTAATTCTTCAGAATTTCAGTATCTATGATCCTTTCAGTGCTCTCGCTTTTCAATTCCTTGGCCTCCGTTGCTCCAGCTACCACCCACTCCCATGGTCTTACTCTATACTTTGACATTCATTTCACCCCTCCATCATCTCCATTTCACTCTCCAACTATCACTTACTATCTTTCCTGCTCACTCCATCACTTCAACAATTCATTGACCCACTGAAATCTAAAATCCTTTAATCCTATCACTTCTCCACTGGCCTTTATCCCCTCAGGTTTTCACTTCCTTTTCTACCCAGTTTAGATTCCAAGGAATCAACTGTTTGCACACACAAGTAACTCCCTTGCTTCTTTCTCTCCCTTCATCTTACTGGCTGTCCTTGCGAAAGCCCAATCCTAACCAAATCCAACTCTCAGCCTACTCTGTACCTGAACTGACTGTGCCTAGAGAAAAATATACACCAGTGAGGTGGACTGGGCCCCCAGAGATGCCCAGAAACCTTGTACAAGTCTCCTGTTATTTCACACACCTGTTCTCTAGATGACTCCCATTTTCCCGCCTCATCTCAAACCCACAGTGTCTCTTCCTCCATCTTCTGAAATAATGACCTGACTTACAATTTTACTGAGAAAATCAGAAGAGAATACGCACCTCCACCACATCCTGCTACACTGTATCTGAGCTGCCTACTCTGCTTTGCCCCATTATTGTGAGTGGATCATCCATGCTTCCAAGTAGACCAACACTTCCATTTGTGTACTAGGTCCTATTTCTTCTTGCCTTCTCATGGACACTGATAAGACAATTCTCCACTCCTTCCTTGCATCATTAATTTTTCCTTCGCTAGTGAATGATTTCCCAACAGAATCCAAACATGAAGATTTTTTCTCCCAACCTTTAAAAAACCTTGATCTCTATCTACTGCTCCATTTTTCTGCTTACCTCTTTGCAACAAAAATCACTGAAATAGTTATAGGTACTTGTGTTGCCTCAAATTTCTCTCCTTTCATTATGTTTTTATTCCAATATTCTATTCCTACTAGTCACTTTCCCCAACAATCCATGACATATTGATAAATCCAACAGTCAATTCTCAGTTCTCATCCAACATGGCCTATTTACAGTATTTAACACTATAGTTGTTTAAAGGTTGATCGTGTTCTGCTTCCTCAAACACTTTCTCCAATTGGACTCTTGTGTGCCAGCCTTTCCTGGTTATCCTCCTGCCTTTCTAGGGGCTTCCCTCAATTTCTCTTCATCTTCCAGACCTCTAAACACCAACATGTCCCAAAGCTTGATCCTTAAGCGTCTTCTCTTCCTATATTGACTTCTTTGTTGACTTTATTCAGTGTTTAGCTTTAAAACTCCAGACTCATATGCTCCACTCTTACATGACATTTTTACTTGGATTTCTAATAGGCATCTCACACTCAGTATATCCAACACCAAATTCTTTGCCTTTTTGCAGAAACCTCCTCCTCAGTCTTCCTCACCTCTATAATGACAAATCTGTTCTAGTTTCTCAGGGCAAAACCTGGACATCATCCTTGACTCTTCTTTGACTCACAGCCTTATCCAATCTATTAGGATATTCTTTAAAATATATCCAGAATCCAGTTATCTCTCACAACTACCACTGCTACCATCATCAGCTTTTACCTGGATTACTGTAACAGTCTCCTAACTGCGTTATGCATTGTTGTGAATGCTGCTGGTTGTTTCACCACATGTGGGTCAATACAGGTTGACCAATTGACCAATTCTACTTACAGTTTGCTGTGGACATGTGACTAAGTTCTGAACAAAGGAATGTGACCAGAAGGAATGTGTGCCAGTTTCAAGATAGACCATGAACCTAAAAACCATAGACACACCTCCTGCACTCTCTCCACTTATGAACCAGAACCTGGAGGAACCTGTGGTTCATGTAGATAAAGGCAATGGCCTAACGGATAGAGAATCCTAGATGTCTGGAAAACTACATAAAGCAAGCTCCCTGCTACCCTGAAACACACACCTCAGACTGTTAGATAAAAGAAGAATGAACTCTTATTCTCTTTAATCCACTGAATTGTTTCTGGGGCTAATTTTTACAGAAATTTAGCCTTACCCTAACTAAAACAAGCACCTCAAGTATAGAACCTAAAACCTACAAGCTCCTCAAAAGCTTGAAAAGATATTTGAATTCTTGCCCTCATCCCCAAAATTAGTAGCTCCGAAATATGGAGAAAAAAAAAAAAAAAAAAAGGAAGCAACTGTAAAGTCAGCATTGGTCAGGTGCTGTGTTCACTCTTGTAATCCCAGCACTTTAGGAGGCCAAGGTGGACAGATTGCTTAAGCCCACAAAATTCAAGATCAGCCTGGGCAATATGGCAAAACCCTATCTCTACAAAAAAAAATTTTTTAATTAGCCGGGTGTAGTGGTGCATGCCTGTAGTCCTAGCCATTCAGGAGGCCGAGGTAGGAGGGTCACTTAAAGTGGAGGTTGCAGTGAGCCAAAATTACAGCCATTGCACTACAGCCTGGGCGACACAGTAAGACCCTGTCTCTCTCTCTCTCTCTCTCTCTCTCTCTCTCTCTCTCTCTCTCTCTCACACACACACACACATAGTCAGCACTGATAAATGTTTACATGACTAAAAATGTTGACATCATGTCAACACACCAGCTGCAACTCAACTTATATGTCATGTATAAATGTAGTAAAGTTTAATCATAAAAATGAAATGAATAATTCATTCCTAATGAAATTCAAATTTATCAAAATTATTTTAAAACAGTTTATAGCAAATAATTATGTTGAAGTATGGGTCATGTTATCATTTGATATGATGTGGGGTAAGGCTCAAAGTAAAAGCACTTAGGTCCTAGCATGGTCTTAAATGATGCTACCTGACCCTGCTATTTACTAGCTGAGTTACCTCGGTCACTCGGAAGTTGCTCAAACTTCTGAGACTTTTTCAGAAGTTTCCATTTTCTGAAAAATGGGAAGAGGGCAGAAAATAATACCTGTTTTATAGGCTTGCAAAAGAACAAAATATATACTAGTTTTGAAAATACTTTACACACATTGTAGGAACATATGGGATGAGTAATATTACATTATATATTTCCATAAAATCTCAGTGTTTGAAAGAAGTCTAAAAATCACTTAAGTGCCCACATATCAAATAACTTATCTGGAAAGAATTTTTTAAACACTGATAGCAAATCCTCTGTCTCCAAAGAGTCTCATTAAGTAGGCCTTGGGATTCCATATTTTTAAAGCTCCCCTATGCATAAGATACTGATAGTGTTGGTTGCTTTCAGTAGGTAAGAAGGGGGTGGCTGTATGACTGGATAGGAAGAATTTTCACAAAATATTTTCTGAACTATAGAATTTTGAACCACATGAATGTATTTTCATTTTGACAAGTAATCATATTTAAATTATTTAATAAATTAACCAATAGATAAAATAAGTATTTCTGGAATGATTCTGACCCTGATACAGTTTGGGAAGTAGGTTAATTTCCCTAACCACTCCTTCATGCAGGTTGAGTCTTCCCCACACCCCAGATTCCACATGAACATTCCCAATGTCTTCACTCCCCTTACCTTACAAAGCAGCCCAGGCAGTTGTTAGCATATTGTTCTGTGTATGTCTGTGTCAAAGTGAGGGATGCTATAGACATCATCACTTAGGTGGGAGCCATAGCATAATCTCTGACCCACAGCATAACTGAATTCATCAATGACAGTGAGGAATTTGATAACAGGATTTACTGGATATAATTCTGGTGGGTCGCTGTCTGTCACCAAGACAGAAAACTGACATTGATTTTATCTTCAGATTTTTGCTTGACCTACCAATGTGATTGTGACTCTGGTTATCAGGGAGCTCTCAAAATGGGATAAGAGCCCTTGTTTAATCAGCATTGTGTCTGCCTTGTCCCTGATTCTTATTATTTAATGCAAATGGGCTTCCTTATTACCTAACATAGTAGGTTCAAGCTGGGAGAGCCAAACAAACTGAAGCTACAAAATGCAAGCAACTGAGCACTCTTTCGTCCTAGGGACAAAGTAAATAAATGTGTCAATTCCCCAACCCAAACGCACTACAATAACCAAAGAGAAGAAATCACTTCTAAAGACTTGAATGGAAAGTGTTTAATTTTGTACTTGGTTCCACGATTTTGGAATGGAAACCAGTCCTTTCAACTCAGAAGACTATACCAATTGCCCCTATTTTCCCCACCTCCACTACCAAATTCCTATTATTTGTTCTCATTTGAATGGTCTGAAACTGTCAAGTAACAGAAAGGTTGTTATCAATACTGCATCTGCCCCAGATGGATTAGAGGGAGAATGATGTTTGTGGCTCCCTGTAATCCCTCCATGGACTCCAGGACTTTGAGTTTCTCCAGGGAATGTGGCAAAGCCACAGGAAATCCCCAAAAGCAAAATGTTGCAGGCTGCTCTCTGGTTTAGCCACCAAACACAGAAAAAGTAATGCAGGCAAAAAAAATTAGAGAAAACTCTTCCTTGTCTGCAAATCAGAGGCGGTTGAACGCATGAGTTGTTTTATTCCTCGTGAGGTCCACTGTTGCCTGTCAGTCTCTAAGGAACACATACCTTTATGCATGTCTTCTGTTTCCAGAGTGAACCCCAAAGCCACCTGCTTCAAGTAGCCTCATATGGAGTCGGAGATGTATACTGATGTTGCCTCCAGTCTCATTCTGTTTCCAAGCCCACAAATAGATTCGAGGGAGGCTTTGAACATCTTTATATTCTCTGTGCTTGAGTTCCTCTAAATCGAATGGCATTTGCCATTCACTTTCATCATGGAATTGAGGGGAAGTAGCTACAATGGGATTTGTAAAAAAGATTTTTGAGCAGATTGTAAGGAGAGAACAATGAGTCATAAAGTAGCCATTCTTTACTCTTTCAAGCAGTAATTCATATTTATTGAAATTCATAGTGCTCACATAAGCTATGGGAAGACAGCAAGGGAAGCAGAGCATAGGTGAGTGTTCTAACAGAAACATAGAGTAAGAAAACAGAATAATATTAGCTGAAAAATTCAAGTTCCTTACATCAAAAAATTTAGGATCACAAGCAATATTATAAGCAATTCTGAAAATATTTTCTTTTTTCTACTCTGATGAATTTTGTTGGCATTTGTTGTATTAAAATCTCAGCATATGCTTTATTAAAATGAATTTGGTATAAACAAAACAAAATTTTTCAGCCTATTTGTCACAATTGTAGAGTGTTGAATTTTTAACAAAGGACTTAAGGATGCCCAAAATATTTTATTTAAAAATGCTCCTTACACTATAGGTGAATTGGGCAGAGAAATAAACACATTATAGGTGGTCTTCCTAGAGCATCCAGGCCTTAAAATAACCTCAATTGACATTAACAGGTAGGTATTTTTAAATCAAGTATAATTTACTGTCATTTTAACAACAGCAAAGACAGAGTTGAAACTAATGTTTTTATGCCATATTTGTGCCTAAAAATATTTTCAGACTGTAAAACCATGGGTACATCAATATTTGGGGAATATTTGTTTACTTAAAAAAACGCATATTCAGAGATGCATTTTGCCTCCTAGCAATTTTGCTTCTTTTGGATGAAAAGATGCTATACTATTTGTACTACATATAGAAATTGAGGAAACCTTGATGCTATTTGCCTCCTAATTTTAGCTTCTTTGAAGTCTGCTTTCTGTTCCAACATATCAGCCTTGTATTAAACACCAAAACAGGGAAAGAAAGAAACCCCTATATCAAATACACAGAAGAGATAAACAAGGTGTTAATTTTTTCAAATATTATTTCTAGAGTTTTGCATACTACCTGCATACGACCCACAGCAGGGAGGGGCCTAAGAAGAGGTAAGCCTGGAGCACAGTGAAATGTGATCTTGCCGAAACCCCATCAAAGATCTGTTTGATTGATTTTTCTTCGCTGCAAACGATCAGAAAGTAGCAGTGACAGAAAAAGTCCTTAAAATTCGACAATCACTAGGGCATACTTCATTTCATCACACAAATAGGGAGTTGAAAGTTCGCCACTAGTTCTATGGGTTTCTTCTTGCAAGACAGACTCTTTAACACCCAAGTTTTGAAACTATGAACTACAGTATTCCACAGATGATTGTGCCTGGTGTTTAAAAGGCCCCTGCAGAGGTCTAGTCAAAATATTTACATTCCTCTCTGAAACTGTAATGCAAAGGAAAAGGGAAAAATCGTGAGAGGACAAATCAAAAGAAAAACTTTCCTTCCCCGGCAGCAAGAAAAGATGTTAGGTCGCTGGGTTTTCTGCAGACAGCCCTGTTCTCTTCGTTTAGATCAGGTGCCCATCACACACCTTTCCAACGGACGTACATCTATAGCAAGGTGCATTAACTGCATTCTGTGTCAAAATTAGGGCTGTATCCATTTCTGAACACATGTGGTTAACAGAAAGCCTCATCATCCCGCCGTAAGTGGGTGTGTTTAATTGTCCATGCGTGTTCCCCGAGGCGCTGCATGGGCGCTGTAAATAGATGGGTGAGTGATGGGCACGTATATTTTCTCCATAAAGTGCAGCCACTAGCTCAAAGTGAGCCAGACTCTGGCAAGGAAAACTGTTCGAGGCTGGGTGGCGGCGAGGATGGGATGGGGGTGGGGAGGAGGAGCAGGAGGGGGCGATGATAATAGCGAAGGAAATGACCCAACTCCCTCCCTTCTGTTTTCACAATCTGCGTCACGCTCCTGTACGCT
Source organism: Rhinopithecus bieti (assembly GCF_001698545.2). Taxonomy (NCBI): domain Eukaryota; kingdom Metazoa; phylum Chordata; class Mammalia; order Primates; family Cercopithecidae; genus Rhinopithecus; species Rhinopithecus bieti. The sequence continues at coordinate 249,480 of NW_016808198.1, forward strand.
CCCGGCCCGCGGCGGACGAGCGGGCGGCCGCGCACGCCGGGTCAGGCCGGGCACCAGCCTGGCGGTCGCCTCCCAAGCTCCGGGTCCGCCAGCCGCTCGGCTGCCCGCTGTAGGCCCCCTAAAGAAGCCGAGGTGGGCACTCGGCCTGGCGCCTGGGGGCTGAGCCCAGGACCAACAGAACTTCTCCCAACCCAGCGCCCCTAGACGTGGGACCGGCTGGCCTCACTGGGCGCGGGGCTCGGGTCTGCAAGGAGGCGCCGGGAGCGCGGAGGGGAGACTCCTTAGTCTCCCGGGCTGTGGCGGTGCAACTCCCGCCGCCTGCGTTCTAGACAGAAAAGCCCCTTCTGACCATGCATTAGTAGTACTACTCCATTATTCCTGTTAAAACAAGTTAAAAGTAAGGGTTGAGCCCGAAGGCCCCGGGAGGGGGGTCATGTGCGCCCCCGTCACTCTGGCTCCCCTCGCTTCTCCGGTTCGAGTTATGCCATCAAGCTAATATATTGTGACTGCTCTTCTCTCCTGTGACAAAGGCTTGCAGCTGCCTCCAAATCAATAGATGTCAAAGAAATATGAAAACAATCATGACACAAAACTTAAATCCTGGCTGGAGCCTACATAATCAGAACTGTGCTTCTGTTCTTCAAGCCACCGATTAATTTATCCCAAACTTTAGTCAAATTTTTATTCCGGTACCTTTTTCCCAGCAAATCCTGCTACATCTGTCGGGTTTGTAATGTAATTTGTAATTACTGCCCTTCATGTGGTCCGGTGCCTTGAACCATCTTTAATTAAAAGCATAATTAAGGGAAGATCTAAAGAAAGACAATTACCAGATGGTCTTTTTTTAGAGGCGGTAGTTGCGCAGAGAGGGGCTCGGGTCTGTCCCCGGGACCCCGTGCCTTGGGAGGGGGCGGCGGGCCCAAACAGCGCCTGCGCACTGCGGAGGCCTTGGCCTGGCTCATACCCCGGGTCCCTCCCCCACCCCACCGGGCCACACCCCTCCACACCCCGCCCTGGCCCTGAGGCTCCACCGAGGCCGCGCCCAGAGGTGAGCGCCAGGGTCCCCGCGGTGCAAAGAGACTCTGGTTTTCTTCGCTTTTCCCCGGGGGTCGCGGGATGTGGGGGTGACTCCCCAGCAGAGAGGCTGGGACAAGATCAAGGCCTAGGCAACTTTCAAATCTGCGAAGGGGCCCCTGGAGCCGGGCCCATCCCGCCCTGCACGCGAGCCTGAGAGCTCTGAAGCAGAAAGAAGGAAAGGACGCGAAGGCTGGAAGGGAGGGGAAAGAATGAGAGAAGAGTGTTTGCCCCGCCAGGTGACAACCTTGCGAACAGGCCCTGGCCTAGGTCCTCCCTGACTGGGTCTGATTAGGGTGGGAGCTGGGGGATCTTAGCCCTGCGGGCCTGGGAATCCCTGGGACAACAAGACAGACTGGGAGCGCCGTCGCCCGCAGCCCCGTCGGGCAAAGTGGCCCCTTGACAGCGATTCTCTCGGCTTTCGGCTCCTGGGTGTCCATTGGTCCCCGGGATTTTCAAAACAAGTTCCGGGGGAGAGGAACAAACCCACTCTCCACTCCTATCCCATCCCCACGTCCCTGAAATGAATAATGCAGGCAGGAGTCAAGATTTCTGCATTAGCACCGCGTTGTCCCGGCGGCTGGCGCTAGGATCCCGAAGTCGAATAATGGAAATTAAACTGTTGTTGTGTGGCGGGGATGTCATTATGTGACTGTTCATATTCAAAGTCAGGCAGCAATGAATTGTAATCATTTCAATTATCTTCAATACACTTTGTTTAGGACACAAGTTGTCAAAGATTAAAAAAAAAAAAGTACATTCTTGAGGCTCCGTGGGTCCATTTTCCAGATGGTTTGTTGCTCTTGCTGCCTGATTTAGTTTCCGCTTTTATTCCCCAGCCTCAGATTCTCTTGCAGAGACTCCGCCGAAGTGAGCGAGCCCCGGCAGCCCTCGCGGCTTCTCTGGCACTGCGGGCCGGCTACACTGGTCAAGAATCGGCCTCCTTGGGCCTGGCGCGCGCATTTTGGTTGCTTTCAGATTTAATTAACTTTAAACAACAAATATGCCTGGAGCTCTGGATCTGGTGTCGCCTTGGGGAAGGGGGACTTCGTATTATATTTTGCGTTCTTCCCAGCCTGGGGCGGGGTGGGGGCTGGCGGCAGCAGCCTGCACCCACCTCCCCAGGCCGGCGCTGCGCGTCAGAAAAGCACGTGCTGACTGCACCCACGGCTCCGACAGAGCCCGGACTGTCTCCTTCCAACCCAGAGAAAGCAGGGAAAAGCCAGGATCCCCGGAGCCTGCCGTCCTTTGTTGAAACTACCCTCTGCCCAGTGGTCACTCTCTCCTGTGCCTGAACGTGGGGGTGCGACAAGTTGGATGTGGTGTCCTTTCTGAAGTATGCCTTCGAGCGCCCTCCGCTCCCAGACTGGGCAAAAAGAGTAGGGGTCGCCTTTGAAGCCCAAGTTCGCGGCTCCTGTTTGGACTAATCCCGATCTTTACACTAATATCGCCTCTCGGGTTTTCATTATACTCATTTGGGAGGAAATGAGCTCTTGCCGGGCAAATAGCGCCCTGCACCCCACTTCTCATAGCTGTGCAGGCCCGGGGCCTGAACAACCCCGCAGGCAATCCGGGAGCTGTCGATATTATATTTGTGAAATGTCCTTTTGTTGAGGCTTTTAACACCTTCTTATAACGAATCATTTGTTCTTTTCTCTTTAATTTTGATAGACAATTAGCCATCAGAGATACACCAGTTGACTGTAACCGAGCATTAAACTCGCCTTTATGTAACGCTAATTTAGCATAGCTGCTTTGTTTAACTTTGCTGTATAAGAACCAGGTTTTGTAGCAAAAAAAAAAAAAAAAAAAAAAAAGGTGTAATTTTATGTGGGGCTTCATTTCTTTTGGCCCTGTACACAGTTAGCCCTCTCCTCTTTGTGAAGCGTTCTGCTGGGGCCTGACGCCATTTCCCGTGCCTAGCACCTGCAGGCTGGGGGGAGAGAGGGAATTAGCATTGATATAGATTTAGTTGAAATGTAATCTCTTAAATCTGTCCAAGATTCGGGGAGATAATTACACTTTCACTGAATTGCCAGGGGTCAGCGTCTCTGAGGACCTGAGGAGTTGATTTACTAACAATAGTGTTACATAAAAAATGGCGTTTGAGATTATAATGTTAATGGCTGTGGTCGCTGGGGAATGCGCCCGCTTCCAACTAATTCCATGTAACTTGTTTTTTTGCCTCCCTTTTCCTCCCTCCCTTTCTTCCAGGCTCCGTCTTTGCAGGGATTCAAAGCCTTCGCGGTGTTTAATTTGGCGGCAGGCTCCAGTAGGCTAAGACCAGAAGCTCTGGAGCTTGGGGTTGACGCTCTTGTTCTGGGAGTGTTTGTGGTGACAGGTTGGGGCCTCGACAGCAAGGTTGGCCTCTATCCCATGAGGACGAGGAGTAGGATGCGGGGTCCGAACACCAGGCAGCCAGGCTGAGGAGCGGAGGGAGACGGCTGCACCCAGAAGAAGCCCTCCCTGGCCTGCAGAAGACGGGACCTCTCCGGCCGGCGGCGGCCTCGCGCCTTCGGCCGCGTCCGGAGGCTGCCCCGCCTGCCCGGAACGGGCCCTCCCAGCTTCCTGCGGCCTCGAACTTCCCGGCCCCGAAAGGACCAGGCCCTGTTTTGCGCCCTACTCGCCCTTCTAGGCCATGCTTCCCACCCAGCAGCCTCAGACACGGGGACGCTCACTTCCCGCCCAAACTTTCCTTTCCAGCTGGACTTCGGGGGGAGGACGAGACCTGAGTTCAGACAGCCAAAGCAAGTCCAGATTCTGCTTTGGCATGGGGGTTAACTTTAAAACCAAAAAACCAGCCTCCTTTGGGGTGAAGACGGTTGCAGAGTTTACAGTCCCTGCACACTCTTTAAACCTCACCCACAGCAGTCCCCAGTCACAGTCACAACACCTAGACTCCCCCAGAAATCTCATGGCCTCCCCTAACTTGTAGCCCCAAAGGGTGACTCCAGCCCTTTGCTCCTCTGAAAGTCTCACTTGCTCTAGGTAAATGGCCTCAGATTATCAGGGACCCACTGGCAAACTCGTTCTTACCCATGGGTCAAGGAAGAGCCATGGGAACTGTACCAGAATCAAAGTCTGAAGAGGGAAAAGCAGCTCTTCCTAGGTAGGACACAGGATCGGTTCCCCGGCGTCATTGGGCGCGTGAGTCAGAGAAGGAGTTGAGCGCTCAGGAGCAGCCTCAGGCCACAGCAGGTTTCAGTGGCCTAGACCTGCCCACAGGATGTGACCATTGTTGAGATCTTGTGTCCAGGAGCTCAGAGTTTCCTATGAGGGCAAGACTTTGGAGAGCGAAAGGGGGTGCCTCTGCCCTCTACCTCTTACTCCTTACATTGGACTCCAGGAGAGAGAGAGAGCAGGACTTGTCCTGTCAGACCTGGGCACAGGCCTCACCCAGGGTCTCCCTTGATCTGGGAGCTTTGCTTCCATGAAAAAAGGGTGCTGGACCTGTGAACTGGGGGTCCCAGCAAAAGAAGCAGCTGCACTTAGACTATCACACTCTCACCCACCTTATGGAGCCCCAGGCCTACAGCCTGGCCATGCAAACCCGAGTGCCCTCCGACTTGCCAGAATGCGAGAACACAGCTGGAGAGACCCTGATGCCCAAGCCCAGATGCCCAAACCCTTGGCGCTGGGGGGCGTCGCTGCACCCCACACATGTTTACATCGGTGCCCCCTTATCTTATATGTAACAGCAATATATATGTTAATTGAAAACTTCTGAATTTAAAAAGGTTGTGACAAGTTATAATTTGTCCTGTCAATGCCTGGAATCCTTATTTATCTCTTTAGCTTGCCTCTCGCTCACGCCTGTCAGCTAACAGCTTGCCTAACTCGTTGACTTCCTCACTCATGGCACGGAAATGACAAATGTGCTGTTTTATCCGTACAATTTATTTCATTATTGTTGCCAGCACGAAGCATCACAATCAATCATAAGGAAGTCCAGTTGGCAGGTGTCAATCTTGGTGTATTTTTGTACTCTCAGTCTATATTTAATCCAATTATAAGGGTCACGGAGTAAGTGCCAATCCTCTTGTTACAACTCACATCTTATTTAAGATTTAAAGTAAAAAAGTCAACTCGATCACATGGACCTTTTGGGGGAAGGGAGGGGACTCAGTTGAAACCCCCTCATCTCCCTCTCTCAGCCTTCCCCTGGCCTCCAATTTAAATTATGCGGCAATCCTTTTTTATTAAAGGGTTGCAGGGAATCCGAGTTTTATGAGTATTTGTGTGCAAATGAAGGCTCTCCTTATTTTGCTAAAGTAGAAGCAAGCTTAATGATGAGAGATCTTTCCGCTCATTGCCCATTCAAATACAATTGTAGATCGAAGCCGGCCTTGTCACGTTGAGAAAAAGTGAATTTCTAACATCCAGGACGTGCCTGTCTACTTTCAGTGAATTGCATCCAATCACCCCCAGGGAATTCAGCTAATGTCTCCATCTCTACCCCGACAAGGGAGAGAAAGAAATCAAACATGGTGCCACAAAGTGACTTAATATGAAAATGTTTAAAAGGAAAGGAAAAGCAGAGTTTTCTCAAATTGATTGTTGTGGAGTTTTTTGCTTTTGTTTTTGTTTTTGTGACAAAGCAAACTGGAAGGATTGGAGATTTTCCACAGAGGTCCAGAAAACTTTTTATAGTGTGGCAAAATAGTCAGAAGAGAGAAAAAAGTAAAGTAGTTCTTTAAATGAGAGCAGGAAAATAGTTTAATAGCAGAAAAACCACAGAATTGCACATAGTCATGCCATTATGCAATCCTTGAGACCGGGGCGAAGAGATGGCAAATATTATCTTTGCTAAATAGTCCCCTTTTTGACGCTAGAATTCACAAAACCTTCCTTCAGTTTTGATTTAAAATAAAAATCTTGTTAAAACAAGTTTTCTGTTTAAAAGGGAGGAAGTGGAGAGGGAAGGAAGAGAAAGAGCCACATGTACTAGCCAGTAAATTAGATTCCTTAGATGATATATTGATTACTGGCTTGTACAGCTATTTGAAATGACACTCAAATATACACAGTATTTTAAATCAATTATTTAGGGGCTTTTTCCTCTCCTATTAATTTGTATATGGAAAAACTTTATTAAACCACTTTATAAGTTAGCAGTCACCCTGGAATCCTTTATTAAAAATATTGTAGAAGTTAACAGGATGCATTATCTTCTAGATTAAGTAAAATTAAATTTTAAGAGGAAAATTCATTTTTATTTTATAATTGATGGGAGACTCAGTGCCCATTCTCAATAAGAAGACAAATACTAAATCATTTCCCACCCACCTGGTAGCACAGATCCAGCGGGAGGGGCTCCTCCAATCTGGAAGGGGAGAGGAAAAAAGACACACGCCGGGAGGGGCAAAACATACCTTCGACAAGAACAGATCTCAGCTACAGTTTAAGCCAAGAGCCCATTTCTCTGCCTTCCTCTCCCTCCACTACTTCCCCTACCTCAAGGCCTCTCACCCCCATCCAGGCTCTCCACCCAGTCTCTGCTGGCTGATGGTGAAGTTCTGGGCTTCCCGGCAGTAGAGGGCCGGGGCTGACCTGGGAGCCTCCGCAGACTGGGCGGCTGCCGAGCTCGCTCACTGTGCGTTGGAGAATCAGAGCCTGAAGCTGCCCTAGGTGTCGGAAAATTTCAGTGCTACCCCCGGCTGAGGGGAGGCCTGAAAAAGAGGTTTCTTTCCCGTTTCCGGTCCTTTGCAACCCACCTACGGCCTGCCTCAGGTAGCACTCGGCATTTGGGGCTCTATGAGTCGTCGATGATGCCCCCGGGCCGCCCTTGGTGCCCTTCTGCCCGCAGTGCAAGCCATTGTGGCCTATAGAGGATGCCTCTGCCCGGGCGAGGCGAGGCGGGACCTCGTAGGCTGGGCACCACGCGGGGCCCTGCCCGGCCTCCCCCAAGGCTGGTGGCAGGCGCGGAGAGGAGCCCCCAGCACTAGTCTGCAAAGTGCTCCGAGATCCAGAGCTCCTCCGAGAATCCAGCTGAGGCAGCGGCTAAACGTGTACCTTCTCCCGCGGCGACCCCAGCGCCGGCACCCTCCCTCCCAGCCTCAGTGCCCGGGGCAAATGGAGAGCGGCTCGTGCGTTGGCCGGGAGCTCGGAAGGGCCTAGTTCGGGCCTCGCCTGCACCACCGGCGCTCCCGTGCAGCCCGAACGCGCCCTTTATTGACAGGCAGATAAGCAGGCGGGGGCCGTGGCGTTTCCAGAGTCGCTCTCGAGCACCCTGCTGGGTTGCAGGGATCTGCGCACACTTAATGGCCTGGACTCCAAACAAGCCCCGAGCAGCACTCTCGGCGGCCTCGGGTTGGAACAGTGTGGGGAGCGAGCTCCGGACAGAAACTGGCCAGCTAGGAAGGCCTACCCAGGTCCGAGGCCCATCCGAAGCCCACACGCCAAGGCGGACGGCAGAGTCTGGGAGACCTCAGGACATCTGAGGCTGGAAGCTGGGCCAGGTCCTGGAGGGGAGCAAGGGGCTTACCAAGAAACTAGGTCACTGGAGATGGCCGACGGCAACAGGGAAACCAGAACAAATGCCTGTCTTAGCGTCCCTTCCCAGCCGAGCAGGGCAACAGGACCATGGTAAGGTCTAGGCCCAGACTAGAGTGGCCAGTGGGAGGTGGTGGCTCATAGGCCTTAAGACAGCATGCCCAGGGCGTTAGGATGAAGAAATAAAGTTTGGAGAATGTAAATAAGTGAGAACATGCTGGGGAGACTTCTCAGCCAAAGCCTCCATTCTCCTCCCCACCTTCACCGCCACCCCCACCTCTACCCCTACCCTAACTCCCACCCCTACTCTGCCCTCCAGTCCTCGACGGGCTGAGCCAGACAAAAAATCAAGTCCGGCTAGGAGCTATCCGGGCTAAGAGGAGTAGGCAGACGGTCTTCCTGGAGCTGCCTCCTGGCCGGTTGCGAGGCCCCGCACCTGTCCAGGTGTGCCAGGGGCGGGAGCGGGAATCGCTAGACCTACGCCTAGGCGCCATCTGTGCTCGGCTCTCCCTCAGCCGCAGCCCGGAGCAAGACGCGCAGGGACTGGTCCTAGAACCCTCCTCTGGCCCAGGCATCCCCCTCCCTACTTCTACACACACACTCCTGGGTCCCCCCGGGCTGGGTCTCCCACAAGCTGCCTAAAGGTAATTCCACTCCCCGCTCCTTCTCCTCCCGCAAACTCCTCAAGAGACCCCTGCCCCTCTGGGCCCGACCTCCGTCGCTTTCAAATTGGAGAGCCGGATGGAAGCACAGTGGAAGGAGTTGAGAAGCCTCCTGTTTTGAGGGATGGGGGACGGGAATGGCAACGTGGGCCTAAATCTCCATTCCAAGATAACCAGGCCTAGCTCCGCTAAGCCATCTCGCAGTCCACAGAAGGTGTGAGGGAAAAACAGGCACAGACCAACAAGTCAGTGTCCTGCAGACCCCGCCGCAATTTCTGTGAGTCTTATCTTCAGAATCTGGGATTTTCCTATTTTCCTCCTCTAAGTCACAAAGTCAACAGTTAATTCAAAGTCAAAGATAAATACAATCTCCTACATTTTCTATGTGGTTGGAGCCTTTCAGCCAGGGGGCGAGGGAAGCCCGGGCAGGCCTCCTTTAGGGCTTCCCTCTCTTGAGAACCCAGCTGGCCTGGAGAGACCTTTGGCCTAGCCCTGAAAGAGGGGTCGCTGGTCGTCTTCCCGGAGCCCCCGTCTGTGCCCAGCTAGTGACTTGCGGGCTCGAGGGCCAGGTTGGGGGTACTCATCGAGCCTCGAACTCCTCCTAAAAATGATTCCTGCCAAAAGTGCCTCTCAATCCCGGTGCGGCCTTCAGGTCTCTCCGAGGAAGTGATTCCCTTGGGATCGGAGAGGGGGACAGGTTGGTTACCCAGAGAAGTAGCTGGCCAGCCTAGGGGCACAGATCTTGGGGCCCTCGTGCCCGACGGTGCCGAGGAGCGCACTCGGCAAGACTGGTTTCCTGGGGATCAACTCTACGCCCTACAGGAGGGCAGGCCAGGCCGGGCCGGGCCGGGCTAGGGCAGTCACAGGCCGGGCCAAGGAAGGCCAGAGCAGGGGTTGGAGCCGGCCGGACCCTGGGTGGGGAGGAGTAGGCTCCCGCCCGGCAGGAAAGCCAGTCTGCGCAGAGCTGTGCCCAACTCTAGCTGCCATGACGTCACGCGGACCGGGCAGCCAATGAGGACGGCGGTGGCGTGGATATTAAGGAAAGTTAGCGCCTGCCTGAGCACCCTCTTTTCTTATCATTGACATTTAAACTCTGGGGCAGGTCCTCGCGTAGAACGCGGCTGTCAGATCTGCCACTTCCCCTGCCGAGCGGCGGTGAGAAGTGTGGGAACCGGCGCTGCCAGGCTCACCTGCCTCCCCGCCCTCCGCTCCCAGGTAACCGCCCGGGCTCCGGCCCCGGCCCGGCTCGGGGCCCGCGGCGCCTCTCCGCTGCCCGCGACTGGTGTCCCCAAATCAAAGCCCGCCCCAAGTGGCCCCGGGGCTTGATTTTTGCTTTTAAAAGGAGGCATACAAAGATGGAAGGGAGTTACTGAGGGAGGGATAGGAAGGGGGGTGGAGGAGGGACTTGTCTTTGCGGAGTGTGCTCTTCTGCAAAAGTAGCAAAATGTTCCACTCCCAAGAATGGACTTCCAGTCCGGCCCTGAGCTGGGAGTAGGGGGCGGGAGTCTGCCGCTGCTGTCTGCTAAAGCCACTCGCGACCGCGAAAAATGCAGGAGGTGGGGACGCACTTTGCATCCAGATCTCCTCTGCGTCGCAGTTCACGACATTCACGCTTGGGAAAGTCGGTGCCCGCGCCTGGAGCGCTTAGAGACACTCCGTCGCGGGTCGGGCGAGGTACAGCAGAAGTTTCCCGCGGTTGCAAAGTGTAGATGGCTGGACCGCAACAAAGTCTAGAGATGAGATTCTTTTCTCAGAAAGACGCGGAGTACGAAAGAATGCGGCCCACAGAGCTGAGCAGCGCGTAAAGCCCCAGCGTGTGATTTGAGCTTCACTTCGGAAGACCTAATAATTAGCGATTCTCACTGAGCTAGAACGCGAGCTCGGGTTACTGTGGGCGCTGCGCTGGCTGCCTAGGCGGGAAGCGCGCGGGCGCCATGGGAGCCGGGCCGCCAAACCCGGGAAAGAGCAGCGCCCACCACCCTGCGGCTCCTGGAGGGCCGGAGCCGGGGGCCGGAAGTGTCCCCGAAGTAGGTCAGGGCAGGGACGACACAAACTTAGACTAACTCGTGGTTCAGCCGGGCGAAAAGTCCTGGGAGCCCAGCCCTAAAAGCGGCTGGAGACGCCCAGGCCGGCTTAGGCGGGGCACCGGAGAACCCCGCCTGGGAGTTTGGGGCGGCCTCTGGGCCAGGCCCCGGCTAGCCCCCAACCCCCCACCCCCACTCGCGCTGCTGCGCCCTCTTTCTAGGTCTTCTGGTAGCACCTTCGGAGCTCAGTCACCTGTGACAGGTGTTTGGGACCGCCGCCCGACTCCGAGCGGTGGCCGCCCCCTGCTCACCTCACCTGGAAACGGGGGACGAGCGCAGTGGCCGTCCGGCCCCGCGCCTTACCTGGCCGGGATCCTCTCTTCCGCGGGTTCCTCTCCCTGAAGCTGGGCGGCGAGCAGGTTGCCCGCTTCGCAGTGGGAAGTGGACCTTCTCCTCCAGTCATAAATCAAACCCAGCCATCCTCGGGCCTCCTCCCTCATTAGAGATGTTTATTGGAGATTGTGTTTATTCGGCTGTCACGGCGAGAAGACGCGGCGACATAATTACCTCTGACCAGAGTCCTCGCCCCGCGCCCAGGGCGAGCCGAAGACCTCTGTCGCTTTCTCATGCCCGTGCCCTTCGTGATCGGAGGGCGCCCGTGATAGGCTTGTCTTTTTTTCCTCAGACCCTCTCACAGAATTTGGTTGATTGGAATTACTGTTCAGATTTCCCCAGGGCCAGGAGTTTATTTTAGAACTGGAAAGGAAAACCGAAGGCAACCCAACGCCCCTCCGGGGCAGAAGGGGGCAGCGCGCGCGAGGCGGAAGGAGAGTCACTCTCGCTGCACAAACTTTCCCGCGGGTCGCGCCGCGCGTGCAGGGGCTGGACACCACTCGGCTCCAGAGCCGGGCCTGAGGAGCGGGGTCTGGCGGGGAAGGAGGGCTGCCAGCCTCGGTAGTGTCATTTGTTGCTTCATTTTTCATTCCCTTTCCTCTCGTGAGGAATCAGAGGCATCCGGGCCGCGGGCTGAGGATTTTTAAATTCTCCCCTGTCGCACTCGGCCGAGCCAACCCGCAGTTCCTGTCCGCCCCTCTGTCCCCTGGCAGCGGTTTTCCCCGTTAGCCAGGTTTGGAAGTCACCCTCTGTGAGACTGGGCTAGGGTTGGGAAGTGATGAAAAGCGCCGAATTGTTTTCTAATTGAAAATACTTTTTTCTTTTTGGAGATAGCGTTGACAAATATATGGGATCCCGGCTTTTGATCCCTGGCTGCGGCCTCTGTTCTCCTGTCGCTAATAAAACTCGCATTGAGCCCCTTAGTGCCTTGATTAACAGGCAGATTAACTCTTACTGGGGTTGGGAACAGCTTGTCCTAATCAATGTCATTTTAAAAGCCCGTCAGGATGCGCTTAGCTCCGGTTCCCTGGCTGCTCCAGCGAGCCAGCCATGACATTTGCTCCCTCCTCGTCCCCAGCCTCAAATCCCCCAGTAAAGCTCCCAGTTCCCGCCTGCCTGTTCGCAGGTCCACAACGGGACAAATCGCAGGACCGGGTAGTTGGCCTTTAGAACGGGCAGCGGTTTAGAGAGGGGATATCCAAGGAGAAGGGACTGAGGTGGCCTTGGCTTGCTTGCTTTTCCTTTGAAGCTGAACTCTTGCTTCTTGGGGGCAGAGGTCATAGGGAAAAGAGAGATGAGGGGGATCGTCTCAGGGTGATGAAATGGAAAGCAAACTTTCCTAGGAACCCTATTTGCAAAAATCGGAGAGTGCCGCTGATTCCAATTGTTCTACAGGTCAGGAGTTTTAAACCTACCTCCTATCTGGACAACAACATGAAGGGACTGGGAGGCAAAGCCTTGGGAGTCTGACCCGCTGGGCTGCTAGGAATCCCTTTGCTGGGAGACTCCACTGGACAGTGTTATTTTAAAGGTATTTCGGGGGTGGGCAGGGAGAAGACAGAGAGAGAGACAGTGAGAGAGAGAGAGAGAGAGAGCAAGGAGAGAGAGAGAGAGAGACTGGCCTCCCAGAGTGAATGGAAGAGGACTGAGGACTGAACCCAGGGAGCCCCTAGCACTGGCCATTTGGCAGGAGGCAAGGAAGGGCGAGGGCACAGCGGCTTCTCCCGCAGCTGAGCAGTGGCCACAGCCTGGAGGCGCCACGGGGCGGCTCTGGGATCTTCTTGGATTTTCTAGGCTCTGGGATCAGTGAGGCTGCCGGGTTAGCGGGAACCGGCAGGTTGCTGGAGAAAGGAGAGGGACAAAGGCCTGGAAGCGGGGGAGGCACCTGGGATTTGGCGGCCAGTGTGGGAGCCTTTGCTTTTAGTGCTCACTGGACCCGTTTGCCAGCTCCGCGGACCAGGGATCCCACCTTCCCAGGGTCTGCAAAGAGAGAGACGTTTGGGGCACTACAAAGTAATTCAGGTGTCTGCCAAGACTTTCCTCCTCCAAAGAAATTCCAGTCTTCACCCTTTCCAGCGCGCCGGCGCTGCGCCTCTGCTTGGCCGGGGAAAGAGAGAGTTCGGAGGTGTCAGAACTCCAGATGGGAGGCTCTTGGTTCTGAAGCTGGGAGCTGAAGGCACATCCCCCCAGAAGTGGGCACTTCTTTGCCTCCCCGAAGGTCTGATGGGGTGGGCACAGGGGAATGCCAGAGACCAGTGCGGGTGAGATGCTTGCCTGACCTTATGTTGACGCATCAATACTGGCTAGATGCTCTGGGCAGGCTCTCGCGAGCCACGGTCCCCCAGCGGGACTCCCTCCACGCAGACAGCCCCTCTACCGGGTGGGAAGACCCCGGTGGCCCCCGCAGGAACGCACCCTTCGGCCTGAGAGGTCCTCCCTCTGGCCATAGGGGGCGGAGGGTGGGGTGGGGGTTACAGGAGCATGTGGAGAGGCAGGGAAAGGCGAGACAGTACCTAAAGCGCAATCCCCTCCGCCCCCCGCGCCTTGGAGGACAGCAAGTGGGCCTCGGGCGAGTTGGTAGCCGCAATTAAAATGGCGACCTGCGAGTTGTCTCGGTTTTGTACACACCTCTGGTGACCGCGTCCGCACCTCAGTCTCGACCCCCACACCCCCAGACCGCGTCACCCCCGGAGCGGGTACTTGGCAGAGGGAGTGAGGCTACCCACGAGGCAGAACAGCACCCCCACCCTCCTTGAGACCAGTCCAGAGAGAACCAGGAAATCTCACTCTCAACCCTCTCTCCTTAAACTTTGAAAACTCGGCCTCATTCTGGGGTTGAGCTCCCCTCCCCAAATATTGACACATGGGAAGCAGCCAAGTCCTTTTTGTTTTTTGTTTGTGCGGAGGAGTTTCCAGGAGTCTTTCCCCGAGCCCCCTTCCCCACCCAATGACGTCAGTGGCATTCACTCCTCGCTCCTTGCCTTTTCTGATTTTTTGTTAAAACTTTTCTCCGCAGAGAGATGGGGGTTGGAGGGGTGGGAGAAGGAGCTGATTCAAAGAGCCAGTGCCCTGGGGGGAAATAGCAACAAGATTACGGCTGCTTCTTTCCGAGGCAAAGCTTAAGAAGGTGCTAATCCACTCGGTCGCTAATTGAGAGGTTGTAAAAATGATACTCGCCTCCAGTTCGGACAGAATCACTGCCCCCACCCCTCTCCCCAAGTCCCTCGCTCATGCACAGCGGACTTGAGTCTTGAGTCCAAGCTTCTTTAATGCTGGCTTGAAACGTAAAAGGAGAGAGAAAGAGAAGACCGACTTTTGCTGGTCTGGGACTCAGGGCCGCGGCCCCACTTCCCGGCATCCTCCGAAAGTCGCGCTTCTGCGAAATGAAACCTCGTACAGGAGGCCGCGGACCCGTACACCCGGCGCCACCTCTTTCGCCTCTGACCCGGGTTTCCTCCCCGCGTTGCGAGCTTCTGGGCCGCGGGAAGGGTTAGAGCCGGCATCCCTCCCCGATCTGGGGAGGGGAGAGGGTTGTGCGACCCTAACTCTGACTAGGGCCTGGGAGGCCTCTGCTTCCTGCCCTACCCGGGCTCCTTGGTCGCGGCGCTGCTGGGTCCAGGGCAGGAACGAGAGGGTGAGGCCCACACGTGGCCCGGCGGCCCAGAGCGGCTTGCAGCGTCCTCACTGTCCCGGCTCCCAGGTGCTGCGGCGACGCGGCCTGTCAGCAGCGAGTTCAGGACACGCAGATTTTATTGATGAGCTCTGATTTTCAGCACTTTCCCTAAGTCAAGAAGAGTCTAGCGTACCCTGCGGCGGCTTCATTTCAGCCTCCCTGCCTCAGCTCTCCAGCCCCATTCCTCCTTGCCCGGTCCTGGAGTGTGTCCTGCAGCCGGCTCCATGGGCCGAAGCCGCCGAGAGAGCTCCGGACAGTGCAGGACCAGGCATTCGCTCGCTCTCCTGTCACCTTAACTGCAGGCTCCGAGGGGCGCCTTTGGAGTGTACTGAGGTGTGTCCTAATCGTGCGGCATTCAACAAATGGACTTCTGGTGTGTGGTCAGAAGAGAAAAGCCATTTACTTACTTTCCTCCCTGGTTTTCTGGCAACAGCTGAAGGGGAGTTGCCTCTGTGGACTGCGCAGACCCAGGAGAGGGAGTCGTGGTGCGGAGACACACGCACCACACACAGATGACCGGTGGCACACACGCTGACATACCGACATCGCTGGTGGGACACACACACACAAACACACAAACACACACACACACACAGAGAGAGAGAGAGAGAGAGAGAGAGAGAGAGAGAGAGAATCTCTCCCAGCATTGGTCATCCGCCCCTCCACCCAGGCTTCCACTCCCCCTCCCCTCTCATCTCCCCTGGCTTCCCCTCCTCTCGGGCGCCGCGAAAAGCAGCCGCACTTAGTCAACAAATGGCACGTGGGAGAAGTTGGTGAGTGTTTGGTGAGGACTCTTCAGGGCTTTTCACAAGAACCCTCTGTACACAAAGTAAGTGGCGTGTTTACTTGGGCCTCTCCAGCCGGAGCTGTGCCTCCGCTCCGCTGCGCACGGCGGCTTCCGAAAGGAGAAAGGAGAGAAGAAAGGGCCGGGGAAACGGGGTGGAGGATTGGACAGGCCCTGGAGGCTTGGACTGGGGAGGCCGCTGGCCTTGTTTAGTTCTCGGCCAGGCAACCTCCTCTCGGCCTAGGCTTCACCGCGGCCTCCGCAGCTGGAATGGAGCTGCCAGGACCCAGTGACGCTCCCGCCTCTTTCTTCTTCTTCCAAGGGGCCAGGTGGGCTGGGGTGCAGCCGCCGCTGTGCTCTGCGTCTTGGGGCCCAGGTCGGGATGGGGTGGGGGCGGGTGGGGTCGGGGCGGCAGGCCACTCTGTCCTGGAGTTGGCAAGAAAGGACAGCGCAGAAACTTGCGCCCTCCGTGGGCTGGGAGTCTCGCGCCCAGCTTAGGGGGAGTGGGGCGCGACCCCAACCCAGAAGTCTTCACTTCACCGCTCAAGTTCGCGGCAGCAGGGCGGGCTGCGCCGACTCTCAGGGTGCGCGGAGCGGGCAAATGCGGGCGAGCGCCAGAGCCCGGGCTCGGGGGCCCTGCGCCGGGGAGAGGAGCCGGGACCCACCGGCGGAGCCGAAAACAAGTGTATTCATATTCAAACAAACGGACCAATTGCACCAGGCGGGGAGAGAGAACATCCAATCGGCTGGCGCGAGGCCCCGGCGCTGCTTTGCATAAAGCAATATTTTGTGTGAGAGCGAGCGGTGCATTTGCATGTTGCGGAGTGATTAGTGGGTTTGAAAAGCGAACCGTGGCTCGGCCTCATTTCCCGCTCTGGTTCAGGCTCAGGAGGAAGTGTTTTGCTGGAGGATGATGACAGAGGTCAGGCTTCGCTAATGGGCCAGTGAGGAGCGGTGGAGGCGAGGCCGGGCGCCGGCACACACACATTAACACACTTGAGCCATCACCAATCAGCATAGGTGTGCTGGCTGCAGCCACTTCCCTCACCCACACTCTTTATCTCTCACTCTCCAGCCGCTGACAACCCATTTTATTGTCAATCTCTGTCTCCTTCCCAGGAATCTGAGAATTGCTCTCATACACCAACCCAGCAACATCCGTGGAGAAAACTCTCACCAGCAACTCCTTTAAAACACCGTCATTTCAAACCATTGTGGTCTTTAAGCAACAACAGCAGCACAAAAAACCCCAACCAAACAGAACTCTTGACAGGAGCTGTGACAACCAGAGAGGATGCCTCATAAAGGTGAGTCCGCTTCTTTCTTCTCGCTTTATTTTTATTGCAATATTCAGACAGGTCTCCCCCTTCCTCCCCCCTTCCTTCCTCCCCTCTCGCCAGTCCCCTCCCCCACTGCTACGCCGGGAGAGTTGGGCCGGAGAAGTTTCCACGCAGGAGCCCAAACTTTCTACTTCCAGCGAAAGCCCGCGTCGGAGGGCGACTGCCGGCGAGCGGGAGCAGCGCAGGGCTCGGGGCGGGCGGCCAGCTCTGCCCCAGCGCCAGCGCCAACGCGGGCTGAGCTCGCGGGAAGAAGGGAGACTCCAGGCGCGGCAGCAGCCGCGGCTCCCGGCCCCATCGTCGCCCAATGCTCCCGACCCGCGGGAAAAGACGAAGAGGCTCTGTGGTGTCCAAGGCCCTGGAACGGCCTCAGAGAGCAACCGCTGCCGGCTGCTTTGTCCAGCCCGAGGCCCAGCGAGCGCGCAGAGAGCAGGCGCTCCGAGGAATCGCCGAGGGAACCGGCTTTCCGCGTCTCCGCCCGCCCGCCGACCCTCGGGCTTTGTGCCGCACTGGGCTCGGGCGCAGAAGGGTCAGCCTGCACTCCAGCGCCGAGGGGGCACCGCGCCCGCCACCAGCCGGAGCGGAGTCAGTCGGCAAGACAGCCGCACGCTGGAGGCAGAAGGAAGAGCGAGCTAGCGCGAGCCGGGAAGGAAGCCACCAGGCCAAGGCGGTGGGACGCGCGCTCCGAGGGAGCTCAGAGCCGAGCGGGAGGACTGTCAGCTTCCATCCAGCCCCCGGGCTCTTGCCCCCAACTCCACTGGAGCGCGGAGCTCGGAACTTGAAAACTCTCTGCTCCCCAGGCTTTCCCAGACTCTCATCTCCCTCGCCCTGCGGAGGCTGGGGCTCTTCCCTGTCCTCTGGCCCCCTGCGCTTGGTGGGTATTTTTCCTTGTTTTCCTCTGATCCAGTCGCACCAGGTGTTGGGATTTCAGCAGGTTTTGAGGTGCAGAGGTGGTTTGCTTTTTTGTTTGTTTTACTCTGAGTCCCCTTATGTTTTTCTAGGTAAGGCCTTGAAAATAAATCTATATGAAAGCATTGGCTTTCCCCCTCGTCTGATCACTTCCTCTCCCAGCTAATTAGTCGGAGTAATTTGAGAGCTTTCGATTCTAAGATCCCAGGAGGAAAAGTGTCTTTTCAAAGTTCATAAAGTTGTTGCCTCTTTCCTTGTGCAGATTTTCTCAGTCTCCCTGCGCCGTAATAGCCCCGAATTTTAGCAAGTGTAATTGGGGAAATGGAGTTGAATTTCAAGGGGAAATGCTTTCTTTTCGAGTGCTAAAACCCGGCTCTTCATTCATGAGCGATTTCTAGAAAGTTTAAAAACAAAGTGAACGTGGTTTGTTTCTTCCTTCCTTTTTATTTTCCTTATACTCTCCGAAGCTCCTTAAGCCATTCTGGATATTTAACTCGAACTTGGGAAGGGTTTGGTAGGGGCTGGGAGCAGAAAATGAAATGAAAGGCAAAGAGCTTGAAAGCCTGACGAGTTTACCGAAGAGAAATAATAGTTGTTGCCGTTGACATTACATTTTTTATAGCCAGTGACCTTTGCAAACGTCTGAAGGCAGTTTGATTAGTTGTTATCTTATTTGGCCCTAGAGAGTAAAACTTTGTCATCTTAATTGCTAATTCCTGTTTTGGCTGGGGGCGGGAAGACCAAGAATGAGCTCTCCCCTTTACCCCAGTTAAAGAGTTTGGGGATGGAATTTGAGAATTAAGTAATTAAAATAACAACAGCATTTGAAAACTGAGGCTTGTGTTGGGGACAGAGAGGTGGGGGCAGTGGTCCAGCGGTCTCGTGGTCCAAGGCCGGGACGACTCCAAAATGTCTGGAGATGCCTTCGTTCAGGATGTGGGTCTACGGCCCCAGCGAGGCCGTACAGAGCCTCAGGCTGAGCTGGGGGGCTCAGGCTGCAGTCGGGGGTCTGCCCTCTCCGGTGCACAGGACTGCTTCCGGGTGTCGATGTGCCCCACTTCCCGGGTTGCCTCTGCACTTAGTGTTCACGTTAACTTAAGTAATTAGATAGCTTCTTAGCCAGAGGGAAGTGGGAATGGAGCAGAACTGGAATTTGAAATACTACCACCTTCCCAGCTGCTTCGAAAACTAATCAACAAGGCCTCTCTGGGCTCAGCTACTGAATTTTTAAAAATGGTATCAAGAAGTTACCAGCCAGGATGGGGGCATTCTGTTGTGACTGTGTACAGCATGGGTTACAAAGTGGAGTTCAGGAAGTTTTACCCCTCCTAGGGGAATTCCATTCCTCATCTCCCTACCTGCTACTCCTTTGCAGCTTCAGGGTCCTGCATTTGGTGGGGTGGGGTATTCTGCATTGGAGTTGGAGATTTTGCCTGTCCAGGGCATGGCTATGGGTGCGGGGACTGAAAGACAGGAAGGAAGCATTGGGGAACCAACCTAGATAAGGGTAACTAGTAGCCATCTGCTGTGCTCAGTATTTACCCAATGCTGAGAAAAAGTCCTCATTTTCGGTTTATTTTTATGGATTTAAGCTATCTACCAAGTGGTTAAAAAGTAGACCAGGAATGGCCTTGTAGAGTAAAACGTGCTTCTTGAAATTCTTTGCTTGCAGGGAGGCAGATCAATAATCACCATAGGTAAAACAGAAAAAATAATGCATTTTTTAAAAAACGGAGAAATGATGCTGTGACTATTTTGTTATTTTACCCCTTTTTGGGGGGCAGACCTCTTGAATGGGCTCTTTATTGTAACTCTTTCTTCCCAATTGAGCTCCCCACGGTGCCGTTGTATCTTTTTACAGCCCCTAACAACTCACACCAGTAACACAATTACCTCCAGATATTTATAACGAGAAATTACTTTTCTGTTTTCTCCACTCACCCAAAAGCCTTTTTTTTTTTTTTTTTTTTTTTTTTTTGGGAAAGGCAGGGAGGGGTTCGTACAGGACCAGCCTCCGGGAACCCTGCACTGGTCAGGGTTTATGAAGCTAGGAGTGTCCCTCAGTTCCCTTTGTGAGTTGGTGGGTTTGTTAGTACGTTGGTTGGAAGCTGTGTTGCTAGTTAGGGAGACTCGGTTTTGCTCCTTGGGTTCGAGGAAAGCTGGAGAATAGAAGCCATTGTTTGCCGTCTGTAGGCTTTGTCGACCATGCTCACCCCCTCCTGTTCGTACTTTTTAAAGCAGTGAGGCGAGGTAGGCAGGGTGTGTCACAGTACAGTAAAAGGGGTGAAGATCTAAACGTCAAAAAAGAAGTTAATCACAGTAAGTGAGGTTTGGGATAAAAAGTTAGGCTTGCCCCTTTCAAAGTCCCAGAAAGCTGGGAGGTAGATGGAGAGGGGGCCATTGGGAAGATTTTTTTGGTGTAGGGAGAGGAGTGGAAGATAAAGGGGTAAGCAGAGTGCTGGGTTCTGGGGGTCTTGTAAAATTCCTTAAGGAAGGAGGGAGTATGGCCCTGCAGCCCTCCCAAACTGCTTCAGCCTATACTCTCTGGCACCAGGAAGTTCCAAGGTTCCCTTCCCCTGCTTTCCAAACTTCAGGTATTCCTCTCCCCTCACACCCCCTCAACCTCAACTCTTGGCCTCTACTCCCTTTTCCTGGTTCTTAATATTTTTGCAAAGTGGGACCCCAACTTGTCAGATTTGACAATTCTCCCAAGCCAGACCAGAGCAGCCTCTTTTAAAGGATGGAGACTTCTGTGGGAGATGCCGCTGAGAATGTGGGTGTAATGCTAGGACTTAGAGTTTGATGGCACTTTGACTGAGCCCTAGATGCATGTGTTTTTCCTGAGAGTGGGGCTCAGAGAACCCATGGACCTATGCTGTTGAACCACAGCTTGATATACCTTTCTCTCCTTCTGTTTTGTCTTAGGGGGAAGACTTTAACTAGGGGTGCGCAGATGTGTGAGGCCTTTTATTGTGAGAGTGGACAGACATCCGAGATTTCAGGCAAGTTCTGTGGTGGCTGCTTTGGGCTCAAAACCCACAAACAGTCAAAACAAACTATTTCAGTATGCTTCTTCACTATAGTTCACATAGAAGAAAAAATTCAAAATTGGGGCATCGGTTCTACTGATTAAAGGGTTAACTGCTAAAGAATGTAGGGGAAACAGATTGGGGATATTCGAGTATTTTAAGTCCCAAAGGGTAGCTTTTGCATGCACTACAAGGCAGAGCTGGGTGACCCTCAGATCGCCCCAAGCGGTTGAGTGGATCAATTCCTAAGGAACGGAGATTCTCCTATCCTAGCCCCAGGTCCACCTCGGTTGGGAGTTCAGGCCTACCTGATGCAGCTGCCCAGGGATTAACTCCTATTTTCTAACAGAGCCCCGTATTCGAGCCCCGTGGAATCCCGCGGTCCCCAGCCAGAGCCAGCATGCAGAACAGTAAGTGCCTCTGATCTTTCTGGGACTTTGGGCTCGGGGTGCGCGGACTGGAGGGTCAGGGGAGGACACAGCCTCGCGACGCCCGCGCTGGCCCTGCAGCCGACCCACTGAGGCCCAGGGCCTGCGGCGGCTGCTCCCCCCTCCGCGCCCGACAGCCCGGGAGGGGAGGGCGTTTGCTTTGCTCTTCTCGATAGCGGAGAAGCAGGGACTGGGCCCTTAAGAACAGCCCGCCAGAGTTTTCCAAGCTGCGGTAGAGAAACCCCATCCCCCGCAAATCCTGTAACTCACACCCCCTCCCCGCCCCTGCCCGGGCTCTGACCCCGGAGAGAGGGGCTGGGCTGAGCAGGGCGGGGCGAAGGCTTCTCCTAGTTGCGCGAGAAGGAGGCCCCTTTGGGCTTAGCCAAGACTGAAAGTCTCCACCAACCCGGCGGGGTGGGGGGCTTCTCTCCCCAAGTCATTCTCAGGGCAGCTCCTCCCCTCCTTACCCTACCTATGGGCCTAGAAGGGATGGGAAGAGGAGCCCCCAGGCCTGCAGCAGGGTAGGGGTGGTAAACTCGCTGTTACAGGGCGCGGGAGAGAGCGCGGTTTACTGGGTCTGGGAAGGAGGTGCCCAGGAATTGGAAAAGCCCTGCCCTGGCAACTGCAATTGCTTGGGTCCTGATAGTCCCAGGCCCAGAGCGCCTTTGATACTTATGGCTCTTCTACCTCCCTGCTTTCCTCTGCCCAGATCCCCTGGGCCCCCACCCACCTTCCTGTTTAGTCGGTGGGTGCTGGTTCGTGGCAGGGCTAGTCTAGAGCTCCGACCCGGGAGCCTGGAGGCCCAGCGAAACCAGGCCGGGTTTGAGGTTACGGTTGAGGCGTCAGGGCTCAACTGAACTTGGAGTGTGGAAAGGCCCAGGTCTTCTAGCAGCCTGCCCTGGCCGAACCACAAAGGCTTAAGAGGGTCCCCAGCACCTTATCCATCTGTTCTGGAAACGCCGGTCGCCCCCTGGTGCTTCCCGGGCTGGTAAGCGCGTAGCTGATGAAGGGGCACAAAGGTGGCGAGCTTTGCGGGGGTAGTTGTGCAGAACCTGCCGGACCCCAGGGCTTGGCCGGTAGGCTCCCTTTCGGCGGCTGGGCTCTCCCCTTGGAGCTCAGACTTCCTAACAGCAGGCTCTCTCTCGGGCGGCCCCCAGCCAGGGCTTGCAGCCCTGAGCGTTTGCCGCTGCGACCCGGCTGGCAGGCCCCGAGGGGCGCGGGGTCGCAGGCCGGCCCGCAGGGCTTGTGCCGCTCGTTCCTGGGTGTGCGCGAGGCGCGGAGCGTCCAAATTGACACCATATGTTTTCCTATTAGTTGCTTCGCGGTCGAGTTCTAGGCGCATAATCATCGCCAGTGGGCGAGAGCGCCAGCCGTCCCTAGGGAAGGGACACAATGATTGAGGCTTAACCTCTGAAGGGGAATTTGGAGCTGCGCTTCCTCGCTGCCATTTCGATGCTGGGAGTGGCGCTCTGGCCCTGGCGTCTCCTGGGCGAGCACCCAGCGGCGGTAGCTGCGGAGGTGGTGGGCACGTTGTTATTTTTTGAAATGGGTGAGGAGGAAGGTCTAGATGTAGGCAGCCTCACGCGCCCGCCTTGGCATTCGCAGACTGGGAATTGCCGTGGCTATGCGTGAAGTTTGAAAAGTCTCTCTGGGTCTCTTTCTGGGACAGCCTTTCTTTTTCCGGGAAGCTCCCTGTGCCTAGAGGTGGGGCACCGTAGCTGGAGCGGTGGATGGAACTTCCGAGGCAAAGGCAGGCAATAAAAGGAAGTTAGGATAAACCGGAAACGTGGGCCAGGCCTTGCTCTGTTGGAGAAGCGGTGTCCCCGCAATGTCCCTGCTTGCGCTGGGCCCGGCCGGAGCCCAGATCCCCCAAACGCCTGTCACTTCTCATCGAGTTGAGGCTCCGGCCCCCCCCCAGACCCCGCCTCGGTGAGGGCCCCCCCCTCAGCCCCAAGCCTTCGGCTACCCTGAAAACGCGGCTCCCCTCGAAGGGGAAACGAGTGCAGTTCAATCTCGTCTGAGTGATCTACAAATAGGGACGGAAAGGGTCGTTTTATCACGGTCCCGTTTGTCGTGACGATGCAATTTCCCGGAGCGGAGCACTGTCACAAAGTGACAAGGCTGCCACAAGCGCCCCGACTGATCTTTTCAATTAGCCTTCCATGCATGATCCGGAGCGACTTCCGCCTATTTCCAGAAATTAAGCTCAAACTTGACGTGCAGCTAGTTTTATTTTAAAGACAAATGTCAGAGAGGCTCATCATATTTTCCCCCCTCTTCTATATTTGGAGCTTATTTATTGCTAAGAAGCTCAGGCTCCTGGAGTCAATTTATCAGTAGGCTCCAAGGAGAAGAGAGGAGAGGAGAGGAGAGCTGAAAAGGGAGCCACGTCTTTTCTTAGGAGGGCTGCTTTCTAGAGTCGGGGCTGCAGGTTGGAGATTTTTAAGGAAGTGGAAATTGGCAATTGGCTTTATTTGTGTGTCTGTGGTTTTGGGGGAGGGGGGCTACAAAGAGGGGCTAACTCCCTCTCCCTGTTCTCCAAGGTTGGACCACAGGGATGAGGTTGTGAGATACAAAGATAAAGGAGGGATGGGGAACACTATGACGTGGTCTTTTCTTTTTCGTTTCTGTTTTTGATTTTTGCTAATATCTATCCTTGGCTGAGGGGAGGGCGGAGTTCAGCGGCGGAAATAAAGCGAGCAGTGGCCGGTGCGAAACGACTCCCGGCTCTAAGCCTTACTTGCGGTGGCCGGACTTGTCTGTGGCTGAAGCAGAGCCGGGGCTCTGACTCTCACGTCTACACTGGAGGTGCGGAAACCTGGACTGGGGTTCACCAGCCACAGACTGGCTACTCTGGTTCTTTTCTCCTCTTCCTTCTTCTGTTCTAACCAAACAAAACCAAACTCGGTGCTTGTGCCAGGCCTTGGCCAGTTTGGACTGTAATGCAAACATTTCTGGATTTTATCTTCCAAGGGAGGACTCAAGGGCTGTAAGGTTTGCTATCACTGTTCCAACACCTCAGAGACCTTGAAGGTTCAGTGTGGGATCTGTAGAACCTATGGTTTGCGGTGACAGTCAGAGGGGATCTTCGGGAGATTTGTAGAGCCGGTTCTTAGCGCTTTGTGGGTTCAGAGGCTGGCTACAGTGTTTATGAAGAGGGACAGTGGGCTGGGGACACTGCTGGGGTTATGGCGGTAGTGAGGTCCATGTGTTCTTGTTCCTTGGCATGTGTCTGACTCTTGCTGCTGCAGTCCAGTGGGCAAGGGCACGGCTGTTTGGGGTTGGGCTGCCCAATGTCTCGCATGGTTGGTTGTCCTGTTGTCCTTTTTTGGATCGATAGCAGGAACCTGATCGCTGAGGTTGGCACAGGTTGGCAGGGGGATGAGGATGCATTGTGCTTGTCTCCTCCTCCTCCTCTCCTTCTTCCTCTACCCCTTCTTTTTCTCTTTACTCTTCCCCTTCCTGTTCTTGTTCTTCCTCGTCTTCCTCTTCCTTCTTCTCCCTCTTCTTCCTCTTCATTCTGCTCTCCTCTCTTCTTTTCCCCTTTCCTCTCCTCTCCCTTTCTTCAGGTCACAGCGGAGTGAATCAGCTTGGTGGTGTTTTTGTCAACGGGCGGCCACTGCCGGACTCCACCCGGCAGAAGATTGTAGAGCTAGCTCACAGCGGGGCACGGCCGTGCGACATTTCCCGAATTCTGCAGGTGATCCTCCCGGCGCCGCCCCACTCGCCGCCCCCGCGGCCCTCCACTCTCAACGCCCTCTCTTCATTTCTTACTGTAAACGATGCTAATTATGGACCCCCCACCCTTACCCACCCCGGTCCCCAGTCCCCCACCCACTCCCCTGCCTTCCCACTTTTCCCTCTCCTTCCACCATCCTTCCCTATCTCTTTCAACCTGGGTTGAAACAGATAACTCATCTGCTTCAGAAAATACAGTGTGTGGATTTTAAAAAAAAATCTTTCTCTTTTTATTTGGTAAAGACATTCATTGTGGGAACAGTTTATGAACTGTAATAAACTGAGTTATATAAATCGGCATAATTTCATTCTGCTCTCCCCAGCCCATGCTTACCTCAGATTGTGAGGTATTTGTTTATTCTTCATGTTTATGAAGAATACATGTTGATTTTAAAAGGCAAGTGCTATTTACTCCTCCCTAACTCATATTTACTCAATTGGGCATTTTTTAAAGAAGAAGAAGTAAAAAATCAGGGTTTTTTTTTTTTTGCCTTTGCTCTTTAAAACCTGGCACCACTTTAAGCAAGGTCAGCACAAAATAAATTAATCTGACTTCGTTTTGATGCATCTTCAGGCAGTGTTTAAGAAAACAGTTTTTTAAAAAAACAACTTTGAAATTCTTTTTTTAGTTCAAACTGTTTGAAAATATCATCATATTTGTAGTTTTTAGGGCTACAAATGTAATTTTAAGAAAAAAGCTCTCTACAGTAAGTTCTCGTACCATTGAAGGTATATTTTTGTGTTATAGACCCATGCAGATGCAAAAGTCCAAGTGCTGGACAATCAAAACGTAAGCTTGTCATTGTTTAATGCATACTTAAACAATTTTATTTTTGTCTTGAAATTATTAATAATGTGGTTTTCTGTCCACTTCCCCTATGCAGGTGTCCAACGGATGTGTGAGTAAAATTCTGGGCAGGTATTACGAGACTGGCTCCATCAGACCCAGGGCAATCGGTGGTAGTAAACCGAGAGTAGCGACTCCAGAAGTTGTAAGCAAAATAGCCCAGTATAAGCGGGAGTGCCCGTCCATCTTTGCTTGGGAAATCCGAGACAGATTACTGTCCGAGGGGGTCTGTACCAACGATAATATACCAAGTGTAAGTTCACTGAGAACATCTGCCCTCCCTGCCCTAAGCCCAAGGCTCTCTCCTCTTTACCTCTTCCCACCCTCTCTCTCCACCGTCTCTTAGTTTGTGTCCTCTCCCTGCTCCACATTTGTCTCCTTTGTACCTGGGGGAACAGAGAGGAATGCCCTGACCTTTCTTTGACTGTCTGGAAAATGGGAGTCAAGTGTGGGCAGTCGTTCACTTCATTTGCATGCTGCAAATCGGAGGGCGGAGGCACCAGGGAAAGGCACTTGAATCAAGAAGGAAAATGAGAACCAGATTGTAACTTCGGCCCAATCCACCTGCCAGAACTTTCCTTCAGGTGTCACACATCCATTTCCATCCTAATATTAAACAATATAATGAAAAAAAGCTTTACACCAAGTCTAAATATATTTTATTTTCGGGCAGTCTTTTAACAAAGCAATGCGACCGTGTGAGTTAGGTCACCAGAGACGCCAACCAATGGTGAAGGACCTCCTCCCCTCAATTCTCTATTCAACTCAATTTCCATGCCCAAAATGATAGCTATCATTTTTTCCACGATGTATCTGCAAATCCACTGTCCCGGGGTGGCTGAAAGCTTTTAATGGGTTGAGAGTTGCTTTTTAAAGTGGTGGGTGAGCTGAGATGGGTGACTGTGTCTTCAGGAGACACTACCATTTGGTTTGATTTTGGTTTGATTTGCAGGTGTCATCAATAAACAGAGTTCTTCGCAACCTGGCTAGCGAAAAGCAACAGATGGGCGCAGACGGCATGTATGATAAACTAAGGATGTTGAACGGGCAGACCGGAAGCTGGGGCACCCGCCCTGGTTGGTATCCGGGGACTTCGGTGCCAGGGCAACCTACACAAGGTAAAACTCAAGCAGCCATCCACGCAGCTCTCCATATGTGCAGCCCGTTGCCTGTCCCCTCCTCTCCCAACCTTTTCCTCCCGGGGCTTCCATGCTTGGGGAATGTCATGGGTGAGACTGCATTTGAAGGTCTGGGACACATTGAGCACATTGTATGTAGGTGGTGTTCGTTGAACCAACTTATTGGCCTGGGAATGTGAGGGTTGTGTATGTCAGGAGTGGTATGAAGGTGGCTGGTGTGTGTGTGTGTTTGTCGGCAGCACTGTGCATAAGAGTGAGCTGCGTGGTGCACTATTAAAATCTGACATTAGAATGCAGAGAGAGCCCCCTTGTAGAAGTGTGACAAGTTAACACACTGACAGACTGCCAGGTAAACATAATTGTATCGTGTTGCTTTTTGCTGTAATTGACAAATTATGTGAGTATGAGTAGGGTGCACATGAAAGGGTGAGCAGGGAGATGCAGGGCCGAATAGGGGTAGGAGCCCTGTTAGAAGTGGTGGTCTCCCAACTAAAACCACCCCACTATCCTTGCCCCTCTGGGCCCCACTTTCTCACTCTCTGTGGGTGGCGACTATGTGGAAGTGGTGAGGTGAAGATACTGTGAGCAGGACGGCGGGGTGCCGGGAGCTGCTCCGGTCTGGGAGGAGAGATGGGACCTGGAACACCCTAGGTTCTGTGAGAAGGGCTAGAGGAAGAGGAGCGGATGGGTGAGGAGGGTCAGCTGGCTTCCCCTCTGCCCGCCTCCACACCCTGAGGTAGTTTGGTCAAGAATAGGAAACAGTTTACTCCTAAGATTAATCGGTATTTGTTGTCCTCGTGACAAGGAGATAATATGCGGGATAATGGGACGTGGCGTCTCACTCCTGGGAGCACAACGGAGCCTGGGGGCTCGGGGCCGGGGGTGGCGCGCGGGACTGCGAGGAGGCTGCCGGCGCGTCCGTGCGCTCTCGAACCGGCTCCGGATGCCCGGCGCCTCCATGGAGTCGGGCGAGGGAAGGGAAAATCGGTAACAGTATGCGAAATATCTGGTACAAAGGATGCTTCTGTCACTCGCAAGAATTTGTTATGGGAACAATCCTGTCGCTCTGTAATTGCTCATTAGAGAACGTTTTGTTTCTCATTAAGGCGACATGAATAAGCGTCTAGTTGAAGGAGACAGCTGTAGAAATGTTCCACAAGAGACCTCTGGACACGATTCGGCACCAATTGCCAATTAGACATGTCAGTTTTAAGAGCAGAAAACAATATAGGACGGACACTGGGAAGATAGGGAGCAAAGCGCTCGCTTCTTGTTTCCCAGCGCGGCCGCTCGGCCGGCGGAGGCCTCCTGACGCGCGGGGCCCGGGCTCCCCTGGGCGACCCCGCCCGCGAGGGCCCCAAACCTGTCGCCTCCGCGAGCGCAGAGGGCCCCCAGGCCCGCTCCCGCCTCTGGTGAGACTAGCGATTGACCCCACCGAGTGTAGGCAACCCCACCCCTGCCTGACCTTTGAAACCGTAGGATTCCCACGTGTAGACACTGGACACACCCAAGTGACACCCGAACTTCGCACTCACGAGCATCCACCCCTCCGCCCCCAGCAATCTGAGATCCTGGTGATCCCTTGCCTGCCAAGAGTCTGGCCCACTTAGTCCCAGAAATCTTGGGGAGGGACGCAGGGCACGGTGGCCTAGGCCTGGGAGGGCTGAGCCCAGAGCCTCCACTCCCGGCTCTCCTCGGCGCGTGGGCTTCCATGAGCTTGGGGCGCGGGAGACACCCGCCTCCCGCTTCTTGGAGTTGGGACAGAAGCTGAGGACAGCAGCTTCCACCAGAGGGGGCGCCCAATTCGGGCGGATTTTCGTCCCCGGCAACCTGAGGGCGGGAAGTGAGTCTAACCGGCTGGGGTCCGCGGGTGATGGTTGGGGCCAGAGGTGGCGCTAGTCCAGGGGCTTTTCACTTGCTAGACAATTCTGGGTCAACTGACAATCACCACCCCCTCACCCTCAAGTGAGGTTTTTGGGGGGTGATTGTCACCTCAGGCACAGGATCGTCACCCCTACTTGCGTGGGGAGGACACGTGGGCCAAACGAAGCACAGAGTTGCCGGTGTGGGGGTAGCGGGCCCTGGTGGCGAGCCTCGCTTCACGTTCCTGGGGAATCTTCAGGCTTTTTGGCGCTAAGAGGATCGCCCTCCCTCCCTAGCCCCCTTTCCCAGCCCAGGAAGAGTTTCTTGGGTTTTAGAGTCCATTACTCCAAAAGCATAAGGCGGAGGTTAGGTCTCAGAGGGAGACAAATATGGTTTCCATCTGATCAACGCCATGCGGCAGTGAATAAAATCGCGACGACGTAGCCTGACAACAACAAGAGACAACTCTATCCAGCCCCAATTCTCCAGCGATTTGGTGGTTTTAGGGATCACGGAGACACTTTTTCTTATCTCCTCCCCTCACCCCACCCCCAACCCCCATAATACCCAGGCCCTCTGTAGGATTTAGTCAGCCTCTCTTTCAACAGATGCTACAATGTTTTGATCCGCGCTCCAGAGCTGAAAAGGTGCCGCAACCGGGTTGCTATCTTTTCTAGCTTGTTTTCCGCCTCACTGATTAAGACACTAAGAAACTAAGGAATGATTTTATTTCCCAGCGTGGCTCTCTCGCTCTCTCTCTCTCTCTCTCTCTCTCTCTCTTCCCCCCCCTCTCTTTTTCTCTCTCTCTCTCTCTTTCTCTCCTCCTTCCAGGAAACAAATCCTATCCCCATCGTCAGATGGTCCTGGGGCTGGGATAATGGGAGGCGCTTTCACTCGCCTTCTCACGGATTAGGCTGGAAGGTGAACGGCACCCATTGAAGGCCCCTGCTTTGAGCGTGGCTCCGAGGGGGCGCCTTTTAAAGAAGATATCTTAATTGTCCACCACTTAGGCTTGTCGTGGGGGGGGGGGGGGACTTGGCTCCACAGCGTCGGGTTTTTTTTTGTCAAAGGAC
>NW_016808198.1:279348-294923 GCF_001698545.2 Rhinopithecus bieti
GGGGGGGGAGAAAGGCACCCATTTTAAGTAAGAGCAGCCGCTAGGTCACTGCTTGGCTGCAAACAGTTGCCACTTCTAAAGTAAAGAACTGTCCCCGTGCCGCTCTCCCCGTGGGGTAGAGAAGGGATCCTACAGCGACGGGTTTCTTTTTGCTGGAGTGTAATTCCAGTCCCCACTTCCTATCTTTTTTTTTTTTTTTCTTCCAGATTTAAAATTGAACTCTACTGTCCCTGCTGACTTTTCTCCCTTAAGTATCAGTTCTGGAGGCAGCACAGGGCCTGGCGGCTATCGCGTGCGTGCCTGTGTAACCCGTGTGTATGTTTGCGTGAGACAAAACATGGATAAGAGTGTGAATCTCCATGTTTTAAAATTTAGAAAATGTCAAAGAGGCAAATGAGAGCGGAGCATGCTATCGGCGGGGGTCTTTGGAGGCAGATTCGGGCAACTTTGTTTAATTGGCGAGATCGAATGTGCCAGAAAAGGGACTGAGATGGGGCCCCCAGGAAGGCAGGGGCATGAGTGACCATGGGGAGATGGGCATTGTGTTCTCCTCAGTGCCCCCCACCCCATACCAGATGTGCACAGATTTTTGTCTGTTTTCCAAAAACAATAACCCTCTGGCCTTTCTAGTTGTCCAAAAGGAGCTATTTCCAGTCTTCTTGACCAAACCTGAAAATAAAGCGAGAGGTGGGGGTGGTCGCTTCATTTCTTCCCTTGAAAAACGCTTTGAAAAGTCCCGGAAACTTGGGGCGGTAAATTAGCACAGACGCACACGTGAGAGGAGCGCTTCTCCCTCAGCTAAGTAGCCCTCCTCGACCCCCACCTTTCTGATAGAGTGCAAAGACCCAGAGTCCAACTGAGGCTCGGTTACTAATATTCTCTGTCCCTCATCTTCCTTTTCCTCTCTCTCCCACTCTTGTTCGGCCCTCGTGTCTCTTTTTCCTCTTAGCATTTTTTTCTGTCCTTTTTTTCTTATACCTTTATGGCCTCTGTGTTTTTTGAGCCCTCTTTTTCCCTCCATCGCCCTCCGCCCTTCCCCAATCCAGGCCCCCCAATCCTTCCCCTTGCTTCCACCCCACCGCTGGTTTCCATCCTGCCTCCCCTCCATCTCCCCTACCTAGGAACCTGGCCGTCGTCCCCGTCCACTCTCCCTGCCTCCCCCCATGCTGGGCCTTGGCCCCCCATCCACCCTCCATCCCCCCAGCCAAGCGCCCTAAATAGCACGGAGGCGCCCGCTCTTCGGACAGTGATTAATGATAGCAGAGCAGAGGGGTTAACACACTTCACTGAAAAGTCTGTTGACTGGGCTTCTTGTAACACAATGTGGCCCGCTGCACGCCTCAAGAGAATCCTTTTGTTGTGCGCGCTCATTGTAGCCTCAAAATTCTGCCCACGAAAGTTTGCCAACGCTCCTGCCCCAGGAGTTTAATAGTTTCCCTTACTCGCGGGGCATTGTGCAGCGCTGAAAAGCAGCCCCTCGCTATTCAAGTGTTGGTGGTCATCTCAATAGATCTCCAAGGGCCCATATGGTGGCCAGTGCCGATGAATCCGCCTGTTTAAATGGGGGAGAAAGTTGGGGTTTTAAAACATTTCAGAGTTCCTGAAAAGATCCCACTAGATCCTGTCACAATTCCCTGAACTCTTTGAAGGCGCAGCCTATTGTCTCCTGGTTATAAATAATATTCCTGGCCAAGTCGATTCCCACCAAGGCGCTCCACCCCGCCTCTGGCCAAGTTTTGAGGTTAGGGAGGTGGGTAGCCCATGTTGGTATACCTTGGGGGTCATTTCAGGACCCCAGACCCGGGACCCAGCCTGTAGTGGCCCTGGAGGCCCAGTCAGGGTTTAGGCAATCCTGCTTCCCTTCACACAGGCTGTGGCTTACAGGCAAGGTGCAGGGCGGGAGAGCCAGCTAGCCCAAGTGCACATCTTGCCCTCCAGGCAGCAAGGGAAAACAATAAAACTTTCCCCCTGTATAAAGATAGAAATTACATTAAAAGTGGTGGAAATGCCCTAATTAAAAATGTACCACTTAAATGATATGCCAAAGATTCAGCTGCAGCATAGAATATTTAGCTAGTTAGTGAACTCTCTACTATTTCTTTTTAAAAATTACACGTTAAAAATTTAAAAGAAATCTTACTTTTCTCTGGTGCAACACATTACAAAGAATGGACAGTCCTTTTATCTAAATATAAAATTCCATTTTCAGCAATTATAGCCTGTTCTTGGTGATGATATAATTACAGCTGTGCTCGTAATAGGTGTCAAGGCGAAGCACACTCATACAATAGTTGAATAAAACTGCAGAACAATGCGAGCACTTCTAAATTCACAACCTTTAAAATGAAATTGACTGTGCAGAATTCAAATAAAACTAGATAAATATTTTTTTAAAAGATTACAAGCTTGGTTTGGTTTCTTAATAGCATTTTCTACAAACCTATCAACATCTAATTGATTAGATAGGAATTACTGATTATAGATCAACTGAAATCTTGAACATCACTCTTCTATTTTCCCAACACAGCCATAGGTAAAGAGATTCTGTAGGGAATGGAGTGAGGCATTTGGGGAGTTGGGGTTACTTATAAAAGATCATTTTAATTGGAAACGTCAGTGCTTATTTTTTCATTCAAGAAATGCCACTTAGTGTGTGTATTATAAAGTCTTGTCTTGATAAAAACAAAGAAAATGGCAGTCAGGTAACTAACATCACAAATGTCTTTTGTTAACAGAAGGCTGACAGTTACCTTGGGAATGTCTTGGTGAGGCTGTCAGGATACAATGCTCTTGGAGTTTAAGACTGCACCAAGCCCCTTTTGGAGGCTCCGAGTTACTCCAAATTTCTCTTACCGTCCTATTCTTTTTGTTCCAGATGGCTGCCAGCAACAGGAAGGAGGGGGAGAGAATACCAACTCCATCAGTTCCAACGGAGAAGATTCAGATGAGGCTCAAATGCGACTTCAGCTGAAGCGGAAGCTGCAAAGAAATAGAACATCCTTTACCCAAGAGCAAATTGAGGCCCTGGAGAAAGGTGATAGAGTTTTTCAAAGTAGAGAAGCAGTAAATCAAAGTAAATGCCACATCTTCAGTACAAAGAGCTAAATTTAGCCAGGGCCCTTTGCATAGAGGACTGAAAAGGTTTCTTTTTTCTTTTTATTTCTCTGGGCATCTTTTCAGTGTGTGTGTGTGTGTGTGTGTGTGTGTGTGTGTTTCTTCTTTTCATCTACCAGTAATTCAAAGACTAAATGTCTGGCTTACAAGGAAAAACGATGATTTGGCTATTTTGGGCCACAGAAAGGTCATTGAATGTCATTCCAAAGAAAATTTAACTTGGTTCTGGTGGGAAAGTTCTTCCAAGTACAGTCAACACTAGAAGCATTTTAAAGGGAATTGGTTGGAGGTAATGGGAGCGGGGAGGTGGGAATCAGCTTGATCCACAGTTTGGTTAACATATTTTGTGTAGTTCTGGCACAATATAGAAAATCAATTTACTCTTTCAGAGTTTGAGAGAACCCATTATCCAGATGTGTTTGCCCGAGAAAGACTAGCAGCCAAAATAGATCTACCTGAAGCAAGAATACAGGTACCCAGGGACCGTGCAGTTTCACACTTTGCGATTCATACCATTTGTTTTTCCTAGAGACAGAGGTGCTTGTACAGAGCACTAATCATTTATAGAACTAATAACAGGTTCAGTCTGCTAAATGCTCTGCTGCCATGGGCATGGGGAGGGCAGCAGTGGAGGTGCCGAGGTGGGGCTGGGCTCCATGTAGACATGGTGCTAACCTGTCCCATCTGATTTCCAGGTATGGTTTTCCAATCGAAGGGCCAAATGGAGAAGAGAAGAAAAACTGAGGAATCAGAGAAGACAGGCCAGCAACACACCTAGTCATATTCCTATCAGCAGTAGTTTCAGCACCAGTGTCTACCAACCAATTCCACAACCCACCACACCTGGTAATTTGAAATACTAATACTATGAATGGATGTCTTTGAACCTGTTTGCTCGGGGCTCTGACTCTCACCCTGACTACTGTCATTTCTCTTGCCCTCAGTTTCCTCCTTCACATCTGGCTCCATGTTGGGCCGAACAGACACAGCCCTCACAAACACCTACAGCGCTCTGCCGCCTATGCCCAGCTTCACCATGGCAAATAACCTGCCTATGCAAGTAAGTGCGGCTGGTGGTGGCCTGTATAATCCAGGCCCCAGAGAAGTGAGGAGTGGCTCAGGGCCTGCGGACCTCGTTGGCTGTGTCTGCACCCTTGGGAGCTTTTCGCACTACAGTGATTGGTTTGACCAGTCAAGTCGGAGACAGTCAATCCCATCTCTTTTAAGTGATTGATTCATGGATTCATGCCCCACCCCCCCACAAAAAAATCTGTCCAGTTTTGTCAGGTTAACCTGCCTCTTATCATACTGTCTAGCTTGAGAATGTTGGGTGGTAGTGGGGCATGTTTTGGGTACCAGTGAGACAGTCAATCCAATCTCTTTTAAGCGATTGACTCATTAATTCATGCCCTAAAAAAATTAGTAATAAAAATCTGTCCAGTTTTGTCAAGTTGATCTGCCTTTTATTATACTGTTACCTTGATAATGTTGGGTGGTGGTGGGGGCATGTTTCGGGTACTAGGGAGCCTTGTACCAGAAAATGGAAATAATGCTGGCACATTATCAGATAGCAGGAGATTAGTAGTTTAAAATTTGGGTTTATATTATTGTGTTTGTATGCTAAATATATAATCTATGCATGCATTTGGGGCATTACTTAGGGTATATGTGATAAACCAGTGAGAAAGAAAAAAAGGGTTCGGAAATGGGATTCATATTTACATGGTGAGATATACATAACATAATGAGAATGCTAGTTTTCTGTCTATATCTACAATAAGAAAAGGCATAGCAGGTGTTTGCTGGAAATTTAGTGTGTCTTTGCCGTGAATGTTGTGATGAGTTTGTGGCCCTCCTAGCTGCCTGGGAAGCTTGATGCTGTTCACTTGGTATGACAGCCTGCCTCTCCTCTTAGTTCTGTCCCAAATATCTATTAGCCCCTAATTTAGAGGCCCTGCACTAGGTTCACCCTTTATGATGTAAGTTGGATAAGGCAGATGGTTTGTACCAAACCTTTGTTGCTGGATGGATTCTTGATAGGAAAAATGTCTTCTAGTAGGCCTTTCCCAGTGGTTTTCCTAGAACTCCTGTTTGTGCAACAATTAGAGATATTACATGGTATGATACCGGCCAGCGTGAGCCTCTGCTGGAAACAGTTCTGGGGCTACACTGGTTGTTTATTCTCCACTGAACATTTTTTGCTGGATTTCAGATCCAAATCACAGCAAAATAAATATTTCACAGTCTTCAGACTAATATAGGAGCAGCTAGATAAGCAACTTTAGAAGAATTATTCACATGTTTATTTTTATTGCATCTGGATATTATTGACCATAGTGCAATTGATGTGAATTAAGGGATTAACAGCCCATTAGTTGGTTTTGCTATAACCGCATTGGAATTTTCCAGAAGTCAGGTTGCCTAGAGGAAGTCATTGCAGGAATTAGAAACAAATGCAAGCTGAAATTCTGGCAGGGCCCTCAAGGCCTGTTTGCCTCTTTGAACTTGATGTTAGTAGTCATCATCTGACTTTAATAAGGCCACAGAGTGTCTTGTTCAGTTTCGTATGTTATAACAACATCCAGGTTTCTGTGAAGATAGCAAAATGTGTAAGAGAAAATAATAAGGTGTACAAGTAGATGCTGCCATTTTATTAGGGCTGTTTCCACATACAGACCAGTGTGGGGAATCAATCTATTTCAAACACTGACTTTTAAAAATTACATAATTTATATAATTCAAAAAGTACATGCATTCATTAAGCATAAAGAAAATTAAAATGATTAATAACTTTACTCTTCAGAGAAAACTACTCTTTGAATTGTGGAGTGGGTGAGCCGGTTTGTCTATCCATTTATTCATCCTCTTGACCAAAATCATCATTTTACAAATGGTGGATGTCCTCCTCTGGACCTTCTCTGATATGCTTCCCTCTCTGAGAATATGGATCTTGGAAATTAAACATTTCTCCAGTTTGCAGAGAAGAAAAATGATAGTATACTGTACTATCATCTGATTTGCTTGTTCCCGACACACTTCTTTTAATTCATCCCAAGTTTGCTGCCATGGTGTAGTACCATGAGAGCTCATGAGGCGTTTTGTTAGGAGAAAGGTTTACCTCCTCAATGCTGCCATTCTGAACAGTTCGAGGGCAGCAACAGTTTTCTGGTTATAAGTCAGTCTGGGCTTTTGGGTCTGTTAGGAAGACATGGTTAATTCTCAGGATGGAGGTGGGTTACATTTACTAACTCGATCTGGGATTTGGGTCTATTAGGAAATCGTGGTTAATTCTCAGGATGGGGGTGGGATATATTTTCTAACACTTCTGATCACTTTAACTTGGGGTCATTACAGATCTGCTTCTTCAAATAATCTTTAATCCCATGAGTCTGGCTGTGAAAGGTTCCCAAGGTCCCTGAACCATACTTTACTGAGAGCTCCTCCCACTGCTCTCTGTCCCAAAGCTTGAGATGTGGGCTTTGGGGGTTACAGGGTTCCCAAATAAATCCAGATTTGCAGGGAGAGGGGGGATGTGTTTTGATGAAGGTCCTCATGCTATAGGTTCTTCAAAGACGCCAGCAGAAGTTAGAGACAAAAATCCCATTAATTTATGGATAGTGGCAACCATGGAGCTGGACAGTTGTCAGAACCTACTGTGCTTTAGAAGCTTGATACATAGGCAACTTTCTTCTAGCTGTGGCCAGTGGAAGGACTAGCTCGAGGCCCAATCTTAGATTTATCATATGGAATTCCAGTACTTCACGTGAAGGCATCTTTAATGATCAGACTTGTTGCCAGAGTTCCTTGGGAGGAGGGAGCCTGGGGCTGTGGCTATGTGATGTGCTCCTCAGTAACCACAGGTTTGCCTCTCTCCTCACAGCCCCCAGTCCCCAGCCAGACCTCCTCATACTCCTGCATGCTGCCCACCAGCCCTTCGGTGAATGGGCGGAGTTATGATACCTACACCCCCCCACATATGCAGACACACATGAACAGTCAGCCAATGGGCACCTCGGGCACCACTTCAACAGGTGAGCCACTGCTTTCTGCAGGCTGTACAGAGGTGGCCTGTACAGTTTCTTTTACCAGGTGATCTCTCTTCACTAGGAGTCTACCCAAACAGAATCTCCTGGTCCTGTGGGAGGTTGTGTTTAACTCTTTGCGGTCCTGTCTCTGGGGCATGGGGATTGAAAAAGGAAATTCAGTTAAGCTAATTGGTAACTTTACACCATATGCAAAAACTGAAATTGTTTTTCCTGAATTTGGTCACCAAAGTTGTGTATGAAGACAAGGCCTGAGACTGCAAGTTTTCTGAGGACAGATTATTAGACTATGCTCAGTAGGGGGCCCACTGAGCTGTAGGTGCATGCTTGTTGAAATGCTTCTTGCCATCGTATCTCCCCTAGACCTTTCGCTGCAAATAAAAAGTGACACATTGGTTTTCCAGAGATAGCTTTATTATAAAATTTCCAAACATACAAACAAACGGAGGATTTTTTCTTTTCTTTTGGATTGGCGGGCAGGTACTTGGGATCCAACAGGTATATATAAACATGTTGTCTAGTTTCTGAAGGTGCTACTTTTACTTGTAACAATGGAAGTATTTTTTAATACAGTAAAAAATGTTAGAAAGTATTAGTTGTTTTTGTAAACCCATAAATTTGTATTCCATGTCTGTTTCTCAAAGGGAATATCTACATGGCTATTTCTTTCATCCACTTCTAGGACTCATTTCCCCTGGTGTGTCAGTTCCAGTTCAAGTTCCCGGAAGTGAACCTGATATGTCTCAATACTGGCCAAGATTACAGTAAAAAAAAAAAAAAAAAAAAAAAAAAAGGAAAGGAAATATTGTGTTAGTTCAGTCAGTGACTATGGGGACACAACAATTGAGCTTTCAGAAAAGAAAGAAAAATGGCTGTTAGAGGCGCTTCAGTTCTACAACTGTGTCCTGTATTGTACCATTGGGGAAGGAATGGACTTGAAACAAGGACCTTTGTATACAGAAGGCACGATATCAGTTGGAACAAATCTTCATTTTGGTATCCAAACTTTTATTCATTTTGGTGTATTATTTGTAAATGGGCATTTGTATGTTATAATGAAAAAAAAGAACAATGTAGACTGGATGGATGTTTGATCTGTGTTGGTCATGAAGTTGTTTTTTTTAAAAAAGAAAACCATGATCAACAAGCTTTGCCATGAATTTGAGAGTTTTATCAAGATATATCGAATACTTCTACCCATCTGTTCATAGTTTATGGACTGATGTTCCAAGTTTGTATCATTCCTTTGCATATAATTAAACCTGGAACAACATGCACTAGATTTATGTCAGAAATATCTGTTGGTTTTCCAAAGGTTGTTAACAGATGACGTTTATGTGCAAAAAAGGGTAAGATATAAATTCAAGGAAGAAAAAAAGTTGATAGCTAAAAGGTAGAGTGTGTCTTCGATATAATCCAATTTGTTTTATGTCAAAATGTAAGTATTTGTCTTCCCTAGAAATCCTCAGAATGATTTCTATAATAAAGTTAATTTCATTTATATTTGACAAGAATACTCTATAGATGTTTTATACACATTTTCATGCAATCATACGTTTCTTTTTTGGCCAGCAAAAGTTAATTGTTCTTAGATATAGTTGTATTACTGTTCACGGTCCAATCATTTTGTGCATCTAGAATTCATTCCTAATCAATTAAAAGTGCTTGCAAGAGTTTTAAACTTAAGTGTTTTGAAGTTGTTCACAACTACGTATCAAAATTAACCATTGTTGATTGTAAAAACCATGCCAAAGCCTTTGTATTTCCTTTATTATACAATTTTCTTTTTAACCTTATAGTGTGGCGTTACAGATTTTATTTCCATGTTAGATCAACATTCTAAACCCATGGTTACTTTCATACACACTCTGTTTTACATCCTGATGATCTTTAAAAAATAATTCTTATAGATATCATAAATCAAAAACGTGTTAGAAAAAATCCCACTTATAGCTGGGTGTAGATCTGTGCCCATTTATACCCACAACATATATACGAAATGGTAACATTTCCCAGTTAGCCATTTAATTCAAAAGCTCAAAGCCTAGAAATAATATAAAAATGCAACAAGCTATTAGCTAGGAATTGTTTTTTGGATTAGGACTGGCATTTTCAATCTGGGCAGATTTCCATTGTCAGCCTGTTTCAACAATGA
The DNA here is from genome assembly GCF_001698545.2 of Rhinopithecus bieti. Lineage (NCBI taxonomy): Eukaryota > Metazoa > Chordata > Mammalia > Primates > Cercopithecidae > Rhinopithecus > Rhinopithecus bieti. The sequence continues at coordinate 288,661 of NW_016808198.1, forward strand.
TTTCACTGAAGTATATTCAAAAGTAGATTTCTTAAAGGAGACTTTCTGAAAGCTGTTGCCTTTTCAAATAGGCCCTTTCCCTTTTCTGTCTCCCTCCCCTTTGCACAAGAGGCATCATTTCCTATTGAACCACTACAGCTGTTCCCATTTGAATCTTGCTTTCTGTGCGGTTGTGGATGGTTGGAGGGTGGAGGGGGGATGTTGCATGTCAAGGAATAATGAGCACAGACACATCAACAGACAACAACAAAGCAGACTGTGACTGGCCGGTGGGAATTAAAGGCCTTCAGTCATTGGCAGCTTAAGCCAAACATTCCCAAATCTATGAAGCAGGGCCCATTGTTGGTCAGTTGTTATTTGCAACGAAGCACAGATCTGATCATGTTTAAAGTGGAGGCACGCAGGGCAGGAGTGCTTGAGCCCAAGCAAAGGATGGAAAAAAATAAGCCTTTGTTGGGTAAAAAAGGCCTGTCTGAGACTTTTATTTGTTCTGTGCAACATATAAGTCAATACAGATAAGTCTTCCTCTGCAAACTTCAGTAAAAAGCCTGGGGGTTCTGGCAGTCTAGATTAAAATGCTTGCACATGCGGAAACCTCTGGGGACAAAGACACACTTCCACTGAATTCTACTCTGCTTTAAAAAAATCCCCAAAAGCAAATGATCAGAAATATAGAAATTAATGGAAGGATTTAAACATGACCTTCTAGTTCAATATCTACTGTTTTTTAGTTAAGGAATTACTTGTGAACAGATAATTGGGATTCATCGCTCTGGCATGAAATATACTATTAATTTTATTCCACCAGAGTTGCTGCACGTTTGGAGATACCTTCCTAAGTTGACTGCAGTTTTTGTATGTGTGCATGTAGTTTTGTTCAGTGTCAGCCTGCACTGCACAGCGGCACATTTCTGCAGGGGAGTGCGCACACATATGCACTGTTGGTACAATTGCAGTGCAGACATTTCTACCTCCTGACATTTTGCAGCCTACATTCCCTGAGGGCCGTGTGCTGAGGGAACTGTCAGAGAAGGGCTATGTGGGAGTGCATGCCACAGCTGCTGGCTGGCTTACTTCTTCCTTCTCACTGGCTATAACTTCCACCAGGGTCAGGTAGCCAGTTCTGGCCCACGGTTCTGTTGTGTAGAGAGCAGAGACTTTGGAGACCTGGGTGTGGCACGCCAGGTGCAAGAGGTGGGAATGGGAGAAAAGGAGTGATGTGGGAGCGGAGGGTCTGTATGTGTGCACTTGGGACGTATATGTGTGTTCTGAGGGTCAGGATTGCCAGGTCAAAGTGGCACAGTCTGGTATGAGTCTGAAGAAGCGGCTGCTCAGCTGCAGAAGCCCTCTGATCCAGCAGGATGGGAACGGCTGCCTTGCCTTCTGCCCACACCCTAGGGACATAAACTGTCCCTCCAAACAGAGCTCCAGGCACTCTCTCGGGGACAGTATGCCAGGCACTGTGTGGTAGCAGTGCCTGGGAGTTGGCAACTTTTACTCATGGTTGAAATAATTTATTTTTATTATTTATTTAACGATACATATATTTATATATTTATCAATGGGGTATCTGCAGGGACGTTTTGATGCCATCTTCCAGGATGGAGATTATTTGTGAAGATCTCAGTAGAATCACAGGACTAAAAGCCTAAAATTTTTCTCCAAATTTACGGACTTGGGAAAACCAGGTGAACAGAATAAGAGCTGAATGTTTTAAGTAATAAACATTCAAACTGCTCTAAGTAAAAAAATGCATTTTACTGCAATGAATTTCCAGAATATTCCCCCCCAAAGCTATGCCTCCTAACCCTTAAATGGTAAACAACTGGCTTCTTGATACCGCTCACTGACATTTCTTCCTACTTTCTATTGTCACTAGGTTTCCTAAGATTCACTCATACAGTATTATTTTAAGATTCAGCTTTGTTCTGTGAATGTTTGTCATCTTAGGATTGTGTCTATATTCCTTTGCTTATTTCTTTTTACCCTAGACCTCTCATATTAGTAAGATTAAAAAAAGCCTTTTCTTCTCTGTATGTTTGGCTCACCAAAGCCAAATACATATTCTTCTCTTTTTCATTTCTCAAGAATAAACCTCATCTGCTTTTTTGTTTTCCTGTGTTTTGGCTTGGTACTGAATGACTCAACTGCTCAGTTTTAAAGTTCAAAGTGTAAGTACTTAGGGTTAGTACTGCTTATTTCAATAATGTTGATGGTGACTATCTTTGGAAAGCAGTAACACACTGTCTTAGAAATGACATTAATAATGGGCTCAAACAAATGAATGAGAGTGGGGTCCCCCCACTCTCCTTTTGTATGCCTATGTGTGTCTGATTTGTTAAAATTAAAAGATGGACAGGGAATTGATTGCAGAATGTTGCTTCCTTCTAAAGTAGTTTTATTTTGTCTACTGTTAGTATTTAAAGATCCTGGAGATGGACATAAGGAATAAATGGAAAAGTAGATACTGTCTGGTGACTACTACAAGGAAATTCAAAAAGTCTTAGAACCCTAGCACCTGAGCAAACTGCAGTAGTCAAAATACTTACCTCATGTTAAAGAAAGGCAAATCTAGTGTAAGAAATGAATACCATATAGTGTTTTGAAATTCATGTACTAGAAACACTGAAAAGATATCATTTCAGATACTATGTTTGGCATTGTTCTTAAGTATTTACATCTTTTGAGTCAAGCTGATAATTTTAAAAAACCTGTTAATGGAGTGTATATTTCATAATGTATCAAAATGGTGTCTATACCTACAGTAGCACTATTGAAGAGCGATATGTTTATGTAGTAAGTTATTAACATAATGAGTAACAATATGCTATTGTTATTAACATAATGAGTAACAATGTTTCTCGAAGAAAGGAAAACACATTTTCAGAGTGGGTTTTATCAGAGGAAGACAAAATATACACCCCTCTCCAGCAGCTTATTTTACAAAGCCTGCCCAGTGAATTAGAAAACAAAGCACTTGGATATGATTTTGGAAGCCCAGGTACTCTTATTACTCAAAATGCACTTTTACTGAGTTTGAAAAGTTTCTTTTATATTGAAAATAAGGGTTCAAATATGTATATTTGATTTTTATAGTATTTATCTATTTGCAAAGCATATATTAACTAGTAATTGGCTGTTAATTTTATAGACATGGTAGCCAGGGAAGTAAATCAATGACCTATTAAGTATTTTGACAAGCAATTTGCATATCTGATGACCTCACATCTCTTTTTCAGAGAGTCATATGCTATGTAATTGTTCCATTGTGTGTTTGTATAAAATGAATCAACATGGTAAGAAAAAGGTTAGAGTTATTAAAATAATAACCTGACTAAAATACTCATTTGAATTTATTCAGAATGTTCATAATGCTTTCAAAGGACATAGCAGAGCTTTTGTGGAGTATCCGCACAACATTATTATCTATGGACTAAATCAATTTTCTGAAGTTGCTTTAAAATTTAAAAGCACCTTTGCTTAATATAAAAGCCCTTTAATTTTAACTGACAGATCAATTCTGAAACTTTATTTTGAAAAGAAAATGGGGAAGAATTTGTGTCTTTAGAATTAAAAGAAATGAAAAAAATAAACCAGACATTCTAAAAAAATAGAATAAGAAACCTGATTTTTAGTACTAATGAAATAGCGGGTGACAAAATAGTTGTCTTTTTGATTTTGATCACAAAAAATAAACTGGTAGTGACAGGATATGATGGAGAGATTTGACATCCTGGCAAATCACTGTCATTGATTCAATTATTCTAATTCTGAATAAAAGCTGTATACAGTATGTGTTTATGCTACAGTGGGTTTTTTTAAGTGACTGACATTCATCATATTGGTTAGACAGTTTTAAAAACCTAGTCTTTGTTTTCTACAATGTTGTCAAGAACAAATAAAGTATAATTTGTGGTATATTAAAAGCAAGATGCTTAAAAATGCTAGTTATAACTGCTTCAAAATATTCGAATACATTTGAAAATGTATTTTGGAAATTCAGTTTCTCCCAATGGATGTTAAACACCTTTTAAAAAATCAAGACTCTTAAATATGCAAGTTACTTTTAACTTTCATTTTTTATCTATCATCTGTCAAAAGCTTTGAGAATATGGAATTACAATTAAAACACCTAGTGTTTTATATGAAAACTGGTTCAATATGCTATACGCCCCCAAAGACGTGTTTATATGGTTAGAAATTTACACACTCAACCGATGTTCATAATTAACAAAAGGTTTATGTGATGCAATGGAAATCTGAGTTAGTTTCATTTTTTCACTTTGTCTCAGACCTGTGTTCTGTAAAATCTCTCAACAAGCTTCAGTATGTTTTTCTCCTGGTATCCTAGCATTAATGTAGCTGTCAGTTTGAATTTCAATCCTGAATGATGCCTGTTGACATAATTTCATAGTACTGACTTCAATTGTTTAGGATTACTAAACTAAAGACCATCCACTTCTTTTTTCTATGTTTCCTATCATTCAAGTTCTTTATATTTAATAACTACTATGGTAGACTAATTATCTTTAATGGAGTCTAAATCCCCAAATATTATTTTGTCTTTATCAATTTAATAACCGGATACATAAATGCAAATTTATTTTATATATTAGCAAACACATTTTCATTAAAAAAACTTAGCATTTTTGGTGGCAAGTGACTGTTTCTGAAATAAAGAGAAAATATGTTTTCATATACAATCTTGAATTTCATCATGTTTTGTATGCTACCTGCTGTGACATGCACTTTACCATGACACTAAATGCCTTAGTACACGGACACGAATGACCACTGTCAGGCATCTTGAGATTTTGACATTTTTTGGTGTTTATTTAAAAATAAAATTATTTTCTCTACAGCATGAAGGAAAGATTGAAAAGTATTTCTGCTGTGTTACTTCCGTAAAAGTTAAAAAATGAGAAATGGTGGCTCCATTTTACAATCCTGTGTTTTTCAAGGAGTGGAGGGTCAAATTGTTAAGAAAAATATTTACATAAGCTATTAGCAATCATAATTAGAGTGTCATAGAATTCTGCATGCAACGGCTAAGGAGGAATCCCTAGAAGTCCAGGTGCTTCTTGCCTCCGGCCATCATGCCACAGCCTGGGCCCAGCCGCTTGGTGGATTCTGCCAGATCCTGTTTGCTTGAGCGGCTCACTGTGTCTGACAAGTCTGGAGGCAAATGCAGTCGCTACAGCAGAAGATTTCAGGAGAAGAAAAAGAGAAGAAAAAATTAATTTTGCTTTGGCTAGCATACTTCAGAATACAATATTATGCTCTGTTGATTAGCATTTAGTCTTGCATATAAAATTCCTGCTAAAACAATTCTTCAGACTGAATTCCAGTATAATCACCTCCTGTTCCTACTGGATTTTACAAATTACAGCCATTACAGAAACTGTACAGGAATCTTAGTGGAACATTTTCAGTGTCCAAACCAAAATGTATTAAGTATTAAGATCTTTTCTCATTAGGTAGAAGTGAACACATGTAAACACATAAATAACAGCATCGTTGGAAATACCGCATAAATAACAGCAGGTGTCTTTTTTCTTTTTGGCTTTGTTTTGTTTTGCCAGGGCTCCAACATGCAATTTTTAAGGTCAAATGTAGCTTTTCAGCAATTATAGATTCCCATGAATACTTGTTTTTCTTTCTCTATTAGCTGACCTGACGATTCTTTTTCAAGGTTATACTTTCTCTAGGAACTTAAAATTTTCACAGAAATATTGACAACATAAAAAAATGATACCAATCAAAGGGTCAATGTTTTTATATGTTCAGGTAAGTCAGCCATAGCATCTATTACGGGTCTTGGTAAGTTTGTTTCTATGCATAATGCTGGGTCATGTTTTCAAAAGTACAGTGTTGCTTTGAACACCCTCCCAACCCCCGCCCATCCCAACTGTTTTTCTGCAGATACAGGCTGATTTAAACTTACCACAGCAACTGACCACAACAGAAGTTACTGTAATTACGGAGAAACATCCATATTTCAAAAGAACACTTTTCTGTTTTCAAAAGAATATCAAATTCATTTAACTCTCAGTGCTCCCAGCTTGCAAAATTTATTGCATAAAAATCCAAACTTAAAGGAACATACCTGTCGTGTGAGACACAAAGTGTGTGGGAAGCTAAAGATAAGGCAGCATAGGGCTCCCCACTGATGACTACACAGAGCCTTCTAGAGAACTGACCTGGAGACAACCTAGCTGAAACCCTTCATTTGGAAAACTCCCTTCAATATGGGGCGGGNGGGG
>NW_016808198.1:295154-305736 GCF_001698545.2 Rhinopithecus bieti
GGAACAGATGAAAAAGGGGAGAACCATATTTTTTTGGTCAAAATATTGTGGTCCACAAGCATATGCTCCAGTTAGTTTCCTTCTTGAACAAAGGCTTTTTATTGTCATGTAAACACAAGCTGTGTGCATATGATCAAAATATTTTAAAACTAAAATAATTTATGAAAAATATTCTTCCTTGATTTCAACCTGCCTGTACTTATTTTTAATACAAATATATCTAGGATAAAAGATACTATTATACAAATGCATGATCAACAAACATGTCAGAAAGGTCAAGGGGGTCAAGAAAAGCTGCAACAGTCATACAATAATATCCATACAGAACTAATCCTTAGTATCCATGGGACCCAGCCTGTCACTTATTAAGTAACTAAATGTTTATTTCTTGAATGACAAAAAAGCACAAATAAAGACATATTTGTTTCTTTGTTTTAAGCAATTCTTTCATTTCTTTATGCTCTAGTTTGTTCCAGGAAAGATTTCAGGCAGAAACAAAGGCATGAGAGGCTCAGGAATCAGCCAGGCACAGTGGCTCACATCTGTAAACCCAGCACTTTGGGGAAGCCGAGGCAGCCGGATCATGAGGTCAGGAGATGGAGACCATCCTGGCCAACATGGTGAAATCCTGTCTCTACTAAAAATACAAATATTACCTGGGTGTGGTGGTGCGTGCCTATAATCCCAGCTACCAGGGAGGCTGAGGCAGGAAAATCGCTTGAACCAGGCAGTTGGAGGATGCAGTGAACCAAGACTGCGCCACAGCGCTCCAGTCTGGTGACAGAGCAAGACTCCATCTCAGAAAAAAAAAAAAAACAAAAAAACAAAAAAGGCTCAGGAATCCAAAAGGCAAGTGTGGTTCTAAAGTTTGGGGTTACAAATGTCTGTGTAGGGTTAGTTCTATCAGTGTCCATGTGAGGAAGCAGGAGGGAAAGAGACCTTTAATTACATGTCTGAGTTTTAATGTTTAAGATGTTGTAGTTATTGCTAATGAGCAAAAGAAAAATGACCAGGATACATGCATAATCTGAAGGTTATCTGAAAAAGAAAATTACCATAAAGAAACGTGTATGTATATACTTTTGGTTGGGACCTGACAAATGATGTTAGATGGTGATTAGGCTGTTTGGTAAATCAACTGGAGTCAACAAATATTTAGAATCCACTTGAAGTAAGGCATTCTGAAAGGTTATGTCAATAAAGTACCTTCCACACTCATTTCCTTACAATCCAGTAACATGAATAAGGCAAGCACACAGGTAACCCTCACACTGAACATTACAAGTTATGTACACAAAAAAGGCAGAGACAAACCAGAAGTCACAGTTGGGGAAGGAAAACATGAAAAAGCTTTATGGGGTTGGCATCTGAGCTGGGTCTGAAGTAATAAACTGGATTCTGACATGAAGAATGAAGATTTGCTTAACAGGAGAACCAATATATCTTTACGATTACATGATGCATTTAGTTAATGGGTCCTACTGCTCTGATAATCTAAATGAGAAAACTTGTGTGGTTTGTTTAGAACAAGTATAATATAATTTATTTCAGGAGCCGACCTATTTGCTTGTGGACTGGCTAAGCATTTCTCTGCCTCTGCTTTTCTAGGCAACGAATGTGAGCCAGTTGGCTGAAAGCCCTTCAGAGCAAAAGTAGCTAAATGTGACATGTGACATGCTTGGAAATCTTTCAGGTTGAATGGCTTTGAAGTAAAGTCAAATATCATTCGTGTGAGACTTCTGAGCATAAAAATTTAGGGGTAATATGATTAACTGCTTTTAACCAAATGCTACATTGTAAAGCTAGTTGTATATTCATGCCATTTGAAAAAGCCCAAGAATGGCTCTTGGAAATATGTGAATCTATGTGTGATTTTGCCTGCTTTTGTTGATTACTACTTGAATGAGCTTAGTACGCAATCTAACTTCTCAAGCAGTGGGTTTTGTTTTCTTTCTTTCTGAGCCTCCCCCTGTGCGCCATGTCAGTGCGATGTGAAACAGCGAGGAAGAACGAGAGATCAGGTTCCAGGCTTGCCAGGTGTGTCAGGGATTTTTCCTTTGAGGCTTCCAAAGCATTTACACACTTGACATGTAAATGTTCAGATGCTGCTGTATCCCAGATCTGTCTTCTGAAAAAATATGCTGCAAGATACTCTGCATAGCATGGTGACCTCCTTTAGACTTAAAACTGAAGGGCTATGGGGTATATAAACTTTTAGACATTGAGTTTTCACTGAGTAATGGTTTAAATAAAAACCAGACTACAAAAAAATCGTATTATTCTCAAGCTTGAAAACCAAATCAAGGTATTCATATTTCTCATTTTATACCTGGGGTTCTGAAGCAAGGGCCAAAACCAAAACCATATCTTACTTCTTGAGCTGAAATTTTTCCACTTGATTTTCTTTTCTCAGATTCTGGGAGGAAGAGACTGTGTGATGCAGGAGATGGATAACTGGCTGGCTGGCTGCCTGCCCACTTTTTCCATTAATGCCTTGTCTAAAACAATGATTTCTGTGTAGGCAAACGGATCTGGGAAAGGTGTGACAACTTCCACGGTTCCTGCACAGGCTGGGGTGATTTGCTATAATCCCACTGGATCAATGCTGCAAGGAGGGAAACAGTGAGGCTAGCAAAACACTCTGGCCGATTATGGAGACTCCTGCCAAAAGGCACCCTTAGGCCCATGGGAAGCCCAGGGTCACAATAAGGCAGTAGCAGCAGAAGTGATTTGTTCTGAGGCTCCAAGAGGTACCGAGGAGAGCTGGACTTTGAGATTCTTTCCCCTCTACTTGCCTCTCTGTGTCTTTGTTGGGCTTAGCCACTGTCTATATTTTGTTCCTTCTGAGTCAGAGGCTAAACTGATCCTATAGAAACACAGGATTGGAATTCCTGGCTCAACAGTTCCCTTTCTAATTCCTTTTTTCCCACCCTGCCAGGCCTGTGCTCAGCACTCACAGTTCCCAGACAGAAGGGGCAAGATAATGAATCTAGATTACACCTGGATTTGAGACAAATTGCAGGTAAATACTCATTAAAATAAGTTTAATCAGTTTATATTTTTCACATTTTGCCAAGACCAAACCATTAGGCACTGTTTAATTTCTGAAAACAATTGATGTAGTACACTTTAACCCTTAGCAGATGACTAAAGATTTATTTTAAACCTTTTAAACATTCCTGACATTTCCTGAAAAGTCACAATTTGTATTGCTCAGGATCACAGAAATAAGCATTAATATCTCAGAATACTCCTAATATATTTTTTCATTTTTCTTTAAAACATTGCCAATTTAAATGAAAACTTGCCAGGCACGGGGTAGCTGACACCTGTAATCCCCGCACTCTGGGAGGCCGACGTGGGAGTCTGGGAGTTCAAGACCAGCCTGGGCAATAAAATACAGTGAGACCTCGTCTCTACAACAAAAAGGTTACTAAGGTTTTCCCCTTATCTTAAAAAGCAAGCAAACAAACAACAAAAACAAAAAACAGCAACTTATAAATACCTTAGAACACACAGGTTCTACATTGGTCCCTTAACAGACATGGCCAGGATTTGTGGGCACTGGACTCAGAAGCAGAGAGTGACAGTTAGATACCTACCTCTGTCATTCACTCTCCATGTGACCTCAGCAGAGTCAGTTTGGCTCGTTAAGCCTCAGTGTCCTCATCTATCATGGGGGAATGATTCTTCCCTCATAAGACTCTTGTCAGAATAAAATGAGATGTGTAAGTGTTTTGTAAACTATCAAGTTCTACACTAATTTATTTATAGCTTTTCTTGCTCCAAAAAAGGATCTGAGATGGTTCATAAAAATACATATGGTACCAGATAAAAACAAGTGAGTTTGTTAGGTCAAGGAAATGAACAAATATAAACAATAGCAACAGTACATCAGACTTAGCCACCAGGTCTCAGTCTGCCTGGAATCTGAGTATTTAATATAATTACTCTCTACTGCGGCTCCTTACAGACATATAAAGGAAAGTGCAATTGCAGTCCCTGCTTCTGAGATTTTAAAAGTCTAAATAATTTCCCTCATACTTTGTAAGGCAGGAGTGAAAATGGGGCATGTAAGATGCCTGGCTTCTGGGCCAATGTATGGCTGTATTAAGGAGGCAATTTGGGGTCCATTTTATTTTTATTTATTTTTAAAACCTGCATTTTGCACATGTCTTCACTGCTGGCAAAGTAACTAATAAAGGAAATGTCAGAAGATGAAGCTTTCCCACTTGAGTTTTAAAAGCATATCCCCCCTTTATAGAATGGGGAGGAAACAAATACTTAAAAGGCACGCCATCCTATTCCACTGCAGGCTTTCAGCTGTGATGCTCTCACAGCAGGATGATATACTCATGTCTGCCACAGTCTGTATTCTGAACTGCTCCAAGTAGTAGGGAATGAATTAAGAGTACAGGCTAAGTAGTTATAATACAGAGACACTCCTACCCTCTTCTAAAAATGGCTTATAAAAGGTAGTTTATTTCTTTCCCACTTTACAGTCCAGAAGTAAGCAATTCAGAGTGGGAAGGACTGGTCTGTCATTCTCAACAAGGGGTTCCACTTCTGGCTGCAAGGCTGATGCTCTTCCTGGCTCTTAGTTTGTGAGAAGAAAGGGGCCAAGAAGGCAAGACCTGAAAGTTGGACACATCACTTCCACTCATGCCCAGAACAAAGACATGGCCACATCTAGCTGCAACGGAGGCTGGGAAATGTCTAAAAGTGTATAAAAATGTTTAACAAATCTATTACTATAGAAGGAGTAGTAAATGGATATTGGGAGACAACTAGTGGCATGTCAATTTCCAGACGGGCCACAACCAAATGATCTCCATCCAGAAGCATTCACTCAGTATGTGAACTATAGCTGACTGCTGGGGGCCCCATTCATGGTGTCTGACCAACAAATGCATACCTCATGATCCCACTAGTCCAGAGAGTGGGAATAAAAGCAATGTGTTCACAGTCTCCCCTGCTCTATGGATAAACAGAGAATTTCTCCTTCCTTTGTGGAAAGACAGATTTCCTTTCAGGGTCACAAGGGGGAGAATGGAGGGGAGGAGACAGATTATGTTCACCATCATAGTATTGCTATGGTATCTTCACAAGATTTCAGAGTGTTGTTTCAACTTGCAAAAAAAAATCAATGTTATATGCTATTATATAATCATTGTATTTTATATTGTTGTATTTGTATTACTCCATAATTATAAAATATAATTATATTATTATATTGTTATAATGTAATATTACATTGTAATTATTCTACATCTGGTTAGAATTTGCAATGCGGAGGATGCATCTGCTGAATTTTGCATTATTGTCATATACGAATAGGCCAGTGGAAACAATGCCAGAACCAAATATTTGCTCTTTTTGGATTGGCAAGTGTACATTTGGTAGCAGCTGAATATTTCTGGAGCAAATTCTGCTACACATGATTAGGTTTTAGGTTTAAGTTTTTGTTTAAGGCCCAATTCATGCCCAGGGTTTATGATTAAAATGATTAATCTTAATTGAATTTTAGTGAATGTCATAATCATACTATATCCCTTAAATGGAAAAATATTCACTGGGTTCTTCCTGATTGATCTGAAAATTAGACAAAATTTCAGCGCTGGAACACTGCACATTGGCTGTCCATTGAAAAACGCTCAGGTGTGCAATTATTTTGACTGTCAATTATAACTGACAGTATTGTCTTGCCTCCAAATTCACCTCTCTGAAAGCAGACTGAGAAGAACTCACCTGTCTAAACAAAAGTGTGGTTTGTGAAAAGGCATGTGTCTGTGGCAAAGATTGCCAGTTTACTCCCAACATCTATTCTCCTTTTCAGAGAGTACAAGAATTTCTAAATATTAGTGAGGCACACAGCCTCCCAGAACAGAAGTCACAGTTCCCAGCTTCCCTTGCCAATAGAGAGGCTGAGTGACTAACTTATGGTCACTTCATCTTGAGCAGAAGTGCTATGGTTAACTTTAGGGTGAGTTCCTTAAAGGGGAGGCACCATCTACTTATCCTTTTCCTTAAAATTGCTATTAGATCTTGGCAAGAGAGCCCCTGCCCTAGGTCCTGATCCACACCTCCTTTGGTCATGCCCCATCCTATGGGGTAAGGAATTACAGGGCAAAAGGAGATGTGCTTCTAGATTCTGTACCCCCTTTTTTTTGTGAAATAGGGTCTCATTCTTTTGCCCAGGCTGATGTACACTGGCACAATCACAGCTCACTGCAGCCTTCCCCTCTCAGGCTAAAGCCACCCACCTGCCTTCTCCCTCCCAACTAGCTGGGACTGCAGATGCATGCCACCAAGTCCAGCTGATTTTTTTCTTTTTTTTTTTATTTTTATTTATTAATTTTTTTGAGATGGAGTCTCACTCTGTCGTCCAGGCTGGAGTGCAATGGTGCAGTCTCAGCTCACTGCAACCTCCATCTCCCGGGTTCAAGCGATTCTCCTGCCTCAGCCTCTTGAGTAGCTGGGACTACAGGCACATGCTACCATGCCCAGCTAATTTTTGTATTTTTAGCAGAGACGGGATTTTGCCATGTTGGCCAGGCTGGTCTCCAACTCCTGACCTCATGATCCGCCCGCCTCAGCCTCCCAGAGTGCTGGGATTACAGGTGTGAACCACCACGCCCGGCCTTTAAGCTTTTTTGTTGAGATGGGGTCACACTATGTTGTCGAGGCTGGTCTCGAACTCCTGGGCTCAAGCAATCTGCCTGCCTTGGCCTCCCAAAGTGCTGGGATTACAGGCGTCAGTTACCATGTCCAGCCTGCCCTTCTTTATAGAACATGCTCTGGGTACTCATAACCTCAGAGTTCCCTGTCCAAATGACTACAAAGCCTGCACAGGTCTGTCCCCCAGGTTCATTCCCCAACGGTCGACTGTATTGTCTATGTGCATAACATGGGGCCCAAGGAGTAGCCAAGAGATGGCCATTTGTGGGGGGTAGAGTTTGGATGTGCAAGCTGGGCATCCACAAACATGTGTAAATGTGCCCTTGTGTGTGGTAAGGGGGCAGTGGTGGGAAGAGAAAGGAGGCATGCTGTAGGCCAGTTCTCCCTGGGTTTCCGTGTTCTGGAGTGGAACCCTGATCCTAAGGTTAAACTTGGCTTTTCAGGGAGGTATATGTGTGAAGGAAGGAAGAAAGAACATATTTAATAGTTTGTTGGCTTAATAACTTAAAAGTATTTAGGCATATAATAATTATGTGGTCCTTTATTTGCATTCTTGCTCTAGGCTCTTTGAATGTTAGGGATGAATCTAACTTCCCTCTTGCCACTTGCTGAAATGTGGACTTCAGGGTAGGTGCTAACACAGCCATCCTGGACAACATGGAAGCTATTTGCTGAGGAGGGCATAGCAAAAAGATGGAATGGGTCTAGGCTCTCTTGATACCATCTGGCCACCAGAAGAGTACTAGGTCATCTAACTGGGCTTTATGTGAGAGATACATGAAATTCTACATTACTTAAGCCACTGTGTTTTTGGATCTCTATATCTATATTCTGTTTATAGAGGTCTATAAACAGCCTAATCTATATTCTGTTTATAGAGAATTTGGTACCTGACAAGAGAAGCACTGAAGTTCTACCACCTACCTAAATGTGTGTTGGCTTAGTGGCTGGATGGGCAGTGAGGTCAAGTATTGCAAAGTAGAAAGTTGGTGAGCCTTGTTATGCTTGTGATTACTTGGAGGGCAAATTTCCTCCTTCCTAATCAGTGGCTCTACGTGGAACACTGGAGAAATTCAGAACATTGGTGTGTTGGTAGCTTCTTGCCACTTTAAGCAAATTCATTTATAAAAGACAGATGAACTCAGGCTAGAGTTATAGAATCTGCAAGAAGAGATGGAAGGGACTACCTGCAGCCCACAAGCTAAACTGACTAACAATTTGGCAATTGGGGCCCCACAGGGTTGAAAATACCCAACCGTTTCTACACCTGCACTCCAAGGCAGACAGCCTTTGCAGACGTCTGTGCCCCTAAGCCTTCGTTAAATACCTTTGTTAAGTGGCTGGTCAGAAAATGGGAGCCACCTCAGAGAAAAAAGATTAAGGGTATTGCCTTCCCACTCAAGTCTATTATTTTAGATGGCTTCATGGCAGCTTCTGGTAAGACGAAAGAGTGAGATAAGGGTAGAGAGGTCAGAATGTAAGTCTTTAAAAAAAATTTATTTTGAGACAGAGTCTCACTTTGTTGCCCATGGTGGAGTGCAGTGGCACAATCATGGCTCACTGCAGCCTCAACTTCCTCGGCTCAAGCGATCCTCTCAAAGCCTCCGAGTAGCTGGGACTACAGGCACAAGCCACCATATCTGGCTAATTTTGCACTTTTGTAAAGATAGGGTTTTGCCATGTTGCCCAGGCTGGCCTGGAATTCCTGGGCTCAGCAATCCTCTGGCCTCAGCCTCCTGAGCAGCTGGGATTACAGGTGTGAGCCACCATGCCCCGCCTAAGACTGAAGTCTTACAATGTAACAGTCATGATGAACAAGCAGAATGGGTGCTCAGCATCTATCAGGAAGTATCTTGTCTTCTGGTATGTCTTCTTACACATCAGGGGCTAGGAAGGTGTACATTAGGTTTATCCAATTAGATGCATTTGTACTAGATTAAAAAAGTGGAGGGCGGGCGCGGTGGCTCAAGCCTGTAATCCCAGCACTTTGGGAGGCCGAGACAGGCGGATCACGAAGTCAGGAGATCGAGACCATCCTGGCTAACACAGTGAAATCCTGTCTCTACTAAAAACATAAAAAAAAACTAGCTGGGCGAGGTGGCAGGCGCCTGTAGTCCCAGCTACTTGGGAGGATGAGGCAGGAGAATGGCATAAACCTGGGAGGCAGAGCTTGCAGTGAGCTGAGATCCGGTCACTGCACTCCAGCCTGGGTGACAGAGCGAGACTCCATCTCAAAAAAACAAAAACAAAAACGGTGGAACAGAAACAAGAGCTATCTCACTGCTGCTTTAACTACTGCAATTGGCAAGCATTGTTGTGGAGACCATTTATTTTTGTGTGTTGGGATTCCACTGACTAGTCAACAGCTTCATGGGAGTTGAGAGACAGTTGTGGAAGTTGAGGCCAAACCACTGTTTCTGTGTCCAGTTGCTTGCCTCATGGGGGTCAAGAAGAAGTTGTAGTGGTGGCAGTGGGATTTACTAACCCCAACGGTTCAGCCCCATAAGTGTGTGCCTTCAATTAATAGCTCCAGTGGTGGTCTCCCAATTCTTTACCTTGGTACCTGTGCCTGACTATGGTACAGGCAGTGGATTTCCTGGTGGCCAATTTGATGGCAATATCCTTGAGCCCTTCCAATCATTTCACTGGTTCCCAATTTTCTTCTATAAACTTGCCCTCTGCATAAAATAAGTAGGTGATATCTGTTTCTTGCAACTGAATCCTAGAACTATGTAAGACAAACTCTTTGGCTGTGATTACTTGCATGTGGAACCAAAGGGAAGCAAACAGACTGCAAATCTTCTAAGTCCTGAGGAAACTGTATTGCCAAAGAAACGACAAGCCTGGTCAAATGCCTATAATTATTCAGGCTCTACAGTAATCCTAGGCCCCCAAATCTGACCTATCAATAACTGGGCTGTGAAAACTGTGGAGCCCCCAAAGGGCATACTCTCCAATGGTGACTTTCTGTAGCCAGGGCTGATAATGGACAAGGAAAAACTTCCTAGAGGGATACGCGGGATGATGGACAAAGGAGTTTCTTCCAGAGAGAACTGGGTGCTACGAACTGGGCTAACATCCTTGATTGCCCAGGCAGATGATTTTTGTAGTTTCTAGCCAGTAGGATTCCTCACTCATGCCTGGAGAGGGCATGAGTAAGTGAACTATGGCAGAGATTGATAATTTTTTTTTCCCAATATCTACTCTCCCATTTTACTTTAGTAGCAGAACCCTTGAATATAAAACAATTCTGAATAAAAACTTCATTTTCAAACTTCCCTTGCTGTTAGTTGTGGACCATGTGTTCATGTCTGAAACAATGGGAAAAGGGCAGAAAGTGAGGTTGCAACTTCAGAGTATTCCAATGGAATTTGAACTTGGGCAGTCTGGCTTCAGTTTACACTCTGTGTGCCAGAACTTCTCTAAGCATTAGAGGCAAAATAGTGTGAACAAGACAGGCAAGACACCTGCTTTCAGGGAACTCCGAAGATTAGGAGGGACAATGCATAGATACTTAGATGACTCGAGGAGAGATTGACAACACATAGGAGGGCAAACAAAAAAAAGAATATAATTTAGGCCAGGCGCGGTGGCTCACGCCTGTAATTCCAGCACCTTGGGAGGTCCAGGCAGGCCTAAGGCCAGGAATTTGAGACCAAACTGGCCAACATGGTGAAACATAGTCTCTACCAAAAATGCAAAAACTAGCTGGGCGTCATGGTGCATGCCTGTAATCCCCGCTACTCAGGAGACTGAGGCATGAGAATCGGAGAATCGCTTGAACCCGGGAGGTGGAGGTTGCAGTGAGCTGAGATCCTGCCACTGTATACCAGCATGGGTGACAGAGCAAGATTTAGTCTAAAATAAAAAAAAAAAAAAAAAAAAAAAAAAAAAAAAAAAAAAA
>NW_016808198.1:306082-310880 GCF_001698545.2 Rhinopithecus bieti
AAAAAAAAAAAAAAAAAAAGAAGAAAAAATAATTCAGATGGGAGAGGTGCTTTTAAGGAAACAAAACATGGTGATAGGACGCTGGCTGGGAGTATGACTTTAGTAGGTGAAGGCCTTTCTGGAGAGTATATTTGAGTTAAGACCTAAATTTTGAGAAGGGATTCGTAAGACCCAGAGAAAGAAGTCACAGGCAAAGGGAATAAAATGGAAAAACCCTGAGGTGGGAATAAGTTTGGCATACTTGAAAGGCAGAAAAAAAAGTCAGCTTTTCTGGAACAGTCAATGAGCAGGGGTGTGGCTATGAGAAGTTTGGTGTGGTTTGCAGTCGTCAGATCTTGTAGAGTTTCTGAAGTGTAGTAAGTGACTTGGATTTGATTCTTAAGGACAAGGGGTAGCAAGGAAGTGATGTGAAGTGGTATTCTTTTTTTTTTTGAGATGGAGTCTCGCTCTGCCGCCCGGGCTGGAGTGCAGTGGCCGGATCTCAGCTCACTTCAGCTCACTGCAAGCTCTGCCTCCCGGGTTCACGCCATTCTCCTGCCTCAGCCTCCCGAGTAGCTGGGACTACAGGCGCCTGCCACCACGTCCAGCTAGTTTTTTGTATTTTTTAGTAGAGACGGGGTTTCACCGTGTTAGCCAGGATGGTCTCGATCTCCTGACCTCGTGATCCACCCGTCTCGGCCTCCCAAGCCTGGGATTACAGGCTTGAGCCACCGCGCCCGGCCAGTGCGAAGTGGTATTCTATGAATACCAGGGCCATCTCACCCATATCCTTACAAAGTCATGCATGGACATTTGCAATAATAGAAAAAAAATTGCTGCAAACATGCATATTCTACAAGAGACAGAATTTCCCCAAAGGTGGTATATACTGGCTATTAGATCTTGCTTTCTTCTGATTCTGAAGAAACATTCTAGCTACTAAGTGACTCCCACCTCACCCTCACCCTCCTTCTGTGGGGAGTGGTGGTTCTTAATCTCATGCTGGCCCAACAGAAGATTCCAGGTAGGCACAAGGATTTCACACAAGGAGTTGAGCCTTGTGTGAAATGTCCATGAAGGAGAAACTCTAGCAGTCTCTACTCTGTGTGGGGATGGTTTGCTGAGTTTAATTCTTTTAAAATGTGACTTGGAATCTTTTGGATACATAGCAATAAATACACCACCATCTTTCAATCCCAGTGTTCCTTTGTTTCAGAATTTAAGTTGTGCGGGAGTTATGTTATTCTCCTCCCTTATTTTATGCATTGACAAAAAACAAACTAGATTATTCCTGGAAAGCTTAAAATGGTCTCCCTCCCTCCCTCCCTTCCCTTTCTTTTTCTTTTTCTTTTTTTTTTGACAGGGTCTCACTTTGTCCTGCCTCAGCCTCCTGAGTACTGAGACTACAGGTATGTGCTAACACAACTATTTTTTGTAGAGATGGGGGTCTTACTGTTTTGCCCAGGCTGGTCTCAAACTCCTGGGCTCAAGTAATCCTCCGGCCTTGGCCTCCCAAAGTGTTGAGATTACAGGTGTGAGCCACTATGCTTGGCCTGGTTTTACTTTCTATGCAAACTGAAAGCAGTATCTTTTACTTTTAGTTTCTCCTATTTTTTTTTTTTTTGTAAATTTTATTCCCATCAATGCTCCAACGTGAGTAGAACTGAAAAAAGAAGTCATTTAGGTAACAGTTGAGTAACACAGCTTGATGTGTTAAACTGTACTTGGATAGTAAAAACACTGTGAAAGACGCCTTCTCCCTGACCAGCCCCCTCTCCCCCAGCAGCATTATGTCTGGGATAAAGGAATGGGATGGATAAGTCACACATGGTCACTATTCCTGTGATCCTCTGATTGTGCAACATTGCCTAAATGAGTTACTTGATATCTCCCCAAGTGACTCCCTTCTACTCATCTTTCCCTCATTGTGTAGCTGGGTTTCTTACTGGCAACCTTTTTGCTGGTCTCTAACTGCTGCTTAACCCAAGGCTTGTGTGGCTCTGGAACACACAATACAGGCAGGAGCATATAAGCTCCAGAGTGTGTAGAATTTGAATGAAGCTTTAGCAGGGCCAAGTTGAGCGATGCTTGAGATCTAGCGCCTGCTGCTGATACTGCTGTAACTGGAAGAGAACTGGGGTCTTTCTTTGGATAACTAGTATTTTAATAGGTTCTTCAAGCCCGCCTTGTCCAGGAAGTCCCTCTTCTACCCGAGATAAGTGAGGAGACACTGAAGGCGCAGTATTTTGGGTACTACCCCTCAGGTGGCTTCAGAATACTAAGATATTTTAGGAACATATGATGTTTTTAGATCTGCATGTTAAGTTTGAAAAAGTATTTCAGAAATATATTCAAACTACTAATTATATGAGAATTCCTTTTATCCTCATTTTCTTTAAAAGTATATCATATGGAAACTACTCTAGAAGTGGCAAAAGGTAACAATATCTTTGTGTTTGTCTACTAGAATTCAAACTAATGTTTGCTTCTTACTATAATCTGAAAGCTCCTACTTAGTAACTGTTAGCAGATAAATGTGTGTGCACATTTGAGGTTGATCCCTAAATCCTAGAGATTTTAAAAACTGCAGCAGATCCACTATCCAATTTAAGGTTTGGCAGAGGTCTGACTGATCCACAGCTTATGAAATAGAGAAATTCTAAGATGTGAAAAGTCAGGAATCAGGGGATTTTGAAATCAGACAATTCACCAGATTGCTAAATTACCATGTTAATGTCAGTCCCCTAAATATTAATAACTTTCAAATTTGGCAGCTTTCAATGAACACTCCTCTTGGAAATGTGGCAATCATATATATTTGTGTCTAACACATACATGAATGTGTTGATTTCCTTTTGGCTGTACACATATGAGTCCTCACAGCATAATAGCCAATGTGTTTGCTTGCATAATGCCCCACAGTGTATGTAGAACATTACAAAGCCCTGAGATGGGGTATGAAGTGCTCGGTGGAAATGGCAATGTAAAACATCCTGGCAGCATTAAATCTCCCAACTACTCTCTAGTTACTTTGAGACCCCCACATTTAAGGGTCTGCTAGTTCCTCGGTATGAAGAAAGAATTTTTAATGGGGCCAAATGTAGGTGTTTACAAGGGGGAATTGTTGTTTTTTATTAGGAGCTGCCTTATGTTCAATAGTTGTATTTACTTTGTCAAGCTAGCCAGAATTAGAAAATCCCCATTGCTAGGCAGCCTAGAGTGTCCGCGAAGTATTTCTGGGCATTCAGAACCGAAGCATGTGCTGCCCAAAGGCAGGTTTCATTACAGTGTGTTATTTAGTCCTCTTTCGTCCCTCCCTACCCCCACACCCCCAGATAGGGCTGCTTCTATAACAGGAAATCTTGGTTACTTTATGCTGAAACATATTTACATGACTGAAACACGACAATTAACACATTTGTAAAGCTTGAGGGATAGGCACACTTTAATGGTTTTTTGAAGCAGGCTGATTTCCTGGAGCTTTTAATCTTATTTTATTTTGTTCTGCATGCATGAACAAGTTCTTCTTTACTATAGGTATTTGACAAAGTCTACCTGGTATGAATGTGAATACAAAGAAAATAACATGAAAATTCATTTTATGTTTTATCTTTGTCAAATTGTTCTTAACTTCTTTCACCAGTTCAATGTATATTGAGGACTAAGATATTATTTTTGTCATGTTGTATTAGCTTTTATACAAAGGCATTTAGGTAGTATCTTTTTGGTTTGGGAAAATGAAATGAGGCTTTCTCTCTACTGAGTGTATAAAAGCTTTTCATAATGAATGAAAAGTATCAATTACAGCAGTGATTTGTGTCACTTTTCATGGACAGATAGAGGTGCACTCTCCTAGGTAGTGTGTATTTCACTTGCTCCAAATTTAAATGAACACACAGGTGATATTAAGTAGTATTATTTGATAAATGCTGTTCTGTGTGTTTTGCCTATTTATATATTCAAGTTTAAGTATATACCATAACAATAATGTCATGAATACTTTAATATCTTTTAATTATGTTGATTAATTGCTAATTAATAGCTTTGGTAAAATTTAGAAAAAAAAATCTTAAGTATCAGAGCCCTCTGAAATGAAAACTCCCGTTTTCCTTTTGATTTCTGAAAGCATGCTAACCCTCAAAACCCCTACTCCAACTCTCACTTAAAAGTTTATGGCAAATTTACAAATTACACTGGCTTCACAGAGTCATTTGATACATCTAGTTCTCCCTTCCACAAACCTCCCTCCTCACCAATTTGAAAAGGAGCTCGGTGAACAGACTGGGCAAAGCGAGAGCCCTCTTTCTACGTGCCTTAGGGTGGTGATGGGGCAGCCAAAGACCAAGCGCTTCAGCTGAGGGATACAGATTAGAGATGAGGACCTAACTCCAAAGAGTAACTCTTTGTTGAAGTGACTTCACAGAGGGAAGTAAGCAGTAATTCAATTCAGTCTTGGGTAGAACGCTTCTCTATGAATAATGGGAAATAAAGAAAATGATGCAAATAAAGTGAGAAAAAAATACTGATGATCAGAAAAAAGAAAAGTATTTGTGAGTATATAGATAAATGATTATGCCGCTCTTAGGGTCTTTTTTTTGGTTGTTTGGCTTAATCAAAATGCATGTTTCTATAGAAATGTTAACAGGAGCTACGTTTAATTTCCACTTAAATCTGGTAATTCAAAAGTAATTTCTCATACAGATCATTTTCTATTCTTTAAAAACTAATTTGCTTTTATATGTGGGGGATTTCCCCCCACCACCTAACTACCCTTGAGCTAATTTTTTTTTTTTTTTTTTTTTTTTTTTTTTTTTTTTTT
>NW_016808198.1:316643-332806 GCF_001698545.2 Rhinopithecus bieti
GTCACCTTGTTATCTGCTCTGGACTTACACTCTAAGTTTCCTGACCCTTTTTGAGTCACCACTTTATTACTTAAATCTTACAACTTCATTTCTGTGTTGACAGCAATGCCATTGCTTTTTGCTTATTTTCGTGATTGAAGCGGCATCTCTCTGAGACTGATGCCAACAGAGCTCGTGTATCAGCCAGCCTAGGCAGTCACTTGGAGCAGGTATGGTTCAATCATCCTTTCCCCACAGGCCCAAATCCCCCTGGTCTGGGTGGCAACAGTCCCAAGACCACACCTACATACATTGCCAACTGTCCTTATTTACTAACATACTCCTTCTTATTTGTTTAGCCTTAATAAAGCATTTCTGCCCCTCACATATCTCTAATGAACTGTATGTTCTCTATTTCAATTTTCCTTTAATATATCTTCTTCCTTAGCATGCTCTGCCCCCTCTCGTCCCTATCCTCTTATCTCTGCCCATAGCTATTAGACATGTACATTTTTAATTCCAAATCCTTTTTTTTTGGTTTCCATAAATGTTCATCTTTACAAGAAAAGGGGGGGGGGGGAATTTTATACTTACTGGTATCTATATGTCATATCATGGTTGAAATTTCTATTCTGGTGAGAAAAAATATTGACTCCTTCTCCTTTCCCATTCTTCCAACTGTAAAAACTTAAAGCTTTGAATCTGGGTGATGTATTGTTAAAAAATGAAGTAATTGTTTTTATTACCTCTAAACCGCATCTGAAGGGTTTTTTTTTTTTTTTTTTTTTTCTTGAGACACGGGTCTTGGCTGTTGCTCAGGCCTGGAGTGCAGTGGTGCTGATCATGGCTCACTGCAGCTTTGACCTCCTGGGCTCAAGTGATCCTCCCACTTCAGTCTCCAGAGTAGCTGGGACCACAAGTGTGTGCCACCATGCCCAGATAATTTTTAAAATTTTTTGTAGAGACAGGGTCTTGCCATGTTGCCCAAGCGATCCGCCTGCCTTGGCCTCCCAAAATGGTGGGATTACAGGCGTGAGCCACTGCGTATAGGCTTGCCATTGAGTTGATAAAATTTCTGAAAAAGCTGATACCTAACTTAACTATAGAACACAGCATATAGTTTAATTCCTAAGAGAGCTAAAGGTTCATAAAATACTCAAAATAAGTTTAAGCCCCATAGTTCCTTACTCTTGGTAATATATAGTTATTGAGAATGTCCTAAGCTTAACTTTTTGAAAATAGCAGTGAATTATCAGTACAAGTTATTTTTGGATTGAGAAAGCAATGCATCTGATCACTCAGAAACATACAACATTCTGGTGAAAAGATGACTGATCTCTGCTATTATAATCATAATGTAATACGGTTAAATAATAAGTCATAATTAATTTGCATTTAATTTTCCCTTAGAATCATCTGGAATATCTAAGGAAGTCATCTAAGTACAGGGGTATACAGGAAGTACTATTTCTAAAAAGTTGTATCTAAATTAAATGGACATGAAGTGAAATATGCTATTTAACTTGTACTTAAGTGGGACCTATTAGGAATCCTGTGTAAAGCGAAGAGATCTTTTGAAATACAAATATCATCTTCTAATGTTTTTATAATTCCACATTTAAAAAAATCTAGCATACTTAAACTGATGCATATTTCTACTTAAGGAAAAGAACTTGCCAAAGCAAGAAAGATAAAATGAGGATGTTAAGATATAATCCAATCTGTTAAGCCGGGGTTTAGAGTAATTTCTTTCAAGGACTAGAGGCATTCTGGAAATATTATGAAATCCACAGGAAAGAAGAAATAGGACTTTTTGAGCCTAGATGAGATTTAATGTGGTGACATGTTTCAAAGTTGTACCATTAGGAAACAGCAGGCCAAATAAATGAGATATTGCTCAGTCAAAACTTGAGTTTTTCTAGTGTCCATGTAGCTAAGGCAAGCTTCTCCTTCCCTAGCACTGGAGGAGAAGTTGGTACGTAATTTGTTGGGAGTTTATGTGATATATAGCCCATCCCAAAGGTAGACATAAAAGTATATATCATTTATGGTAGTCAGGCTCATCAATATCTCATTTCACTTAATAAAGCACTGAAGTTGATGAATACAAACTATTCAAGCTGGTTATTAGAAAACACTGACTGACTGTAGTGGCTCATAGCCTGTAATCCCAGCACTCTGGGAGGGCGAGACAGGCAGATTACTTGAGGTCAGGAGTTCAAGACTACCCTGGCCAAGTGAAAAATACAAAAATTTTTGTCTCTGCTAAAATACAAAATTAGCTGGGCATTGTGACATATACCTGTAATCCCAGCTACTCGGGAGGCTGAGGCACAAGAATTGCTTGAACCCCGGGAGGCGGAGGTTGCAGTGAGTCAAGCCCATGCCACTGCACTCCAGCCTGGGTAACAGAGCGAGACTCCCACTCAAACAAACAAACAAACAAACAAATAAACAAACACACACAAGAAACACTTAAACGAGGTATGGCATATTTCAAGAAAAACAATGCTATTAGTGTGTGAAAATAAGCCTTAATAAAAATTAAGCAACAGGATGTTTTGTAGTTTGTGGAGGTTTATGAGAAGATGCATATTACACAGTTAGTGAAATTATGTTTTTGGGAGGTTGGGAAAAGGAAAGTGAATTCTTATTTCAGACACCTTTTAGATAAATCCCCCTTTAAAAATAAAGGATAGTATGAATATCCATGAATGATATATTTTCCTTATCCTCATAAGTTATGGCTAATGTTAGCATAGCTGCTCCAGTCATTCAGGATAAAAATCAACTATTTTTAAGCAGTGGATTCTTGTAGAATTATATATAGGCATTTAAGGCACCTAAGAACAAAGGAAAAAACTCAAAACTTAATATATTCTCTAACTTTGCTTTTCTACTAGAAGGAAATACGTATGGGAAATAACTTCTTGATTTGTAAGTTAATTACTTTGGAGGATGATTAATGCATTATGTGGGTACACCAAGCAAAACTTCTTTTTGCTATTTGTTTTATAGGTACCAGAATATAAGATTAATTCTCAGCATGTGTAGTTATTTAAATAAAAACATATTAAGCAATTTTGTTAATTTTCACAGAACAGAGTGATGGATGAAAGTATGTCACAGGCGTATATCTACCAATAACAAAACAACTAGATATGTTACATAATATGACATGAGCTTGTTAAGATCATTAAATTTAAAAAAAACTTTTTTTTATTAAAAAGTTCTGGCTGGGTGTGGTGGCTTACTTAGCTTAGGATTTCGAGACCAGCCTGGCCAACATGGTGAGACCTTGTCTCTACAAAAAATATAAAAATTAGCTGAGTGTGGTGGCATACGCTTGTAGTCTCAGGTTATTCGGGAGGCTGAGGTGGAGAACTGCTTGAACTTGGAAGATGGAGGTTGCAGTGAGCATGATTGTGCCACTGCACTCCAACATGGGCAACAAAGTGAAACTGTCTCCAAAAAAAAAAAAAAAAAAGGTCCACCTTCTTTGTCAACATATCATTCACAACAGAATTTATTTCATATAAAACGTTTTAGTGTGAGGTGAGGTCTTGTACAATATATTGTGACATATACTATCTGACAAAACTTGTGCTGGGCAAAAAATGCAAAAGCAGATAATTTTCTAGGTTGACAACTTCCATGGTCATAATAGTCTAGTCCAGTTGAAACACAGTGCAGTTACCATCTATAAAACCTTGGGCTTAACAATCTTAAGTTCCTATAAGTCTATTTGATTTCAATAACCATTAATTTCTAATTTCTTCACTATATTGCTATATAACTCAAACAGATTCCATTTCTGGAATGATAAAGAACGAACATGAGTGTGACCCACAAATTAAAGGCTGAGATAATATAAAAAATCCTTGAGGAATTTACCTAGGGGTAGGAAATTGAA
Organism: Rhinopithecus bieti; assembly: GCF_001698545.2. NCBI lineage: Eukaryota > Metazoa > Chordata > Mammalia > Primates > Cercopithecidae > Rhinopithecus > Rhinopithecus bieti. Next base: position 320,536 of record NW_016808198.1, read on the forward strand.
CAATGGGATGGTTGTTAATACGCTCTGAAATTAGAAGTTGAAAACTGAATTGAGTAACTTTAAGCTGTGTTGAAAGATTTGTAGAACCACATTGTAAAATAACATTATTAACCATTGACTTGAAAATAAACATAAAATTTACCAATGACATTATGTATAAAATTGCTTAATATAGTCTTGAATTGTTTTAGAAAATTATAATGATCAGGGAGGAAAAACAGGTAACTCTATACCAGAAACTCATGGCAATAAGTCAAACAGAATCTGATTTCTTTGTCTAATGCCAAAGAAATGACAGACACTATTCCGGTGTATGTATATCTTTGTAAGAAGAAAGTCTGCTACATTTCTTTTAAAATGATGTATTGAGCACACATTTATATAGAAATACAATAAATGATTACCTCCACTTCTATGAGTCATTTTTTACCAAGATGTTTCCTTTTCTTAGAATCAAAGTTTGAGCAAACTGTTATGTCTGGCATGTTGCGTAATGAGTCCTATCAGGCCCAGGGTTCCCTTAATCACATTCAAGTACCATTTGGAAGTACTTCATCTCTGACAAAGTTTAGTGTGCATGTGTGCACATGCGTAAGTGTTTTCAACTTTAGAAAATGAGCATTGAAGAGGGATACTGAATAACCCTAAGAGCTTATTAACCAGTGCTCCTTGTCATTTCCTTAAAGAAACACGGCAAGCTGAAGAGCTTCTGTAAGGATGAGTGGAGATAAAGATGTGGAGCATATTGTGTGTAAGAGGAACAGTGTGCTTATTTGTCAGCTCCCAAACGACAGGCTGCTTGCTCTGTACTACTGTTACTAAAAATATCATGCTTGGCGTGGTAGATGAAAAAAAAAAAAATCTGTAGTCTGATTTTGGAAAGAATTCAGTGAGGTAAAAATGTAACTGGGATCTTTCCCCTTCCACTAGCTTTATACTTCCCCTGCTTTCCCTCAGAAATTTGTTTTCCTTAGGTAGTCTAAAACTCAGGGGCTAATTTATTTAACCTCTTCCATGGTTTTCCATAGTCTGGGTATAGCAAATAAATACCAAGTAAACTTGTCAGTAATTACAAATACAGAGGAAACAAATCAAGTAAGTAGAAGGCATATTTTGATTTTCTTGCATTCCTTAAGATGGCACGCATTGTTTCAAAACACACTTTTTGGTGATAGTTCTATATTTTACTATGATTTTTTCAAAAAATTGGCATTGTCAAGTTTAAAGATGGTGAAGAAGTTAAAAATATAGACATTATATCAGATTCTCTGATGGTTACAATGAAACATGCACTTCATACTCTTAATCTGGCTATTGATACCATTGATACCATTGTTATCAGTAATTGTTATCAGCAATTATCAGCAATTGTTTATGCCACAGTGGACAGCTTTCTAAATCTCCTACAGTTAATGGATGTTTACGTTTCATCTATGTCAAAGGATAAGCAGATAATCAGGTAAAATAAATTACACAAATATGCAAGAGCCTGAAATCAAAGTAGAGAAGCAGAAAAGCAGGATGACTTTTCTTTTGCTTAATATTTACATAACTTTAAAACCTCCCTGTCCTTTTCCTTTTTTCCTTTTCTTTCTCAACCAACGTTTATTGAGCACCACCACGTACAAGGCAACAAGTTAGCTGGAGATTCAAGTAATCTTTATCCTTAAGAAGGTGCTGCAAAGGAGCTGAAAGGTGCTGAAAGCACACTTAAAGAGAGACTTTAGCGGACAAGGAAAGGCTTTGAGGAGAAGGTACTGCTCCAGTCAAAATTTAAAAGGCAAGTTAGAGTTAGATGGGAAATTAGAGTCCTAGGAGAAGAAGAAAAACAGCAAGTGCAAAGCCAAAGAGTGGTAACAGTCTGGGTTGTTAAGGATGGAATGGTGATTATGGTTTGTGCAAGGAAATAGATAAGGATGGAGAAGTAGGCAGAGGCAGAATCTATCTGTAGGGCTTCCATTCTGAAGGCAATGGTGAAGCGATGAAGGCTTTTAGTCACGGAAAGTGACATGATTAGATTTTCCCCCTGAAAATACTTCTCTGGCTATAAGGACATCATTCCTGCATGGGAATACAGGGCTGGGCAACACTGGAAGCAGGGAGACCAATTAGGAGGCCAGTACAACAATCTAGGCAAGTAAAGATGAGCTCCCATCCCCCAAACAGGCAAAGTCAGAGGCTTTGTTACTTCCATGTGCGATCACTTCTGTGATTCTTTTAAATAAATTTCCCAAAACTTTCAATATTTTTACTCTTTCAAAATAAAATCTTATCCTGGATATGTAGGAAAATTCATACAGGATCTACCAAAAAGTTGCTGCTCTGTTGCTGATATCATTTATCTCCTAGTCTCTCTCCACAAGGAACCAGGTGTTAAATGAAGATATGGTGAGAAATTGGATGTGAATCATGAGAAAAAGGGAGGTATCAAAGATGGATGGATGAATGGATGGACAGACATATCAATGTGATAAGTAATTACTAAGCTACAGGTACAATTTCAGGTACCAGGTCCAGGTCCACTAATACTCTTTTTTTTTTGGAATTCCAGGATCCCACTTGCATTCAGTTGCTAAATCTCTATAGGTCTCCTCTAGTCTGTAACAATTTCTCAGTTTTTCCTTGTCTTTTAAGTATGACTTTGATATTTCTAAAGAGTACTAATCAGTTATTTTATAGAACGTTTCTCAATATGGGTTTGTCTGAAGTTTCTTCATGATAGAAGTTATGCATTTTTGGCAAGACTGTTACAAAAATAATGTCTGCTTCTCAGTGCATTTTACCAAGTGGTTCATGATGCTGATATGTCTTATATACTGGTGCTTTTTACCTTGACTATTTTGTCAGGTTGGTGTCTGTCAGGTTTCTTCAATATAAAATTTTACCTTATCCTTTGTAAGTACCTTGCTCAAATTTCTACCCATTAATTTTTGCATCCTTTGAGGAATCTTGTCTGCAACATTTATTACTGTGTTATCTGCCTAACAGCAATTCTCTATTTTCCTCTTTCCTTCTACATTTACTAATTCATTAATTTATTTATTACAATAGTATGAACTCATATTTATTTATTTTATTTTAGGGGTTAAAAACCAGTATTATTTTCTTGCTCAAATTGTTTTTTCTTTGGTCATTAGGAGCTATTTCAGGCTGGCTCTTGTGAGTTTTTTGACATGTCCCCATTCATGTTTCTTTAAATGTTTCCTTACTTTTTGGCACATGATGTTCAGTCTTGTTTTATATTTTCCCTCTTTTGGGTCTGGAATCAAGCAATCAAACACTTCTTCTAGAAGCCCTGGTTTCTTTTATTGGAAAACTGAGCTCAGAGACCAAGAACTGGCACTGGAATGCCATTGTTACAGGGGTGTCATTGCTTTAGACCAGGGAGAGGATTTATTTTTGACACGGAGTCTTGCTCTGTCGCCTAGGCTGGAGTGCAATGGCGTGATCTCGGCTCACTGCAACCTTGGCCTCCTGGGTTCAAGTAATACTCCTGCCTAGCCTCCTGAGTAGCTGGGATTACAGGCACCCGCCACCATGCCTGGCTAGTTTTTGTATTTTTCAGTAGAGATAGGGTTTCATCATGTTGGTCAGGCTGGTCTCGAACTCCTGACCTCAGGTGATCCACCTGCCTCGGCCTCCCAAAGTGCTGGGATTACAGGCATAAGCCATCACGCCCAGCCTGGGGAGAGGATATTTTAAAGATAGGTTGTTCAGGGAAAGCCTTTCTGAGAACGTCATTCAAGCAGCGACTTAAAAAAAGTGAAGTACGGAACAATGCAAGGAACACTACTGGTACTAGTATTACTGTACTAGAGGGTACAGTAGGTGCAAGTCACTGAAGTAAGAACATGGTTGGCAAGCAACAGCAAGATGACGAAGGTGGTTGCACCTTGGTGGGCTAGGGGAAAGTGGTAGGGAATAAGTTCTGAGAGTAGACAGGACAGTAAATAGTACGGATTTTAATGAGAAGCCACTGGAGTGTTCTGAGCGGGGGAGTAGCATAATCTGATTTACTTCATGATAAAGGATTACTTTGAATGCTGTATGGCAAATAAGTATGGGCAGATAAGTTAGGAGGCTACTGTAGCAGCCTTTGTGAGAAGCTGATGATAGCAAGATATGATGGGGATTAGGCTCATGATTGTAGCAGCAGAGGTGGTAAGAAGTGACTAGATTTGAGACGTGTGTATTTACGTAGAAATATTTCAAATATCTAGAAAACTCAGAAAATAACATTAATTGATGCACCCATGTACTAATCACTAAACTCACTGCCTTCTAACATTTGGTCACACTTGCTTTGGAATAAAAGAAGAGTGAAGATTCCTGTGTATCTCTCCACCACTCCATACCTCTCTAGAGGAAAGCACTGAAATAAATTTGACATTTTTTTTTCTTATGGACAGTTTTGAATCACTACTAGATATATGTATATACATAATGTATAATGTTATTTTACATATTTAAAATTTCATAAATTTCATACAAATGCAATCATAATGCATGTATCATTTTGTAACTTATCTCATATTTTTCTGTCTCACAAAAAATGCTATATTCAACATTCTTTTACTTTTCCTCTTATTTATGTGCTGAAGTTGCTCTAGGGTGTGTTTCCACAAGTGGAAGTTCCTGGTCAAAAAACATCCACGGTATCCATATTACAAGTTATTGCCAACTTTTTCTGAGAAGCAGTTGTAACCATTTATATAACCATCAGTAGAGTATGAAAGTTCCTGTTTCTCTTAACCTCTCTGCCAAGTTACTTGACTGCCAGACTTTAGAAAATGTACCAGTTTGATGGATATGACATGATAGTTATTTTAATGTGCACTGTCCTAGGCAGAGGGAATAGCAATATCAAGGCCCTGATGAGGTAGCTTGCTGGGTGAATCCAGGAATAGTGAGGAGGCCAGCATATCTGAAGAAAAGTAAGTAGAGGAGATGAATAAAGACATAAAGTAGAGGGCAAAATCACATAAGTCTTGTAAGTCACTATAAAGACTTCAGCTTTTCTATGGAGTGATTTGGAAAGTTACTGCAGATCTTTTTCGGTAAGCAGACCACATGACTTGATAAATAATCATTAGCTGTTATTATTATATTTTCTAGTTAGGTATAGTAAGACTGCTAAACATAGTGTATTAATTCAATGGTGCTAGTAATAGCTTATATTACTTACAACGCAGCAGGTACTTTACATCGGTTAATCTTCTCAATAACCCTTTTTACAGATGAGTAAACTGTAATATAGATAGTTAAGTAATGGCCAAGGTTAGTTACAGGAATAGCAAGTTGTAGGTCTGAGGTCCTGAATCTGGCAACCTTGTTGAATTCTGTTTGTAGATTCTCTTGGCTATAGATATGGACAGTTTGGTCTTGTTCTTTCCAGTTCTTATGATACTTGCTTCTTCCCCATTAGGGAGTTATTAAAATGGTTAGCACTTCCAGTAAAACTGTAAAATAGACCTGGAGAGAGTGGACATTCTTACTCCTGACTTTAGTTGAAATATTTCCAAAATTTTATCATTAAGAAAAATATATTCTCTTTGTTCCTGATGGTGACTAAGAAAAATACATTTTCTTTGTTCCTGATGGTGACCCTTTATGAGGATAGGAACTTTTCTTCTATGCTGTTTCCTAGGAAATGTGTTTTTTAAAATCACTAAGAATGAGTGCTAAGTTATATCAAGTATATTTCTACATTGTGATGTTGAATCATTCCTGTTTTTGTGAGAAACCTTATCTAGTAGTAGCATTAGTAGTAGTGTATGTGAGTGTGTGTGTGAATAAACTGCCAAATTCCACCTGACACTGTTCTATTTAGATTTTGTTTTTCTATCTGCAATAGTGACACTGATGTACAGTTTCCTTTTCCTGTATTATCCCTATCTAGTTTTGATAATACTAGTTTCACAAAATTAGTTGAATAGCTTTTCCCCCTCAGTTTTCTTACACAACTTTTACAAGAGGGATTACGTGAAATTGTAATAAAGTTATCTAGATTTTGTACCTTTTTTGTGGGGAAGATTTTTGATAGACCTGTCATATTGTAAAGGGTAGAGTTGACAGGACTTGTTAGACTGGAGGTGAGGAGTCAATGAGAGGATGACTTCTAGGTTAGTGGTTTATGTGGTTGGCATTTTTAGGTACAAGGCATTGAGACAGGGAACATTAGAGTAGGAGATGGGTGAAAGGTGATTAATTAAGTTTTAGACATGTTTAGGTTTTTTTGGAATCATCAAATGGTGATGTCCAGGTTGTTGTTGGGGTTTAGAAGAGAGGCTATGCTGGAGACAGAGCCTCAGGTCCATGGTTCATTGATTCACCTCATTTCATTCATTCAAAAAATATTTATTGAGTGTCCTCTCAATGTCAAACTCTGAGTATGCTGTCTTTTTCCTTGTCCTCCCAATTCAGCCTTTCTGAAAGGGACGAAGCCATTTTTTCACCCTATATGGTATTAATGGCAACTGTGTTTCCTGTGTATCTCTTGTCTGACAGTAAAGTTTTGGTTCCCTCTTCCTCTCCCAGATTTTTCAGAAAGTAGAGTTGGGAGAGGACACATGGTTGACGAAGGTTGGAAAGAAGATCGTACATATTGTTTGAAATTAGTTTTAAGTTGGAAAATGCTGGATATATGCAGAGGCTTGATGCATGAAACAAATTAAACCCTTAAAAGAACGTTAGGCTTTGTTCTTGGCTACGGCCATAGTCAGCTTTACAAATAGGTGCTGAGGCCAATTTCTACCAGTGAACTTGTTAGAAAGTCATCATTAAAAACGCACATATTAATTTCAGTTGAGGGAGGGTTTAGCATATGTATTTTATGTAATTCTCTAGGACTTAATCCTCTCACAAATGAAATAAGTTTAGGACTTGGTGATATCCTAGGTTCTTTCAGACTTTAACATTGTATAATCTATATGCAAAGATACTGAAACTGAGGTATTAAATACTGGAGCCTGAAGAATTCTCGTCTGTGGAGGTTAAGAAAAGGAATGTTCCTTCTGTACATTTCATTTAAATGCATGTCTGCCTACAGGCTGGAGAAGGGAAAGGTGAATCATGAATAGAATACAGTGAACTAAGTCTGGACATGGAGCTGAACAGTTAGGGAGATTACAGGAAATAATGATAAAAGCCTGAATTTCACCACGGAAGAGCCCTGTAAGAAACACGCTATCAGGAAAATATTCTGACTGGAAGGAGAAATCAGAAATTACACATTTCTTACTCTTTCAGGGCTCTGAGGAATTGGGTAGACAGCAGAACATGTAAAATAAAACAAAACAATTAAAACACAACACTTTTATGGAAGAAAACCTTTGTGGAAGTGAACCAAGCAACAGGACAAGGACAACATGTCACACCCATCTAGGTCACATTGTACCTTCAGGCAAGACAATCAAGGACTCTGAAAACCTTTGACTGCATCCCAGCTAGCCTGAGGGAAAGACCACTGTGACAGGGAAGAGAGATGGTTTTTACTGTGAATGAGTTAACCATGTACTAAAAAGAAAGTAGTTACTTTTCCTAAAGGCTTCGGTGTTCTGAAAAACCTCAAGAAGTTTCTCCAGAGTCTAGAAAAAGCCTCACCACAACGCTTCAGAGCTATGTTACCCGCACTGCGGCTGATCATCACCAATCTGTATTCTCTTCTTTGGGGTGATATTCTGCCAGCAACAAAGTTGGAAGAATAACTACCAAGCAAACCATATGCTTCCAGGAAGTACTTCCATCAACATCATAAAAGTCATAAAGGTTCCAAGATGTTGACAGGGAATAAAGCTGCTTAAATGGCTCTGAGCATGTTCAAGAAATGCATCTATTTAGTTTTATTTTCTAGTTACAGGAATTACTACGTGGTTATATTTATGTATGTATGTATTTATTTATTTAGTATTTCTCCCTGCTCCTTTTCTCCCACAATTCCCTTCTTTTTACCTACATTCCACAGAGACCTAGTTTAAATACAAGGAAAAGCCTTTAAATTCCAATTATATAGAATACATAGAAGTTAAAAAATCTATGTTTTAAAGATCATGGGTTAGAATTCGAAATCACTGACAGAGGAAGTAATTTGGAGTAACAGTTGTATGAATATGTGTGAAAGACTTAGGGTCCAAGTTGCTGGGGGAAATACCACTTAGAAAAGTCAATGTGACTATATAGGGCCATATATAACAGCTGCATCTTTAATCAGTTTTTTCTCACTCTCTATAACTAATCTGTGTTTAAATTTTCTTATCTGTTGAAAGGGACTTTTACGCATCTCTTTCCTTCCCCACTTTTACTAGAGTTTTCTGATGCTTTCATAAACTCACACTTAAGATAACTGCATCCCTGACTCTTCTCTGCCTCCATGAATATGTCCTGTACATTTCTTCCACAGTAGTGTTTACTAAATGCTGTTTTTTAGCATATCACCCAGAACCTACAGTGTTTCTCTATCCTCTATGGCTTTCAAGGCATTCCATAAGTCATCCTTATCATAGTTATTTTCCCTAATACAAACTTTCTTCTCTCAGGCCAGATTCTATACTGTTTCTAAGTATGCAACTGGCATTCATATCTCCTTGCTTTTACTTATGCTTTTCTTTATCAGGAAGATCTTCCTCTTTTAGTAGCCTTATACTAATGAACTTAATTATATCATACTTCAAAGTTTGGCCACATCCTAGCACTGTCCTTATTCTAGACCTAAATACCTTAACTTGCTGAGCTATAATCACAGACTATTCTGCAAAATTTTACTTTACTTGGCACAGATGGGGTCTTGCTATGTCCACCAGGCTGGTCTTGAATGGCTGGTCTTGAACACCTGGTCTCAAGTGATCCTCCCACCTCGGCCTCCCAAAGTGCTGTGGTTATAGGTGTAAGCTACTGCACCTGGCCTCTGCACAATTTTGTTTCATATCTACTAGGCTTTTCTGTCCTATTATAATATAAGCTCACTGAAGGTAGAAGAGACAGTCAGATACATAGGGAAAAAAGACACCAATAACAGTCACAGTTTAGTGTTCATTAAAGTAAATGTCAACTAGAAATCTATGCTATAAGATCTTGGTTTATGACCAGGTGTGGTGGCTCACGCCTGTAATTCCAGCACTTTGGGAGGCTGAGGTGGGCAGATCACCTGAGGTCAGGAGTTCAAGACCAGCCTGGTCAACATGGTGAAACCCCGTCTCTACGAAAACTACAAAGATTAGCTGGGCGTGGTGGCAGGAGCCTGTAGTCCCAGCTACTCGGGAGGCTGAGGCAGGAAAATAGCATGAACCTAAGAGGTGGAGGTTGCGGTGAGCTGAGGTCACATCACTGCACTCCAGTTTGGGCGACAGAATGAGATTCCTTCTCAAAAAAAAAAAAAAAAAAAAAAAAAAAAGAGATCTTGGTTTACTGTGCTGTTAGAGCAACCTATTTAGATGTATAAGAGAAAGACTTAATAACATTAACCACTACTGTGAGAGAACATAACTAAGAATCTGCTCATTGCAGAAAAAGGAAACAACTGGAGGATGTTCTAAAATTACCTTCAGCTGCTTATCTCTAAAAGGAACTGTAATCTACAATTGTAAAATACTCTGTTTTGCATATTCTTGTAAGAGCTCTTTTTTGGATATAGTCCAAACATAATTTTAAGTAATAGTTTTTCAGCTCTAATATGCTTTGTCTTTTAGAAAAGTTGTTTGGCACTAAACACTAAAAAGGTTTTCATGACTTGACACTAACTTATCTTCCAATTTTACTTTCTACTACCTGGCTCCTAGGTTGCTTGCAAAAATCATTAATCATTTGTTAAATAAGCGAATCTCTGTTGCCACACACTACAGAGCACGCTACAAAGAGAAGCAGCCAAGTACAGAGGCTTTGTCCTTGTGACATTTTATTTGGAGTCATATTTAAAACCACTGCTGCTTTTCTCTGACCATGATGATTACTACTGCTGTCATGTCTCTCCAGAGTGGTAGACACATTGGCCTTTTCAATGTATCTCAGTTTTGGCTGTCTGAAGGATGACTGCCTATCTCTTTTAGGTGACCACAGGTTACCCAAAGTGAAATTTATATAGGCTATGAAACTAATATATTGTGAGTATCTCAAATGTATTCTACACATTTTATAAAATTCCATCTAGTCATTTTCCCCCAATTTGGTAACAGAGGGAAATTTACCTTCTTTTATATAACTTAAACCTCTTCCCCTCCACCTTCCCTTCTCCACACTTTATGGTTCTATAGTCTACTTCTATTCCTTTGCTTCCTCTAAGATGGGGATCATGCTTTAAGTTCTTTTAAGCTAATTATATGGAGCCCTCACATCACCCTTCCCTTCCTAACATAGCCTTCACTTGCCCCCAGTTCTCATACTCTCTAATGTCATATTAACTTTTGTTTTCCAAAAGTTAAAACACAAGGACTGTCTGCTTTGCATTAGAGTTAGTACTTGTATTCTCTCTCTTTCCATGTCTTCCCCTATTTGACTGTAAGTTCCTTAAAAAGAGAAGGTTATACCATTTTTATCTTTCTCTATGCTCATTTTTCCAATTAGGGCTTGCACAGTCAGTGACTGACACACACACACACACACACACACACACACACAGTCTGGTTAAAATGAATAGCATATATATTTAAAAGTCTGAAAATAAAAGAAAATCTATGCTTCCCCAACTCACTAAAAGTACAAATTTGTTTTATTAAAAGAAATAAAGATCGTCAATTTAAAATTCTGTTTTCCTATTTCACATTTGTTGGCAGTACAGAAACTACTGAAGTTGCTGAAAAGGCACCTTAAACTAAAGCAATACTCTTATATTCAATTCAACTATGACTAACATTTCAATAATATTAATATCTGCTTATGCAAAAGTTAGGAACAGCCTGCCTCTATTATGAAGGCACCATAGACTTAATTGTATCTAAATGATCAGGATAAAACACACATCAAACTGTTTCACTGAAATCAACTTATGTAGTTGAACAGTTATTGTGTACTATTAAACAGTTGGCACGTTTCACATCTTTGGCATGTAAAAGCCAATTGGGTGTAGACTTATGTTGTTTAAATGATGCCAATGTGTACTTCTCACCTTCTTAAATATATCAAAATTCCTTAGGATGCCAAACAAATTCTATCCTCTGGGACTAAAATGTGCCAGCAGTTTAATGGTACATGGGAGCATTACTGGAAAAACTTGAGAGGAGAAAAAAACTCTTTTCCCTATAACAGTCTAAGGTCTCATAAATGAAAATGAATTACAGCTCTGGAAATTATCTGATGAACTCTAGGCCTGACAGCAAAACCAGATAATTCAGTACAAATTTTAAAATGATTGCTATATAGTTTTTTCAACTGTATAACCTCTGAGTATAAAACTAGCTTTCTTAAAGCTTGGCAACCGTGTTTGCTGATTTGAAGCTTCAGAGCAAAGCATGTCTATGAGTTTAGAGAGAAAAAAATTTCTTGATTTTCATTTTCAGAATTGGAGTGGTGGCAGTAATGCTTAAGGAAATGGGGACTCTATAAGTAAATATTCTGGTAAATAGGTAAATACGTTCTGTACTTAATAAATAAATGGAAAGGTTGACACCAATTGTGGAAATTATGGATTTGCCTGTGGTCTGACAAGCGTGTGCTTGCTTTGTGCTTGAGAGGAGCTTTAGTGTGTAATAAACATAACCTAAGATATTTGTAGGTAAACATATGGTATATGAGTGTCACTAACTATTGGTATTTTAAACTTGGTCTTTTAAAACTCATGCATTTCACACACACTTTTAAAATAATGGCAATATAGCATGAATCTTAACATGAGATTCTCTAAATTAATCATTATTACCAAAATAAAAGTCCGAACTATAAAGAGTACTAGATTCTACTTTAAAGTTTTTCACTATTAATAACCTTACACACCAACAAAAAAGACTGAAAGAAGTATTCTGAACTTATTGTACATGTCAAGGAAACAAATTCCATAGCATGTCTACAAAATCATACTTGAAATAGCCCTAAGAGAGAACAAATCACAAATAAAAGTGCTATACAACACAGACCCACAGTGAAGAAAACAATTCCTTTGACATCCATAATAAATATCAATCTCATACTTTGAAAATGAACATATAAGCAGACTTAGTAAAAGCTGCATTTCAATGTATTATAGTCATGTATACTTTCCAGAAATGTTTAGTCTTAGAGAATTCTAATTGTGTCACTACACTTTTATTGGTTTTGTCTTTTTCTTTTTTTTTTTTTTTTTGTTTTC
>NW_016808198.1:333382-370934 GCF_001698545.2 Rhinopithecus bieti
AATATGTGCCACATTTTCTTAATCCAGTCTGTCACAGATGGACATTTGGGTTGATTCCAAGTCTTTGCTATTGTGAATAGTGCCGCAATAAACATACGTGTACATGTGTCTTTGTAGTAGAATAATTTATAATCCTTTGGGTATATACCCAGTAGTGGGATGGCTGGGTCATATGGTACATCTAGTTCTAGATCCTTTGTCTTTTTCAATACAAATCTGTCTCGTCCTAACATTGCCCATTTGTCACGAGAATGCTGGTGTATGAGATCAAAACAGCTAGATTTATCTTTTAAAAAAATTGTGGTAAAAAACACGTAACATGAGATCTACACTCTTAATGACTTTTTTAGGTGTGCAGCATAGTATTGTGAACTACAGGTACAATGCTGTACTTTATAGTCATTGAATAGCAACTCCTCATTTTTTCCTCCTTCCAGTTTCTGGTTACTACTATTTTATTTTCTGCTTTGATTAGTTTGACTATTTTAGATACTCATATATGTAGAATCATGCAATATTTGCCTTTCTGTGACTGGCTTATTTCATTTAGCATAATGTCCTCAAGATTCATCCATGCTAAAGCATATGTTAGAATTTCCTTTTTTTTTTTTCTCACTCTGTTGCCCAGGCTAGGGTACAGTAGCACGATCTCCACTCACTGCGACCTTGACCTCCCAGGCTCAGGTTCAAGCAATCCTCCCACCTCTGCCTCCCCGGGAGCTGAGACTACAGGTACATTCTACCATGCCCAGCAAACTTTTGTATTTTTTGTAGAGATGGGGTTTTGCCATGTTGCCCAGGTTTGTTTTGAACTCGTAGCCTCAGGCAATCCACCTGCCTCAGCCTCCCAAAGTGCTGGGATTATAGGCGTGGGTCACTACACCTGGCTTTTTTGTTTTTTTATTTTTATTTATTCATTTTTTTTTTTTTTTTTGAGACAGGATCTCACTCTGTCCCCCAGGCTGGAGTACAGTGGTGTAATCACAGCTCACTGTGGCCTTGAACTCCTGGCCCAAGCAATCCTTCCACCTCAGCCTCCTGAGTAGTTGGGACTACAGGCATGCATTGCCATGCCTGGCTAATTATTAATTTTTTTTTTTGTAGAGATGGGGTTTTGCTGTGTTGGCCAGAATGATCTCGAACTCCCGGCTCAAGCAATCTTCCCGTCTTGGCCTCCCAAAGTGCTGGAATTACAGGCTTGAGCCACTGTGCCTGGCTGGATTTCCTTCTTTATTAGGGCTGGATAATATTCCATTGTACATATATACCACACTTATCTGTTGATGAACATTCAGGTTCCTCTCACCTCTTGGCTATTGTGGATAATGCTGCTATGAACATGGCAGTGTAAAATATCTCTTCAAGATCCCGGTTTCAATTCTTTTGCATAAATAGCCAGAAGTGGAATTGCTGCATCATACGTAAATTCTATTTAATTTTTTGAGGAACCTCTATACTGTTTTCCAAGTGGCTATACATTTTGCATTTCCATCAATAATGCACAAGAGTTACAATCCTTGTCGACACTTATTTTCCAGGTATGAGGTAATCTTATTATGATTTTGATTTGCGTCTCTTCCTTGATTATTGTGATTCTGAGTTTTTCATAAACGTTTTGGACATTTGTATGTCTTCTTTGAAGAAATGTCCACTCAAGTCCTTTGACCATTTTTGAATTGGGTTGTCTGTTTGTTGCTATTCAGTTATAGGAGTTCTCTAAATATTTCAGATGTTAATCCCTTATCAAATATATGACTTACAGATTTGCAAGTACTTTCTCCCAGTCTGCAGGCCACCTTAATTACTTCCTTTATGATGCAGAAGCTTTTATTTTTTAATAGTCCTACTTGTTTACTTTTGCTTTTGTTACCTGTGCTTTTCATGTCATATCCAAGATCAATGTCATACAGCTTTTCTCTTACGTTTTCTTCTGGGAGTTTTAAACAGTTTCAGGTCTTATGGTTAAGTCTTTAATCCATTTTGAGTTTATTTTTGTATATGGTGTAAGATAAGGATCCAATTTCATTGTTTTTTTTTTTTTTTTTTTTTTTTTGCCAGTGGATATCCAGTTTTCCCAACCCCATTTGTTGAAAAGACTATCGTTTCCTCATTGTGTATTCTTGGCACCTTTGTCAAAAATCAGTTGACCATATAGTTGTGCATTTATTTCTGGGCTGTGTATTCTTTTCTATTGGTCTATATGTATGTCTTTATCCTAGTATTATACTGTTTTGATTACTGTAACTTTGTAATATGTTTCAAAATCAGGACATGTGAAGACTCCAGCTTTGTTCTTCTTTCTCATGATTGTATTGGCTATTTTAGGTCCTTTGTGATTCCATATGAATTTTAGATTTTTCTATTTCTGTAAAAAATACCACTGGGATTCCCACAGGGATTGCATTGAATGTGTAGATTGTTTTGGGTACTATGAACATTTTAACAATATTAAGTCTTCCAATCTGTGAACACAGTACTTCTTTCCATTTATTAATGTCTGCTCTAATTTCTTGTAGAAGTGTTTATAGTTTTCAGTGTACAAGTCTTTTGCCTTCTTGGTTTTTTCCTAAGTATTTTATTCATGTTTATGCCTTGGAAATGAAATTGTTTTCTTAATTTTCCTTTTGACTGTTTAGTGCTAGTGTACAGAAATGCAACTAAGTTTTCCATGTTGTCTTTTCAATCCAGCAACTTTGCTGAATTCATTTATTAGTTCTAACGGTTTTTTTAAATGGAATCTTTAGGGTTTTCTACATATAAGATGTCAACTTAAACAGAGAGCATTTTGCTTCTTCCTTTCTGATATGGATGCCTTTAATTTCTTTCTATTGCCTAGTTGTTCTGGCTAGGGCTTCCGGTACTACATTCAAAAGAAATGGCAAGAATGGGCATCCTTGCCTTGTTCCTGATCTTAGAGGAAAAGCTTTCAGTTTTTCACCATATAGTATGTTAGCTGTGGGCTTTTCATATATGGTCTTTATTATGTTGCTATAATTTCTTTTCATTCCAAGGTTCTGTTTTTATCATGAAAGTGTGCTGACTTTTGTCAAATACTTTTTTGGGGGGCATATATTAAGATGATCATTCTTCAATCTGTTAATGTGATGTATCAAATTGAAAAATGTTCTTATGTTGAGCAATCCTTGCATCCCAGGGATAAATTCCATTTGGTCATGATGTATGATTCTTTTATTGTGTTGTTGAATTTGACTTGCTAGATTTTTTGTTGAAGATTTTTGCATCTATCTTCATCAGAGATAGTGGCCTATAGTTTTACTTTCTTTGGTGTTTTTAATCTGGCTTTGCTATCAGAGTAATGCTGGCCTCATAAAATGAATTCAGATGTGTTTCCCCCTCTTCAAATTTTTGCAAGAGTTTGAGAAGAATTGACATTAATTCTTTTTTAAATGTTTGGTAGAATTCACCAGTGAAGCCATCAGGCCCTGAGATTTATTTTGTTGGAAGGTTTTTAATTACTGCTTCAATATCCTTATTAATTATATTTCTGTTTAGGTTTTAAAATTCTTCATTATTTATCATTCATAATCTTGGTAGGCTATATACTTCTAGGAATTTACCCATTGTTTTCTACATCATCCAATTTGTTGACTTATAATTGTTCACAGTAGTCTCTTAATCCTTTTTACTTCTGTAGAGTCAGTTGTAATGTCTCCTCTTTCATTTCATTTCTTTTTTTTTTGTTTTTTCTTTTTTTGAGATGGAGTCTCACTCTGTTGCCCAGGCAGGAGGGCAGTGGTGTGATCTTGGCTCACTGGAACCTCCGCCTCCCAGGTTTCAGTGATTCTCCCGCCTCAGCCTCCCAAGTGGCTGGGATTACAGGTGTATGCCACCATTCCTGGCTAGTTTTTTGTATTTTTAGTAGAGATGGGGTTTCAGCATGTTGGCCAGGCTGGTCTTAAACTCCTGACCTCGAGTGATCCACCTGCCTCAGCCTCCCAAAGTGCTGGGATTACAGGCATGAGCCACTGTGCCCATTTTAATCTTCGTAAATTTGTTAAGACTTACTTTGTGACCTAACTTGTGATTTATTCTGAAGAATGTCCTATGTGTGCATGAGAAGAATGTATATTCTGCAGCCGTTGGATACGGTGTTTTGTATGTCTGTTAGATGCATTTGGTCTGTAGTGTTGTTCAAGTCCTCTGTCTCCTTACCAAGCTTCTGTCTGTTCTATCATTTAAAGTGGGGTATGAAATCTCCTACTATTACTGTCTTGCTGCATATTTCTCCCTTCAGTTCTGTCACTGTTTGCTTCATCTGTTTTTGGGTGCTCTGATGTTGGGTACATTTATATAACAATTTACAATTATTATATCTTCCTGGTGAATTATCCCTCTTATCATTACATAATGCCTTCTTTGTCTCTTGTGTCAGTTTTTGACAAAAAGTATATTTTGTCTGATGTAAGTATGACTACTCCTACTCTATTTTGGTTTCCATTTGCATGAAATATCTTTTTCCATCCCTCTTCTTTCAGCTTATCTAAGTGATAAGCTTTCACTTAAATCTAAGTGAATCTCTTGTGGACAGCATATAGTTGGACCTTATTTTTAAAACTCATTCAGCTGCTCTGTGTCTTTTGTGTAGGCAGTTTAATCTATTTACATTTAAAGTAATTTTGAATAGGGAGGAAGTTACTATTGCCATTTTGCTGTTTGCTGCCTTACCCTCTCTTGCAGTTTTCCTTTGTGTTTTGTTTCATTTCCTTTTTTTTTTTGGGGGGGACATGCTTTGATTCATCATTTTCTTTTGTATCTTCTAAAGGTATTTTCTTTGTGGTTACCATGGGGCTAACACAAAACATTTTACAGTTATAAGAATATATTTTAAGCTGATAACTTCAAGTGCATACAAAACCTATGCTATTACTTCCCCCACCCACTTTATATTATTTATGTCACAAAGTAGATCTTGTTATATTGTGTATCCATATTTTTATAGTTACAGATACTATACTTTTATCATTTAAATTCTATAGAATTAAAAGTGATTTATATACTACTATTACAGTGTTACGGTCTTCTGTATTTGTCTATATATTTACCTTTATCAACAAGCTTTATACTTTCCTGTACTTCTGTGTTACTGTTTAGTGTCTTTTCATTTCAACTTGAAGTACTCCCTTTAGCCTTTCTTGGATGCCAGGTCTAGTGGTGATGAACTCCCACAGCTTTTGAATAACTGGGAGAGTCTTTATTGCTCCATTTTTGAAGAATAGTTTTGCCAGAGATACTATTCTTTGTTGGCATTTTTTTTTTTATTCAGCACTTTGAATATATTATCTCATTCTCATATTGCCTCCAAAGTTTCTGCTATGAAATTCACTGATAGTCTCATGGAGTTTCCCTTGTTTGTGATGATTCACTTTTGTTTTGTTGTTTCAGAATTTTGACTTTTATTTCTGACAGTTTGATTAAATGTGTCTTAGTGTTGGCTTCTTTGGATTCATCTTACTTGGGATCCACTGGGCTTCTTGAATTTGGATATCCATTTTTAGCCCCAGATTTGGGGAGTTGTTTCCATTATTTCTTTAAATAAGCTTTCTGCCTCCTTTTCTCTCTCTTCTTCACAGGACCCCCCCCCCGCCCCCACCACACACACACACACAAAACACAACCTGCTTAATGGTGTCCCATAAGTCCCCTAGGTTTTCTGTATTCTTTCTTTTTGCTCTCTGACTGGATAATTTCAAATGATCTGTCTTCAAGTTTGTTGATTCTTTCTTCAGCTTGATCAAGTCTGTTGTTGAACCCTCTAAAGAATTTTTAAAAGTTTAGTTATTGCACTCTTCAGTTCCAAAATGTTTGGTTCTTTTATATTTTCTATTTCTTTGTTGAAATACTCATTTTGTTCACACATAGTTTCTCTGAGTTTGATTAACATATTTATGATGGTTACCTTGAATTCTTTGTCAAGTAATTCACATACCTGTTTTTTAAGGTTTGTTTCTGGAAATTTATTTTGCTCCTTTGATTGGGCTATTTCCCCGTTTCTTCATGTTTCTTATAACTTTGTGTCAGTATCCATATATTTGACAAAGTAACCATCTCTCTCAGTTTTTTCAGACTGGCTTTGTACAGAGGAAGACTTTCGCCAATCAGCCTGGTTAGAGGTTCTGGGAGTCTTTCAAGCTTTTTCTCTGGTTGTGTCATCTCTAAACTTGTGTGTTTAGATTTTTACTTAGATTTACTGGTTTCTTTTTTTTTTTCTTCCAGGGGCTTGTAATCTCTTGCTCCCTCTGATTCCTCTGATATACTGAAGGTCCTCTAAAGCAGCAGGACATCACTCAGCTCTTTTTCATTCTCAGTGACCCCCAGGAATCTAGAATATGCTGGGTCCTGTCAGTGTCCTGTGTCAGGCTAGAAGGAATTCAGTCCCTTGGGCAGCCCCCTAAAATGCTAGAATGTTGAACACATGCTCCATTCTTCTCTTTCCCCTTGAGGTAGAGCTAACCAACTTGTATTTTCCGGTGTCTGCTATACTGCAGTTTCTGGCAGTAGCACACTGCCAAGCTCCTGCTCTCAGAGCCCTCACACATCTAGAATATGCCAGGCCATGTCAGTGCTCTGAGAGAGACGACACAGAAGCCAGTCCCTTAGGCAGCTCCCCTCAGAAGTCAGAATGTTGGATGTTTATAGTCCAGTCTTCTCTGTCCATGGAGAAGCTTGGAGCTGAGAGTTTCCTTCTGCATGATGATATTCCCTCCAAAATTCATGTTAAAACGTAATCCCCAATACAACAATATTAAGAGGTGTGGCCTTTGGGAGGTGATTAAGTCATGAGGGCTTGCCTTTATGAATGGAACTTGAGGTTGAAGGGAGTGTGTTCTTGCTCTTCTGTTCCTTCCACCATGTGAGGACATTTAGACAGGCCTTCACCAGACACTGAACCTGTTGGTGCCTTGATCTTGGAATTCCCAGCCACCAGGATTGTGAGAGATAAATGTCTATTGTTTATAAATTACCTAGATCTGCGGCATTTTGTTATAGTAGCACAAATGGACTAAAACACCTCCTGATTGACTGGGAGTATGCAAGGACAATGGTGAGAGGGTGCAATGAGTTTTCCTGTTGGCTTACAGTGGCTAATTTTGCACTTGCTTGGGGTGCAGGAGTCTCTTAACTGGTTTCTGGATTTCTCACAAAGGGAACTGGTCCATGTTTTGTTGCTGAATTGGTTTTTCCAGAGAAGGAAAGAATGTCTGGGGATTCCTATTCTACAATCTTGCAGATGTCACTACTAGACTTTTCTTAAGTTGGCTTCCTTAATAACACAATCTCACTGATTAATAGCCATTAAACTATATAAAAAAGGATAAGTCTCAGCCAAACTAATAGTGCTGTAGTCAATGTGGCTGAATCATATGTAGTCAAGCTAGAAGAGAACAAGCATTTTTGGAAAAAGCTTTCATTCAAGCTGTGTCACACACTCATACTCATAACCAATTTTATAATTAATAAGCCAACTGGTTGTTTGATGAAAATGGCTGGGTGTATAAGGATGGCAATCCGTTTTTGGAGTATAGTAGTAAATGGGTTAATTCATTAAACAGCTGAAGCAGTTATGCATATAGAAAGACCTAAAGCTTTCCCACGAATACAGATTACCATGATAGCCAAACAAAACGGGGTTAGAAGTGTATAATAACAAAAATGTTTTTTTGAGATCTGAAGTCTAATTTCTAGTATGTCAGTATTGGTATCTATTATTATTTTTATTACACATTATGCCACTAGTGACATTTTATATTTAATTCCCATAATGATTATTTGCCTATTATTTCATTTTATTTTTGTATCATCCCCATGAGGTAGAGCCTGAGGAAATGGGCCCATATATATTTTTATTGCTAAGTTAGTACATAGATACTAATTGCGGAAACAATCTGTTCAGAGACCATAGAGCATTGGTACTGATAGTTATTATGGTTCAGTACAGCCATTATAACTTGCAGTAGACATCCTACCTCATAAAACATTTTGAAATATACTGCATGTATAACTTTCTTAGCCCTTATAAATGACCAAGTGCATTTTAAAATGAGCTGCAATTACAACACTCTGTTTTACTAGTTTAAAACATTTCTTTTGGATTTGATTTTTCTTTGAAGTTTGGAAGAGAATGAGAGCCAGGAATACCTTGACATTTTCTCCTCTAGCTAATAAGACTATTCTGTGCTTTAATATAAATGAATTTATTCTATATTTTCTTTCTATCTATTATGAAACAACTCAAATAGAAAGCTCAATATGCCTTCCTAAGATTCATGGTGTAATTTATCATGAGGTAAGGAGATCATACTGTACCCTTTCAACCTAACTTTAATTTTGGTTTCCAAACAATATATATCTCTTTCAAGGTTAAAAGCACTGAAAGTACACATGAACACTAAGGAAAATCTTAAAATTTCCTGAAATGCATTAGCCATCCTATTTATATAACAAATATCTTGTTTGTTTATGATGATCTACATCATTAATCCAGATAAATAAACGTTGAAGTGAAGGGAGCTGGGTTTGCTGTGTTGTTCATTGCCCAGCAACCAATGGTTATAATTGTTTTTCAGCAGAGCACTGCTGCAAAGACTTAGAGCTTTTGCAGCATATGCTACTTTGTATATATATACAGATCCAGGCAGGAAAGCCTAAGAACTCACACTTACTATTGGTTAGCTGGACAAGTTTGGGGTATTTACTTTTTAAAAATTGTACTCTCCTAAAACATTAATGTTTGTCACAATTAGGGCACTAGGTACACAGCAGCTTTCTAATAGTATCTATATACTTGAAATACTTAATTTTTTGACAAAAGCATAAATGTCTACCAAGTTAATTCTATGCTTTTATTCTTTAAATGACATTTTTATGAACTTTGAAAAAATTATAACAGTAATATATGCTTATAATAGATCAATATAATGTAAAATAATATATGTATAAAAGAAAACTAAAATGCCGTTCCTATTTTAATTCCCTAGTTCCATCCTCTGAGGTAACAACTCTTCAACAGACTATGTATTCTTCTTCAACCTAGCATATCCTTATTAATGATATAAAGCAAATAGCTTTTGAAACCTATAATCATCTTTATTCTATGCTGGAGGTTATTTCTAAGTTTTGTTTATATGCTTTTTTGGGAAATAATATAATGGCAATATTTCATGCTTGATGTAAAGTAACAGGCACTTTATTTCTGAGATAGATGAGCCTCTTTAAATTGAAAAACATACTTGTAGATCTATGCATAGGACACTGCTTAGCGTCTCTGCCAACAAATCTGCTATTCAACAGATGTGTACTTAGAGTACCTATTCTGAATGCTTGATGCTATGCAGTGTTTGTGCTACAAAGAAGCTAAAGATACATGCTCTTTCTATAATCAACCTCTCCTATGACTGTGTTAAGTTACTACCTTTCTGAGTCTCAGTTTCTTCATTATTCAATAATTCTTCATTATTCAAGCAGTTATGTGAAACAATACTAATAGATAATGGGCATATTTCCTGCCTTCACCATCAGAGCTTACTAGTCTTTGATATTCTTTAGTGGATACAGTGAAAAGTACAATGACAAGATAGATACATTTACTATGTTCACTGACATTAATAAATGAGCAGAAGGGAGGGAGTCATGTCCAAGAGTAAGTGAACACAGTAGCTTCTGTGGCTAGGCCTCTTAACAGTTTGGAATAATTTACCAACAAAGGAAATGTCCTTTTGACATTCAATAGAAATGGTAACCTTATCTTCTATTCTTTAAGGAGAAGTGCTATATTAGAAAGAACATGAGACCTGATTCTCCCAAGTCCTCCTTCGCCAATAAACTAACTGGTCTGAGCCAATAAATCAAGATCTCAAATTTTTTATGTATAAAAAATAATTAATATCTACTTTCTTTTCATAATCAAACACATTTTTAGTTAGCAGTTATCATGTGAAACAGTACAACAAATGAGACACAGCTTTCCTCGTTAGTCTCTCAAACAAAAACTCTACATATGTTCACTTTAAAGTTAAAAAAAAAAACTGTAAAATAAAGTTCTTTTCTTTTGAGCCCAAACCTGAGGACACTGATACTGTCCATAGATAGTGACGTTTCTTAAGGCCACATTACCAGAGATTACTATAAAATTATGAAATTTGAGCCACTTATTCTTGGCCTTTTATTATAAAAATATATTTCATTTTGAAAATGAGACAAGGCCAAGTGTTAAAAGATATAGCTCAAGCTTAGGCAGTTTAAGAACTGTTTCCTACTCAGAAACAGAGTTCATTATAAATTATGTTTCTGTTTATTGTTTATTAAAGAAAAACATAATATTAACATGCAAACCGACACATCAATCAATTCACTTTGGTTCCCAAAAATCAATTCACTTTGGTTCCCAAAGTGTATTTTTTGGAACACTGGTTCTGTATGATAGGATTTATATAAAAGAAGGTTCTATAATCAAATAATTGTTAAAAATGCTGGGCTAAACAAGGTAATGTGGTATTTTTTTTTTCCATTAGGATTCCTTTTTTTTTTTTTGGCCACCTGCCCCTTCATTAGGATTTCTATGTTACTTTACAAATTTCAAGTAGAGACCACATTATGCTGAGTTTCCTCAGCATATTTGACCAGATAATTTTTTTGTTGATTTGTAGCATCTGATAGAATTAGTGTTACACAGCATGCATTTGGAACATGCTGGCATATTCTCCCCTGTAAGATTAGTTACCAAAAATCACAAATGATCCCAATATTGCTTACAGTCTCCCTTTTCATGTGTTCCCCTGTATCCTGCCCCTTTATTTCTTCCTTTTAAATTACTATAATACCAGTTCCCTGGTCTCCTTTCCTCCACCCTCTTCTGTACTTTGTCTAACAGTGAACTTCCCCAAATTTCCATTTCCCATAGGTCACTCTGCTGAAAAGCCTTTCTACTGTACTCATGTTTATAGCCTTCAATTCTGTCCTTGATAACCCCTTGATCTGATGTTCCCAGCCTGCTTTTCTGATCTTATATCCTGTATTTCCATGAGAAGAAAGCTTACTCACTTTCCCCAAATCTGTTCCTCAATTTTCCAGATCTCAATCTCTGTTTACATTCTCCTCTAACTGAGATCTTCCCTCAATCCTATTGATTTTGCCAAAGTCTCTCTGATATACCACCCTCCTTTGTTAAGCATTCTTAGAATCTTAGCCTTTTCTGAAAAGGTAAGGAAACTGACATTTAAAAATTTTTTTTTACTGTGTGTCAAGAATTTCTTAAGAACTTGACTCTGCATCAAAAATTACTCCTTCTATCAGCATATAACAGCATGGGGAGTAGTTGCTTACAGGATGGACCCATCCCTGGCAACAATAGGGACTAAGTAATGCCCAAAGTGAGGCTTCAGCAATTGGACCCAGATACCCCCTAAGGGTGGAAGAGGTATACCCTCTACCACAGCCCAGGCTCCAACTTAATAAGTTTCGGGAAGGAACGGCATGAGTTATGAGGTAACTTGTCTTTGTGGGAAATACAGTGCTTATGGTGAAAAGATTCTATTCTGTGAAGCTGGTTTCAAAAGTGATGGGTGGAGCTCCAAGAGACAAACTCAAAGATTGGCCATGCCTGCAAGATGAAAAGACTGGCACTCCATCCCCCAGTGAACATCAGTCTAGGCAGAGAATGTGCTTATCTGTCCCTGTTCCTGTGAAGCAAGGCAGGGAGAACCAGAGAGAAATGGCAGGGCAGAGAGAAGGGGTGGTGGTGGAGCAGCCTGCATGACCATGGTCTGCCCTGGCAAGGATGTAGGAAATTCCTGTGGGACAAGCAGGGTGAGCTGCACTTGAGTCAGCTTGCTGGTGTTCTACCCAAGATGATGACCTGCCTGGCAAGGGGAATCCATCAGCAAGAGGCTGGAGAGGCATACCACTGTGAGCAGGAGAGGAGATGGAATAACTGCTGTACCCTGACTTCAGAAAGTATGATGTGGATGCCTCACAGGGCCTCTGAAAAGCTCAAACATCTAGCCCGTGAAAAGGCCAGCATTTGGATTCCTGCCTCAGAGGTAGTCAGAGAAGCAGTCATAATGAACAGAAGACTCTTGAAAGGCCAGCTGTGTAAAGAAACATATGCCTTTTCCCACTCTTTCTTCCCTGGCCCAACAAATTGGAGGAACCAGGTCTTGCAAAGAGGAGGGAGAACCATAATCTTTGAACCAGATTCTGCTAATTCCTTCAATATCTCAAATAGTGAGGATCCTCACTGAAGTCTGCATTGGGAAAAAAGGAGAGGAGATTTTAATATTTGAGGTTAAAAATTTAAAGGTGCAACACTGAATTTTAATAAACAAGTGACCCTAAAGCTGCAGAATAACACAAAGATATATGTAAGGGACAGGAAAAGATTTTACAAAGCACACTTGAAAGCCACAATAACAACAAATCAAATTGTTTAATGAGTATGCTTCCTGAGTTGAGATGCCTCGATAAACTGGTAAAAGATGTTGGCCATGGCTCTTATTTCATGCTTTTGTATGGTGGCATCCTATACTCTGGAGTGAAAGAAAGACTGTGGAAGAAGTAAGTCATGGCCTCTGGCCTGGTCACTTGCAAAATCCACAAATAAAGTTAATGAGAGTTATTAGGATCTGTCATGTTGGTGATTTGAAGGCACTGGTATCAAGGAATTACACTGCCTATTATCTTCAAATTCTTCTATTTTGGAGACATAGCTTTAGACAAGTTGGTCCAGCAATGCCTCCATTATAAATAGTCAATATTTCATAACAGCAGTTTCAATTAAAACAGTGATTTTATAATTACAACCATGATTAAAATGAAAAGGTTGCAGTCAATGTTAGTTTTTATATAAAGAAACATGAAATCACCTTTGATCAGGGAGACAAGAAGAAAATAAAGCCAGCAGTAAGATGTTGGTTGACACTCCCTTTCTTCCCACATCCTTTCTCTTCCCAGTCCAGTCTTCTCGAGGGGCCTAAGCATGCACTAACAATATAAGAGGGGCCTGGTAACTTCCTTTCCACTTCCTTAACCAGGACAAACTGATGTGAAGTCCAGTTCTGTCATTAATTAGCTATATAACCTTGGGCTGGGCAATGTGCGGGTAGAGGTGAGGGTTAGCATAGCCATCTCTAGAAAGTTTTAAAATGTCGCAATTCTTGGATTATCCACAAATCCCCTTTGCTTTATATTTAATATCTCCAGGCCTTTGACATAGACAACCCTATTTATTTTATACTTGCATTTGGTGTTCTAACTAGATGAAGGAAACAGCCTATTCACTCAAGGTATCTGCAACCAATTAGGATTTTATCTTCTAGAAATTTGCTTTAAGACAAAGCCTCAAACACTGCACAGTGTTTATAAATGTGATCTGCTTTTTCAGTGCATAAATAAGTAATTTGCTCCTTTTTCAGATCTCCTGTAAGAATCTTTTGGAGGCAGATTGTCAGGGTTTGAATCCTCCATGTGCCCTTTACCACAGAGTGATCTTGGGTATCAGTTACTTCAGCTGTAAAATGGGGATAATGATAGCATATCCATTAAAGTCTTTGAGGATTAATGACTTAATACATGTAAAGTGCTTAGAACAATGTCTGGCATAATACATGTTAGCCATTATTTTATTGTAGGTAGATTGGGTCTATCCAGCAGGTGGGCCCTGCTTCTTTGGCATCACACAGAAAATCCTGTGCTTTGAAGGGTCCTGTGTTTGGGGTTTAATGTTCTGTGCTTGCTGTCGTGAAATTTCTAATGATTTCATTATTGAATTTATGTTTTGTAAGTGAAGTTTGTGGGGACAATGAAGTACGTGTGGACCCGGGGGAGTGGGTGTTGGGGGGTGTTGGCTACTATGCAGTCCCTGTCCCCTGGCCTCTAGGATGGATAGTCCACACCCACTCTGCCATACCCTGGGACTTCAGCCCTCACAGGACTCCCAGTCTCCTTTCTCCTTCCTTAGTGACTAGTGACTGCTATCGCTTTCTGCCTTGTTCAGGGCCCGGATGAGGGTGTAAAAAGGGTTAGGGTTGACCCATGGCATCTTGAGACGGGACATGGAGGCAGTTGTCCTGCCTTAAACTGGCAGTGCCTCAGGACGTTTGGTGGGTGACTGGGCAAGAGGTAAGCTTCTTGCCGCCTCCCATCCAGGTACCTACTATGTTACAGCATGGAGGCTGCAAAAGCCATCCAGAGAGGGCTGGGGCAGTGGGCCTGTGGGAGGGTGATGCCTGGCTCGACTTCCCCACTTCTGGTGATCACAGCCCATCAGCTCAGTGGCTGGCAAGAGCAAAAACCTGACACCTAATGGACGGCTTGTGTCCCAAGTTGTGGGGTGAGACCCACAGGGTCCTGTGAAGTCTGTGCTGAGTATCCCTGTGTCTGAAGGAGCACGACCTTAATTAGCAAATACAGCAATACAGGTAGAGAGAGGGAGAGAGAGAAAGAGAGAGAGAGAGAGAGAAAGAGAGAGAGAGAGAGAGAGAGAGAGAGAGAAAGAGACACCTTGGGAGAAAGTGAAAAGGTTCATATTTTAGTATTTTTAATGGCAAGTTTTCTGGTTTTTGAACCATATGACCCACATTTTCATTTTCACTGGGCCCTGCAAATTATGTAGTCATTCTGTCTGCAAGGCTTACTTTCTTCCACAGAAGGGTTTTACAACTTTTACTAGGCATTTTCACTGAGAAATCACAGATGATTGATTATTAAACTATCTGAATATAGACAATGTCAATTGTAAACATCAAATATAAATTTTAAAATGTATAACCAATTTTAAAAACTCATACTAGCTCAATATTTCTAAGATTACCATTCTCTTTATTCCACATAGTGGAAATCAATACTGCCTCCTTCTTCCTGAATTCTCAAGTCTTAATCATTTGTGTTTTGGACAAAAGAATAAACATTGAAAACAGACGACAACAAAAATAATACATTAAGAGTTTTCTGTGGGAAGTTTTCTCTTACTTCCAAGGGCCAGATTGGATAGATGTGTTTTTATCTGAGGAACACTGCAATTATTTAATATTTGAAATATTATGTATGTTTAATATGATATAAATTACCATTAAGTTACAATTTTTCACTCAAAATATCAATATTTTCCACAACAAATATTGTGGAAGCTGCTGGCCACAGGGCTGTGTATTAGGTTGCTGTGGGTACACAATAAAAGTGAGGAAGGCAATGGAGAGGGTCACAGCATCAGTCAGAGAAGAAGTAGTAAAGGTGAACTCATTATCATTACAACAGGTTATAAGTTATTGCCAATTATTTAAATTATAAAGACGGTAAGATCAAGCCTGAAAAGCACATAGAAACAAAATAAACGTATTGTGCAACCTATGAATTGTACACAATTTTAGTTTGGTAACGTTTTGGTTTTTTCAGTTCAATATCATTTTTAATTGAACCATTTTATCTGAGAAATGATTTGCTCATTTATATTTTCCAATTGATTAATGCCCTCAGGGTCCTGCCAAATTTGAATCTGCTACCCCCCAAATTCCCCACAAGACCTGCCACTGCTTCATAAGTGTGCTGAATGAAAGAAGGCAAATCCAGATTCCAGCTGAGCAGTCAGGAAGCATCATCATGGGTTGAATGAAAAATCAGGAGTTGAATACACAGTTTTAGAAAACATATTAAAAAAAAGCCAAGACAGTTAAAAATTCTAACAAACCAAAATCAGGGTTGTGATACAGTACTAATGATATTTGTGGCTAGAACCTATGTTATAGTCCATGAGCTTATAATTTTCTGTTTCTTTTAATGGCAACAGGTTAATATCCACAAGGAAAATCATGCATACCAAAATCAAAAGGGACCTACTGGCATAGGGCATCTTGGCACCAGACTAGATTTACACACGCTGACATGTCAAAAGCCTTGAAACAGAAACTTCAGAACCTCCTCATGAATGCTGAAGGCAGCTCATTGACTTCATACTAGCTCAAAAGTAATCTTTCCAGGGATGGCATTCAACCACACAATCAACAAAACTGGCAAATAAAGCCTGAATATGTACTTGGCAGTGAAAGTCTTAAAGCAGAACAAAATATAAGACAGCTTCCAAAGCTGCCAAGTTTCAAATAAGAATCCAAGACTCTAAATACAAAATAGGGAGTAAGGCACATTTTGAATAGCAATTTTAACTGATAGGGTAGAGTGAGCAAATTGAGCAATAGCCTCCATTTCTGTACCATGATCACAAACTCCCCTGGCCTGTCTTCTTAGGCTGGGCAAGAGAGCAAAGGGAACATGATTTCATTCCATCTGGTACTTGGCATGTATCTTCTTTTCGCTTTATCTTGCAGCGTGAATCTGCTCGTGCCCTGGTGTCCTCTCCAACTTTTCTTCCTAGCTATGTTATTCATGTTTCTTAAGAGCAAGGATTTTGCACAGTATGTCACACTTAGTACCACTCACTGGTGGACATTTATGAAGGGTATTTTAAATGTTTGGTTGGAATAACCTCAATTGATTACTTAGTACTCCTCTCAGTTAAGGTGTAAGTTTCAGTGAGTTCAAATACTACCAGAAAACTTAAAAAGTTGTAAAATTTTACTATGCCTTACCAACTACTCCTTTGCTAAGCAAATGAAAGAGACTTTAATTCCTTTAATCTATTTTTTTTTTTTTGGCCTTACTATAGTACAAGGGTGCTGAAGTGCATGCCTGCATCAGCGGGTTACCACTTCAGTACAATTCAAGCAAAACAATTTGAAAAAGTGCCAAACTATCTTGGGATTGGGCAGACAATAGTGACCCTTCATGATTCCATGAATAATGTAAACAGGGAACATATTGCTGAGGTCAAAGGAAAGTAAAAAAAAGTAATTGCTTAGAAAGAAAAAAGAGGTGTAAGATTTTAGGAGAACAAACAGCATTTGAAATGGAGATCATATTGTTTACACATTAAGTTCTGAGTTTTCATTTTTCCAGTGCCAAGGCTGTGTTAATTACAATTATTTATCTTAAAGGTTTCTGCAGGCACAGAACTGTGGTGAGAATCTGTGCCTAACTCTTCCCTTATGCTTGAATAAAAATTGAAGATGCAGTAGTCAATATAACTTCACTTCATCAAAACTATGTCAGAACTTTTAATACAAAAAACACTTGAAAAAACAAAGCTTTTTTACAAAAGGCCACTCCAGTGATTATGTAGTGGTGTCTCATTATGATTGTTCCCAATATTTTATTGTGAGAAATTTCAGATATAAGAGAATATGCATTTACAGATCACTTACGTTGTACAAGGAACCGTTCTCTACACTTGCTTTTTCACCTCTCTAAAGATCTATCCACATTCACCAGTCTCTAATTTGTGATGAATTTCAAAGAAAGTTGCAGACATCAGTATACTTTACCCCTAACCACTTCAGCATGCATATCATTATCTAAAAGTCAGTATTTGTTCATGGTTCTTTTTAAAAAATAGGTTTAATGAGATATAATTCATATACCATACAATTCACCCTATATTTCTTTTTTACATAAAACTTTTAGTGAAGAAAACATAGAACATTTTTTTCTTCTGTCATTATTATATGTATCAGATAATACTTGTGGCTTTCAGATCTACTAATAAACACAAAGCTACAAGTTTTGGAAAACATCAAATCTTCAAGTTTGGAAAAGACCACAGACTCTTCCTCCAACCCTAATAAAATGAGAAATTTCCTTATTGGAATGATAAAAACATAATTATAAACCTCAACTTCAAATCTGAGCTATTAAGACAAACGATGTTTCATCTATAACTATTCCACAAAATGCCACTGTAGGCCATGGATCCAAATACTTTACCACAGTTTTAGGCCTATTTACAGGTACACATTGTATTTTCTTTCTTTTTTCTTTTCTTCCTCCTTTTTTTTTATTTTCTTTTCTTCTCCCCCTCCTCCTTCCCTCCCTCCTCCCATCCTTCCCTCCCTCCCTCCTCCTTCTCCCTTTCCATTCCCCTCCCCCTCCTCTTCCTTTCGTTTCTTTTCTTTTCTTTTCAGGTTCTTGCTCTGTCACCCAGGCTGGAGTGGTGCAGTGGTGCAATTATGCCTCACTGCAGTCTCAATCTCTTGGGCTCAGGAGATTCTCCCTTCAGCCTCTCAGAGTAGCTGGGACCAGAGGCACAAACCACCACACCTGGCTAATTTTTAAATTATGTGTAGAGATGAGGTCCCACTATGTTGCCCAGGCTGGTTTCAAACTCCTGGGCTCAAGTGATCCTCCCACCTTGCTCTCCCAAAGTACTAGGATTACAGGTGTGAGCCACTGTGCCCAGACTGTATTTTCCAAATATACTGTACAGCATCACCCATTCCATATGCTCTTGTACACTGTGACCTTGCTCCTCCACCATTAAGTGTCAGGGCTTAATTTTTCTCCCCTTGAATCTGCGTGAACTTGTTATTATTCTAATCCATAAAGTATAGCAGATGTGATAGCTTTGTCAGTTTTTTATTTTATTTTATTTTATTTTATTATTTTTTTTTTTGAGGCAGAGTCTCACTCTGTCGCCGGGGCTGGAGTGCAGTGGCCGGATCTCAGCTCACTGCAAGCTCCGCCTCCCGGGTTTACGCCATTCTCCTGCCTCAGCCTCCCAAGTAGCTGGGACTACAGGCGCCCGCCACCTTGCCCGGCTAGTTTTGTATTTTAGTAGAGACGGGGTTTCACCGTGTTAGCCAGGATGGTCTTGATCTCCTGACCTCTTGATCCGCCCGTCTCGGCCTCCCAAAGTGCTGGGATTACAGGCTTGAGCCACCGCGCCCGGCCAGCTTTGTCAGTTTTGAGATGAGTCATAAAAGGCAATGCATCTTGTTTACTATGACACTAGCTTTTGGAGCCTAAGCTGCCATCTGAGTAGTTTGACCATCATGTAAGAAGCGATCACCATGCTGTGAGGAAGTCCGGGCCACATGCAAAGGCTACACACAGGTGCTCCAGAAGACAGCTCCAGTTAAGGTCTTAGTGGGCAGTCAGCATCAACCATTACACAGGTCAGAGAAGACACTCCTAGTTGATTCCAAACTTTAGCCATCAAAATATTCTGACTGAGTACCTAGGTACTATGGAATAGTGCATCCAATGAGCACGCCTGCGGTTCCCTACACAAGTTCCTGACCCACAAAAGCCTTGAATGTAATGAGTGTTTTCCATAACTATGTTTTGGTGTGGTTTAACACACAGCAATAATCACCAGAATAGCCCTTTTCTACTCCTCATTATGCAAAGCAAACCAGAAAGCACCACTGTTTTAAAAAGAAATATAATTTTTCTTGGGCAGGTATATCTGCATATAGAAAATATCTGGCAAGATACCACCTCAGATGGTTAATATTCAGGTCTATATTTAGGTAGGTAGAAATTTTATAAAGTACTGCTCTAAGAATTTCATGATGTTTGTCAGTTCCAGCTACTAGCTTGATGGTAATGCTATTTGCCTATATTCAGAAATAAACATAGCCTAAAGTAGCACATATGAAAAGAGGGTTTTAGGGGCTGGGCTCAGTGGCTCATGCCTGTAATCCTAGCACTTTGGGAGGCTGTGGCAGATGGATCACTTGAGTCTAGGAGTTTGAGACCAGCCTGTGCAACACAGTGAGACCCTGGGTCCATTAAAGAAAGGGTGGGGTGTAGTTGATTGTAAACTCAATATGAGTCAACCATGGATGTGGTTATCAAAAAACTAATATATTCCTAGGTCCATAAATAGAAGCACTATGATGAGGTCATTTTTTCAGAATAATGATTTTAAATGTATAAAATACACTAAACTACAAAGGAAATAAACTTCACTGAAATGTTATCAAATAATAAATTCTTTTTTCTTTTTTCTTTTTTTGAGACAGAGCGCCACTCTGTCTCCCAGGCTGGAGTGCAGTGGCCCGACCTCAGCTCACTGCAACCTCTGCCTCCTGGGTTCAAGCGATTCTTCTGCCTCAGCCTCCCGAGTAGCTGGGACTACAGGCGTGCGCCACCACGTCCAGCTAATTTTTGTATTTTTAGTAGAGATGAGGTTTCACCATATTGGCCTGGCTGGTCCCAAACTCATGACTTCGTGATCTGCCCGCCTCAGCCTCCCAAAGTGCTGGGATTACAGGTGTGAGCCACCGTTCTCGGCCATAAATTCATTTTTTATATAACCATCTATCTGCACATTTTTATTAACAAGAATAGCAGCGGGACTAATACTAATATATTACAAAGGAGATAAGTAATACTTTGAGACTGCAATAAATACATGAAAAAGTCTGTGATTTCTGTTGACAACAGTCACAGTTACTGCTAATGCGACTGTGGTTTGTTGCCTAGATTTATAACTAAGAAAATGTTACGTTTCAGTGGGAGGTTAGTAAAAATAAACATGTACATTTCTCTTCAACCCAAGTTCCTGGAACTGCCAAATTCTATCCACAGACTCCTTGTTCTTAAATCCCTTCAATTCCTTCATTTATCTATGATTCCTCAGGCTTATGGCATTTGTGGCCTCCTCATTCATTTTTTTTTCCTGCTGCCAAATTAACAAGTTGGGGAGAAAGTTTAGAATAAAAGACACATAAGACCCCCGGTTTGAGCAATTTCTTATATTTAGAACTGTTCATTATCTTCTCACCAGTCAATAGAATCTCATCCATTATTCCAGGCCTAGTTCAAGTCCTACTTTTTCTAGTAATGCAATATGGTCCATAAAGATTTCTCTTTTCTCTGAATTCTTACTGCATTTGGCATCAATTTACTCTCATTTTAGAACTTAATTAGTCTCTATTTCATTCACTATCAGTTTTGTCTTCTCACCTAGACAGGGAGGTTTATAGAAATTGAGAATGTTTATTATGTTGTATTATCCAAAGCATACTGCTAGATACATTGCAGGTACTTGATATATCCCTGTATAATGCTTATCCTATTAGTGATGTTGTCCAGCTATGTAAATCACCTATATTGCAATGGGAAACTGAAACTACATGTATTATTTCTTACTATCACTGTCAACTACAATGGATCACTGATGGGCTACACATGGTATATCCTCGGTATTAATAATAACACTTATGTGACAATTATGTGCCAGATACACTTCTACGCACTTTGCATATTAATCTTACCAGCTCCATGATATAGAAACTGTATTTATCCCCATTTTACAAATGAGAAAACTGAGGCATAGACAAATTAGTAAAGAGAATGTAAAAGCAGATACTCTTTTCCAGAGCCAGTGCACTTAACTACTACACTGCACTGCTACTCAAGAACTTCATAAATAAAGAACTAGGCAGAGCACGGTGGCGCGTGCCCGCAATCCCAGCACTTTGGAGGCTGAGACAGGGGAATGGTTTGAGGTTAGGAGTTTGACACCATCCTCGGCAACATAGCAAAATCCTGTCTCTACCAAATAAACAAATTAGCTGGATGTGGTGGTGTGTGCCCAGAGTCCTAGCTACTCAGGAGGCTGAGGCAGGAGGATGGTTTACATCCCAGGAATTTGAGGCTGCAGTGAGCTATGATCATGCCACTGCACTCTAGCCTGGGGGACACAGCGAGGCCCTGTCTCAAAAACAAAAAACCTCCTTGTATTAATATATATCTCTAACTTTACATGAAATCACTGGTTTGACAATTAGCTTTTCTTCTGCTAAACTCCTATATCCCTTGACCATGTAATCATTAACTCAGCCTTGTACTGTTTGAATTTTATTATAGTAAAGCAGTTACCATCTACTGAGTGCTTGCTCTGTGTCAGATCCTAGGCTAACTGATTTAATGTATAGTTAATTGTTGTAACAACCCAATGAGGCAGGAAAGGAAACCTAGGCTCACATATAAGTAGCAAAAGATGAAGCAGTAAAAGAGCAAGGATTCTAACCTAAAACTGTCTGACACCAGAATTCATGCTTTAAAACACTTAAGCTATGTGTTTAGCCTTATTTCTACAACTAGATTACAAATTCCTTGAAGGCAGGGATTATGTCTCATATTTGCTTGTTGGTTCCACAATACTTTGAATGCCTGATCTTAATATTTAGAAATTGTTTCTTGATTGATACAACTGACATTTCACACAATTCAGCATGCTGTAATATGAACACATTGGAATCTCTCAGTAACTGTGTGCATGTCTTTTGGGAAGCTACCTACATTTTTCCATCTTCAGCTTCTTATCTTTAAAAGGAAAATACAGCTAATAATAGGAGTGTTTAAATATTAAAAAGGTAATATTATCTGTAATATATTTATTACAGTGTCCGCCACATAGAAAGTAATCAACTAATTCTGGTTTCCTATTCCCTTCTTTGAAATACCCTTTTTTGGGCCATGTACACAAAGACTGATTTTAGTAAGCATTTTTAATACAAATGATTACATTTGGTTGTACAATTTTAATTTGTAGCATTTAGTCTAATTTCTCTTTCTTCTTTTTCTCAAACGCAGCTAAAATGGGAAATATTAGCTTATTTTAAATATGAGAAAGAGTTGCCATCTGAGCCAATGAAGTGGTTCTTCTGTCTCTACGAACTATCATAGTGGTTACTGATGAGTAAAAATGAAAGAAATGTGTGGTAGGCAGAATAACAGTCCTCAAAAAATGTCCACACCATAGTCTTTGGAACCTGTAATATGTTACCTTAAATGGTGAAGAGGAATTAAGGTTAAAGATGGAATTAAGGTTGCCGATCGGTCGACCTTAAAATAGGGAGATCTTGGTTTATTTGAGTGGGTCCAATGTAATTACAAGGATCCTCAAAAGTGAAAGAGAGAGGCAGAAAAAACCCAGAGTTGGTAACATAAGAAGGACTCAAACCAATGTTGCTTGCTCTGAAAATGGAGGAAGAAGCCATGAGCCAAGGAATGCAGGCAACCTCTAGAAGCTGGAAAAGGCAAGGGAATAGCTTCTTCCTTGGACCATCCAGGAGGAACGTAGCTCTACTGACCCCTTTTTGGACCTCTGCCTGCCAGAACTGTAAGAAAAGACATTTGTATTGCTTGACTCACTAAAATTATAGCAATTTTTCATAGCATCAATGGAAAACTGGTACAGCATGTAAATTCCACAAATTTGGAATTGTGTAAAAACAAATATGGCTTTAAACAACTTTTAAGTAATAATATGAATAACAACAGTGATATTTCTCTTGATTGTACTGGAAGAAGTAAAATGAAATATAGTAAACATCATCACTGCAGAGTCATTACTAACATTTACTTTTAACTAGCTGGGTTAGAAATAAAAAATTTTTCTTTGCAATTTATCCTTTAGTCACTACAATGTCCTTCTGTTTGTGAACATGATAAAAAAATTCTAAGGAAATGATTTTAATTACAACAAGAGAGATGTTTGTTTTGTTTAAAACAAGAAGGTATTTTTCATTCTATCATTATCATGCCTAAAATATTACCTTGGCTAATTGTTACTAAAACGTATTGCCTGGCTCTCAAATCCTTACATCTTACCAGACTTAAGTAGTTTTACATCCAAAATGAAACTTACGATTATCATACAGTGCTGGTCTTTTCTATACTATCACAGACACTGGTCGCCCTAAATCTCTTATATATGTCTACTCTGCTTGACATGTTCCTTCTCTTCTCTGTCCATTCAGCACAAACTGTCCTTCTCTAAGTACTTATAGCATTCATATTCTCTAACTACATTTTAGCTTCTGTTGCACATTATTGTTTGTTATTTGCATTCCAATCATTATATTGCAGGTTTGTATGTTAATTTCCCTGTTACCTCCTTGAGGAGAGAAGATGGTCGATGGGTCCATAGGGGTTTATTATATTATTCTCTACTTTTGTGCATGTTTGAAATTTTCTGTAATAAAAAGTTAAAAATAAATAAAACAAAATTGGGTAGGTACTCTTCTACCTGT
Organism: Rhinopithecus bieti; assembly: GCF_001698545.2. Taxonomy (NCBI): domain Eukaryota; kingdom Metazoa; phylum Chordata; class Mammalia; order Primates; family Cercopithecidae; genus Rhinopithecus; species Rhinopithecus bieti. The sequence goes on from NW_016808198.1 coordinate 357,268, forward strand.
AAAGCTTTCTTTCAATGTCTAGGTTTCTCCTTGCCTAGCACTGTAAGGTTGGTGGAATTGAGTTTGCCTCTAAAGTTACACCTCTTTTGGTTGAGGAAACACGGCATAAATATATAATAATATGATGTTCAAAGGGTCATGGCCTTATCCGACATTAATAGTAGATTTCTATAAATTAGAGTATATTATGCAAGATAAAACTTTTACCATTGCTCAGTAAAGAGAAGCACAAATAATTTAACTCACTGGTCAATTGTTTGTATAATCATTATACTTTGAAATCTTTGCTTCAATGTTATTGATACAGAATTCCTTGTTAGCATATTTCTGGCAAGAAATGATTGAAGCAGAAGGTTTTCATCAACATTTGATAAAGAAAAAGTTAGAATCAACAGTAAAACTTACCATTGCTAGTTTATACCATAAAGTATTAACAACACAAAATGTTAATTAATTTCTAATTCTCTATTCTATTATTTAGATTTCATGAAGGTTGATTGGACTTGATCCATCATTTTACGGAAAATTAATTATTTCAAATACATGCACCACTTTATGCAACCTGCCTGATTTGCATTGAGGAAAATTCAGCAGAAGTAATTGAGGCACAAGCAAATACTGGCACTGACTGAACTCAATTTTCATTCCAAATTTCTGCAAAATCCCAAGGCACAACAATATCAGATGCAAGGGGGAAAACAAACAAAAGCAATGTGAAAAGGGAACATGAAGAGAGAATATTACAAGAATCAGAGAACAAAGGGATTGCAAAACTATTTTAGTGCCATAGATGAGCAGTGAGGGCTTCATTCAGGCAAGGTGGAATAAGATATCATATGGCATCCTGACAATTGATGTCTTCATTTAAATGTAAGAATTTACATTCTAATTAGAAAGAATTTACATCTTAATCAGAGGCAGCTGTATTATCTTGTTACTGTTTTTTTCAAAGGTAATGAACTAAAGTACTGCTGTGCTTTTTCAACCAGAAACTAAATAGACAGCATCCAGTGTTATTTTATAGCTTACCTGCTGTAAGCTGTTATTAATATTTTCAAAGATTAAATTCTAACCAAAATCTCTTGAAAATGAAAATTGTATTTGACATCACTAGAATAGTATGATAAAGACATTTAAAGTATTTAAACAAATCCTTTTTAACTTGTATTTTAAATGTACTTATTTATCAAGCTAATAGAAGCCTCTTAGGATTTATTAATATAATATTGTTTTCATTTTGGGGGATGCAGAAAAGCTGCTATTGCAGATATGTATTACACTGGTGAAACCTGGTTGCTCTCAAACTTACTCTGGTTACAAGAGATCATTTACTAAATACAAAACTTTAACTTAGTAAGAACATTTAAGTTAACACAAATTCTTTTTTATTTCCATGATATTTAACAAGGAAAGATAACCTATACTTAAACAGAGTATTATCGTTGAATTTTACGCGATTTCGTTACTTCCACATTAATAACATTTAAAAATGTAATGCTTCACAAACATACACAATTCTGTTGGTGTCTAGTATTGCCAGTTAGTGAAATTAAAGGAAATAATGCATTCTAATTTGTACTGTTATATTCTAGGTTGTTCATAACATTGAAAACTAGACCTAGGTGTTGGTAGTCGGTGATATCTTTGCAAAATCAAGCCCATCATTCATATGAGAATCAGCATGAGCTCACTGACCCATGGTTTAGAAGAAATTGGGCTTGGCCTAAAAGAAATCAAGCAGAAAAAAATTATAAGTGTTAATAAAAATGTAAAATGCCACCTTTGTCCCTAGCGCTATGCATCTTTAGGTTATTGATACTTATTTTCATCAGCTGCATCATTAATATGGAGTTGTAGTATGGGCCAGTTGATAACTTGCAGGTTTATGATTTAATTCATTAGGAAATTTTTTTATTAAAGTGAAAAGAAGGAAAATAAAAAGACTAAGGCTATACTTACTATTAATAGTTTATTAAATAGATGACTAATTTGGTTAGTTTGGTCAAAATATTTAAAAATTATAGTCTAAAATAATGCGGAGGTACATATTTATCTTTATCACCATAAACTTTCTAAATCTATACATGTAAAAGAAAAATATATAATATTCAAATATGCTATATTTTACCAAAAATATAACAGAATGATTTCAGGTAAATTTTAAAAGATTAAATTAGTTTTAAAGTGGCATTTTCTTGACCTAGGCCACTCTGATAACAAAGAGGAGATAATTATTAGTTCACTGGTGCTTTTTCTTGTATTCCTACTAAAGACAATTTATAGAGGAAATGATTCAGATGGGTCTGACTGAATTACTGGCTCTGAAAGATGGCTTTATACTGCTGTCAGAAGCCGTCAGCCCACTTTTGAAACGTTTATTTGTCTATGGCTCTTCTGGGTATGATTTGTTATAAGGGCACTTAACACCACCACATGGTACACACAGTGCCTTCATTTTCAAAAGTGTCCCAGATAAGTTTTTGATTATCTCTAGGTTCTGTGGAACCTGTTTGCATTTTCATAAAGAATCTCTAAAAATAAAGTACATTTTGTTTTTTACATTTATGTATCATCCAAGCGTAATATAAAAGACTATCAGTTACAGTGTAAGAGTGCATGTATACCTTCAGGAATATTCTACTTGGTCTCATATTTACTGTAACCATAAATATTCATATCCAATCTAAAAGAGAATAGTGAACTATAATACAAGATTCCTCTTGCTTTGTATCTTTTTTCCCTACTCATTTTTGATTTGGATTATCACAATTATTTCCTAATTAGACTCCGTGCTCATAGTTACCTCCCCATCTATTTCTTACTTCATGGAATTGACAGCCTAAAGTCATGGGTTCTAGTCTCCCCTATTATACTGTAAGCTCTATTACTTACATGATATAGTACTTACATGCTTGGATAGTTACATGAAAAGATATGGATTCTAATACTGATTATGTCACTCTCTATGTCTTATTCTTCTCATCTGTATGCTGAAGAGGTATCCAAAGACCATTTACGCCAGTGAACTTTTCCTCTGAAATTTAATGATTCTTACTCTTCATGTCTACTTATTGTGTTTTAGTTATTTCATATCTTTTTTTTTTTTTTTTTGAGACAGTCTCTATCACCTAGGCTGGAGTGCAGTGGAATGATCTGAACTCACTGCAACCTCTGCCTCCAGGGTTCAAGCAAATCTCCTCTCTCAGCCTCCAGAATAGCTGGGACTACAGGCACATGCCACAATGCCTGGCTGATTTTTGTATTTTTAGTGGAGATAGGGTTTCACCATGTTGCCCAGGCTGGTCTTGAACTCCTGGCCTCAAGTGATCTGCCTGCCTTAGATTCACAAAGTGTTGGGATTACAGGCTCAGTGAGCCACCATGCCCAGCTGTTATTTCATATCTATTAACACATCATTCTTTCTTCAATCTTAACTCAAAATGTACTATTGCCTCTTTCTGTCCATACAAATCCTGTTCATTTTTCAAGATCTATTTAAAGTGTATACTCTCCACAATGTTGCTCTGATCATGCTGGCCAACAGTAATTTCCCCCTTGTCTAATTCATGTATTCAACAAATATTTATTGAGTGCCTACTCTTTTTCAGGCACTATAGTAGGTGCTGGAGATGCAAAGAATGAATAGAGAAACATGGCCCCAGTACAAAAAGGGCTTATAATATAGTGGGGAAGACAGATAAGAAACTAGCAACAAAAATTAAAGACTGTGATAAGTGCAAGGAAGGCAACAAACAGCTTGCTGAGGGGGTGTGCATGTATATATACATGTACATCGTATATATAGCATGATCAGAGAAGGCCTGTTTCCTACAGCATTCTCAGTACATAGTAATAATTAATAATTTAATCCATTATTATCTTAAATTGGTATTTGACACATTGTGGTTATAAATCTTACTTCCCAAGCTAGACTGCAGTAACACTGATAATTATTTTTTTGGCTAACATACATTGAGTATTTAAAATACGCCAGTTATTTTATTAGGCAATTCATGTGTATTTTATCACTTAATCCTTAGAACAAAACAAGTATTTTTATTATTATCTTATTTTATTCAAGATAAGGCAATAAGGACATAGAGTCAAACTAAGATACTTTCTTTAAGTCAGACAATTAGTAAATGGCAGAGTTGGGACTAAAATCCAAGTCTGCAGACACTAAAGTATGGCATATTAATTACCATAATAAACTCTTTCTTGGAGAGAGGGATCATATTTTATAAGATTTGGTATCATTACAGAGTAATAAACAATCCTTTCCACATGCTTAACAATTACCTGATAGTGAGTAACTGAATGAGTGAAACTTGGGTCGTTCAGTAAGTATTACACTCCCTTACGAGCAGCTTTCCAGTTTTAGCATAAACTTAGCTGGCCTCTGAAGACTCATCTTCGAAACAGAGACCCTTGGATTGAAAATCCTATTTAAAAGTATTTCAGATCTACAGTTTGTAATATGATATATCATCAACTTGTTCCTAACTGACACCAGGTTGTATGCATATGCTTTCCTATTCAGGACCCTTGGTTTTGGGTAAACCTCATACCAGCAATTGCCCATTTTGAACTTATATTCTTTCACTCAGATGATTTTGACTCAAATACTAAAAATATTCAATGACAGGATGATCAGAGAGCTGTTACAGAGTAGAAAATTTATTAAAATCAATTATTCATGGACTTCCTGTCATAGAATTAGTTAGATTTCAGATATTTTAAACACCAAAAGGATAGGCTGATGAAAATCTAAATTTTAATCTTATATACAAAAGAAAATTGGGGAATTAAATAACATTTTACTACAAACAACATCTTGGATGTCAATAACAACTTTCCTTGCATAATTATTCAATTAGTTACACTAACAGTGGAAACTTTAGGCAATAGGTAATTCAAAGGAGCAGCTTAAAGAAACATATATATTTGATTCAGAATATACTTCAGCATTGTTTTTATTATGGTTTTCTTAGGAAGAAATTAAAAGTTAGTTGACTTCTGTGACTTACTTTACTGCTCAGCTTTCTCACTGCTGGGTAAAACCAGCATCTTCTCTTCGGACATTCATACTGAGATACTAGTTGAAATCAGAGCTTAACAAGCACCAGTTTATAAATTTGTTGTTTTTCACTTTTACTGGAACTCATTGATAACTTTTTGATGTCCAGATCTGGCCAGAAGTACATTACTTAAATAAAAGGTCCTTGAAAAAAAGGTCCTTACACCAGGAAATGAGGTGTCATTGTCAATAAAAACTTATTTTTGATACAGATAATCTTAAATGTGTATAATACACTTGTAGATAACTGATAACTGGCTTTAAAAATTATGCATTGGATGCCATACTGCTAAAATTGTGAAATATAAACCTAAATATCAAAGTTACATTTCAGGGGCTTACATGAAAACCATCTGAGATGAAATTGAACTCTGATGGCTTTGTTGTGGCTTGAGAACAGGGAAATTGCCTAGAGGACAACACTGAGCAAAAGGAATGGAAAAGGAAATGAGTCAAAACACTTTTCAGGTGAAAAAATGAAAAACTAGGCTGGGCACAGTGCCTCATGCCTGTAATCGCAGCACTTTGGGAGGCAGAGATGGGCTGATCACTTGAGGTGAGGAGTTCAAGACCAGCCTGCCAACACGGTGAAACCCATCTCTACTAAAAATACAAAAATCAGCCAGGTGTGGTGGCACATACTTGTAGTCCCAGCTATTCAGGAGGCTGAGGCAGGAGAATCACTTGACCCAGGGAGGAGGAGGTTGCAGTGAGCTGAGATGTACCACTGCACTCCAGCCTGGGCGACAGAGTGAGACTCTGTCCCCAACACCCCCCACTTCAAAAAAAAAAAAAAAAAAAAAAGAAACTAGAAAACACATTGATTAAAACAAAACAAGGAGAATGTAGGAATAAAACAGAGTTACAGGTTTACTTATGTACATTACTGATAGACATTCTTTAAAAATATAATTCAAGAGCAAAGACAATGATCCCAAGGAGGTACTGAATTTAAGGGACAAGGAGACCCACTGCCAGAAGATAACTATTGACAATATTCATCTGAGAGCACACCCTGTCTGTCCTCTACAATCCCTAGAGAAAGATTAATATACACTACAGTAAAAAGAAATAAATGCATTCATAATTCATATTCATCTCAAATGCAAAGAGCCTAAGCAAGAATCATACAACATTAAAATATTTACGTACCCTCATATATTCAACAAATAGAACTTACAACTAGTGAAATACACTATAAAGCAAATAGAAAAATACTTTACAATATAATTAATAACCTTAAATGGGTAAGATAGGCTGTTAGGAAAAGAATCAATGAGAAACATGGAAAATAAGAATATTACTGCCAAAAGAAAAGTTCAACAGACAAACAGAAATGGACACAACTAAGAAATTAGTGAACTGGAAGATCACTAAGATACTCCCAGGATAAATTCAAAAAGCCAAAGAAAATAAAATGTTAGACAAAAGTTAAAATATGTGGACACCAAATTCAGAAACTCCATTTGCCTGATAGGCACTGCAGAAGAGAAGAAAAAGAATGGCAGTGAGGAAACAATATAGATCTTGAAGTGGGAATTTACTATGTTAAACGATTGACAGAGAAATAAAAGAAGCAGAAAAAATACTTGACTAAAAACTCTTCATAAGCTAGGAAATAGGAGACATCCCTTGCCTGATATATGGGACCTACTGAATATCCAAAACAAGTATTTTTTTTAAGTGGTAAGATAATACAAAAGTTACAATAAAATCAGCAACAAAGACCAATGGCTAATTTCACCAACATATTTAACATTATACTGTAGGTCCTGGACAACACCAAAAAATATCACAAAGGAAGAGGCAAGTAATTATTATTTGTAGACAGTATGATTATGTATCTATAAAATTCATGAGACTAGACTGAGAAACTATTAGCATTAATGAGATGACTCAATAAGGTGACTAGATGTAAAATGAACATTTAAGCATCAATACAAAAAATGTAGTAAAACAAAAAAGGGAGTCCTATTCACAGTAGTTAGGAAAAACCCACCAATTATTTAGGAATAAATCTGACATGAAATGAACAGACTGTTCACTCCTTTCATAAATATTTACTGAATAGGCAATGGGAATACAAAGGTAAGAAAAATCAATGACAAGCTCATGGTACCTGTCCTTACAGAGTTTAAAAAGTACATTAAAGTCAAAGCCTTCATTCAAAGAATCACACTGGTAAACATATAAATAAACCGGTAAGTACTATGAAGTTCATGACGCTTTGAGGGTATAAAAGAGGAGAAGTAGAAGGTTTCCCCGTAGGAGACATTACTCTGGGAGCTGAAAAGGAATTACTTAAGTAGGGGGAAAATGTAAGAAGTTACATTTCCAAGAAGACTGAATGGCAAAGGCCCTGTGGTAGAAGAGAACAATGATATTTTTTAAAAATTGAAACTAAAAAATGAAAGAATGCATGGCAGGCTGTAATAATGCCCCTGCTTATCCTTGAAGATATACATGTCCTAATTCCTGGAATCCGTGAATGCTACTTTCCATGGCAACGAGGACTTTTCATATGTGATTAGGGATCCTGAAATGGGGAAATGATTGCCCTGGGCACAATGTAGTCACAAGAGTCCTTATAAGAGGAGGAAGAAGGGTAAAAGTCAGAGAGGCCATGTGATGATAGAAGCAGAGGTTAGAGTGATGAGGCCATAGCCAAGGTATGCTGGTAGTTTACAGCACTGGAAAATGGATTCTCCTGTAAAGCTTCCAGAAGGAACTAGTCTTGCTGATACCCTGACCTTAATCCTCTGAGATCCTGACTGTGGACCTCTGACCTCTAGAATGATAGGGAAATAATTTATGTTATATTAAGCCACTAAGTTTGTGGTGATTTTTTATAGCAGTATCAGAAAAATAATATAAAATTAGTCATATATCACTTGTATAAAGAAAAAAGAAAATACCAACCATTCAAGTTGAATTGACAAATTCTTGCCATGGAATTATATTAACATAGTGAATTACAGAAGGTATTATAAAATAATACATTGTTATAGAATAAAGGGAAGTAATAAAACATAAGTATCATTAAATTTTCCACACTTACAACATACAAAGATGATTCAGTATTTTTTGTACACATTATAAAAGTATATTGTCAATAGATTACACATGGTAAAATGAGGTCTTTGACTACCTTATATTTTCCGTTGAACATCAAGGATATTAGACAGTATTCCTACTAACATGAACTGTAAGGTTTTATTTCATATATATACTTACATGAAATTATATATATCTGGTATTAAATATTATGTATTACACTGTTGGTGGGAATATAAACTTATGCAGCAACTATGAAGAACAGTATGAAGGGTTCTCAAGAAATTGCAAATGTAACTACCATATGATCCAGCAATCCCACTACTGGGAATTTCTCCAAAGGAAAGGAAATCATTATATTGAAGAGCTATCTGCACATCCATGTCTACTGCAGCACTATTCACAACAGCTAAGATATGAAGTCAACCTAGATGTCCAACAAAAGATGAATAAAGAAAATGTGGTGTATATATACACAATGGAATACTATTCAGCTATAAAAAAGAATGTAATCCTGACATTTGCAGCAATGTGGATGGAACTGCAGGACATTATATTAAGTGAAATAAGCCAGGAACAGAATGTAAAACACCACCTGTTCTCACTCATATGTGGAAGCTAAAAAAGTTGATGTCATAGAAGTATTATAAAAAGTAGAACAGAGGATACTAGATGTTGGGATGGGTAGGGGGAAGGGAAGGAGAGGGAGAGATTTGTTAAAGGATTACATTTATAGCTAAAGTTATAGTGTTCCTTTTTTGAAACTATTAGACAAAAGTTAAAATACATGAATTAAATAAATAAATCTGTAAAATTAAACACAAATTAATTATATTAATTTAATATATTAAATTAAATATATACATAAATTAATTAAATATATATAAATACATATAATATTTAATTAAAACTTTTTTTTTGGTAGAGATGAGGTCTCACTATATTGACTAGGCTGGTCTTGAAGTGCTGGCTTCAAGCAATCTTCCCACCTTGGCCTCTCAAAGTGTCGGGATTGCAGGCATGAGCCACCATGTATGGCCTTAAGTTCTAGTATTCTATACCACTGTAGGATGACAAGAGTTGAAAATAATATATCGTTTCTAATAGTAGAAGGAAGGTATTAAACATTCCCAGCACAAGGAAATAATAAATGTTTGAGATGATGGGTATGGTAATTATCCTGAGCTAATCACTATGTATTTATTAAATGCATCAAAATATTACTGTGTGCCCAATGAATATGTACAATTAGTATGTAGCAATTTAAAAAGTAAAAAAAAGACAATATATAAAATACAACACATTTTATTAAAATATTATGTTCATGACCAGCCTGGGAAATCCTTTATTTATAAAAAATAAAAAATCGGCCGGGCGTGGTGGCTCACGTCTGTAATCCCAGCACTTTGGGAAGCTGAGGCGGTTGCATCATGAGGTCAAGAGATTAAGACCATCCTGGCTAACACGGTGAAACCCCGTCTCTACTAAAAATACAAAAAATATTAGCCAGGCGTGGTAGCAGGCACCCGTAGTCCCAGCTACTTGGGAGGCTGAGGCAGGAGAATGGTATGAACCCGGGAGGTGGAGCTTGCAGTGAGCCGAGATCACACCACTGCACTCTAGCCTAGGCGACAAAGCAAGACTCAGTCTCAAAAAAAAAAAAAAAAAAAAAAAAAAAACATACATAAATAAATAAAAAATAAAAAATCAGCCAGGAGTGGTGGTGTGCGCCTGCAGTCCTAGTTACTCAGGAGGCTGAGGCAGAAGGATCACTTGAGTCTAGGAGTTTGAGGTTTCAGTGAGCTATACTTGTGCCACTGCACTCTTGCCTGGGTGACAGAGCAAGACCCTGTCTCTAAAAAAAAAAAAACAAATAAAATAAAACAAATTTAAGTATTGTATGTATAGAAATACATCAGTCTGAAAATTTACCATGTAGAATATCAAACATTTATGATGTTTAAATATCACAAAGGTTAATACAGATTTCTTGTCTCTAGAGAAATTAATAGACATACTGATAATGGTGGTCCATTTTTTCCTTTAAGGGAAAGTTAAAACTAAGACATAACCATTATTACCATTTGTTAATATTGGTAATAATAACTAGACTATCGTTGCAGAGAAATTTTAATCTGTAATGTTTTTTGAAGAAATAATTAAAATGTCAAAATAAAAAGATTCAGAACCTGTATGTTTAAGTGTATAAAGCAGTAGTTTTAAAATCTGTGTTTGTCTCAATCCAAAGTTCCTAGCAATAAAGCAATTAAACGTAAGTACATTTATATGGTATTATGGTTTGAATGTGTCCCCCAAATTTCATGTGTTGGAAACTTAGTCCCCAAATTCTGATGTTAATTGTATTTGCCAGTGGGGCTTTTGGGAGGTAATTAGGATTAGACAAGGTCATCAGGGTGAGGCCCCATGATGGGACTGGTGGCTTTATAAGAGGAGGAAGAGAGACCTGAGCTGGCATGCTCTTGCCCTCTCACCATGTGGTGTTCTGCACCATATTATGATGTAGCAGGAAGACCCTTGCCAGATGTTGTCGCCATGCTCTTGGACTTCCCAGTCTCCAAAACCATGAGCCAAATAAACTTCTGCTCTTTATAAATTACCCAGTTTATGGTATTCTGTTATAGCAATCGAAAATGGACTAACACATATGGTGACTTAGGAAGTCAGAAAATAATCCTTAAGTCATATATCATATAATCTGCTTTTTTTTTTTTTTGAGATGGAGTCTCACTCTGTTGCCCAGGCTGGAGTGCGGTGGCGCGATCTCAGCTCACCACAACCTCTGCCTCCCAGGTTCAAGTGATTCTCCTGCCTCAGCCTCTCGAGTAGCTGGGACTATAGGCACGCACTACCATCCCTGGCTAACTTGTGTATTTTTAGCAGAGGAGGGGTTTCACTGTGTTGGCCAGGCTGATCTCTAACTCCTGACCTCATGATCCACCCACCTCAGCCTCCCAAAGTGTTGGGATTATAGGCGTGAGCCACCACATCCGACCTATATAATCTTTAAGTCATAAACAGGAATAGTGTTTTCTATGATCTAAATCAGAATTTGTTTTAAGAAACAGAGGAATTTTGTGTCTTCTGTTTGAATTAACCATGTGTGATTTTTTTTTTAGTTGCTGAGAAGCTTTTCTATTTTCAAACAGATACAAATCCAAATTACAAGAACAGCACCTGAAATAATAAGAGATAATTTGCCTTGATGCATTTGTGATAAGACAATTGCGCTGAAAACTAAATTTTTTTTTTAATTCTATTACTATTGTAAGCAGAACAAATGCCCAGATGGCATGGGCCATAAAAATATAATAAAGCTTTACAATACTGTTACTATCAGACCTCAGAAGTGTGCTGTAGTTTAAGTTAGAGTGCTGAATATGTGAGTGCATATAACATTTTTGAATTTTACTTTTTTGGACATATATATGCAAGTTGAAATATTTACCAGTTTCAAATGATTTCTATTTTCTGCCATATTCTTGGCCTTCAGGTTCAAACAATTTGAGAATTATTTTAGGAGAAGGCATAATAACTAAAAGATGTAACAATTGTACTAATTCTTATTTTTCAATCAAGAAACACTTTGATTTCTTTAAAAAAAAATAGTGTGAAAACTGGCACAAGATCACCAACAGAGAAATCACAGGCTTGCTCTAGGACAGCTGGATAATCACAACTAAGGTGTAAGGTACCTGGAGAGAAGGGTTTAAGAGTAACTTGTGCCTTGAAGAGATTGAGGCAACAATCTTTTAAGGTTTCTTTTTGTCTAGTTATTTTGCATTTCAATATAATGGTTATAATAATAGCAACTAGGTAACTCCTTCAAATTCTTTCATAAATGAAGCAAAGTATATAGATTATGTTAAAAATATTCATACTTTACTCAGACTTTGAAAAACACTGGTTAAGGTTTTTGATCAATTATAATTGCTTAAAACTAGCAGAATCACAGTATATATAAATAAAGAGGTTATCTAAATCTGAAAAGGTGTCATAGCTGTTTTAGAATCTCTGGGGATAACTGGGCAATAAAGGTTGTGCCACAGAAACACTGGCATGTTGCACGCCCTGTCTTCTTTTCACTGTTCCCTTTGCTTAGCAAGCTTGCTCACTACGCCACTGGTGCAAGGCCTAGGAGGCTGAAGAGGTCCTAGGAGACCAAATACATAGTCACTGGATCCTCTGCATGTGTCATGCTTATCAAGTCAAGTACAAAGTAAACAAAGAGAATGCAGGCGGTGACTATAAGATGTAACCCACACATGCAGCCCCCAAAAGACAACCAAAAATTAAAAAGAGCTTTGGTGTGTTAACTCATCTGCAATGTCTAATAAAAGGTGCTAGCAGCTATAATTTTCTGAGTGGTTTTAATGAATTTAACTGTTCTAAGTGCTTTACATAAATGATATTCATTTTCCCAATAAAATTTGAAGTAAATATTATTATATTAACTGTTCCATCTAACAACCTTCTGATACAGGCATTGATATCCTCATTTTGCACAAAAGAAAATGAAAGTTTAGATGAGTTAAGTATCCTATACAAGGTCACATAGCGAAAAAATACCTGAAGCAATTTAAAAACTTTCAGAAATTTTTTATAGCCAGAATGTATACCTAACACAGTAAAAGTATATAACATATATTAAATGAATAATAGTATATGTTAAGGTTAAAGACTAAATGCTAGCTAATATCTAGGATAAGGGAGAATCACCTACAGATGAAAAACTATGAAAGAGATTTTAAATATACACACAGTGGTAAAATATACATAGCATAAATTTATCTCTTAACCATTCTTAAATGTACAGTTCAAGTGGCATTAAGTACTGAACTGTACATTTAAAAGTTGTATGCTGTTATGCAACTTTTACCATTATCCATTTCCAGAACTTTTTCATCCCAAATTGAAACTCTGTGTTCATTAAACAATAAATCGCATTCTCCTCTCCCTGACATGTTTTAATTCAAGCCTAATTATTGTTGCTGTTATTATTATTATTTTTAGAGACAGGATCTCGCTCTGTTGCCCAGACTGGAGTGCAATGGCCCAATTACAGTTTACTGCAGCCTTGAACTCCTGGGCTCAAGTGATCCTCCTGCCTCAGTCTCCTGAGTAGCTGGGACAGGTGTGTGACACCATGTCTGGCTCAAGTCTAATTATTTGTTTAATTAAAATCTCAAAATGTTAGCATTTAAAGTCTTTCCATCTCAACACGTGTAAACATATACAATTATAGGAGACTAAAAAGTTCACCTTTGGAAATGCAACTATAATTTTATTTACTAAGTAGATTTAAAAGGACAGTCAGAAACATAATTCATCAATATATTTGCTTCCTACTGTGGCTAACAGTTGACGTTCAAATTTTGGGAATAATATATAAACATTAAAGTTATGTATGCTGAGAAATAAAGGTATAATATCAGGCATTTACAATATAAAATGTTTGTTTACCCATTTTAAAAAATGTTGTCTTTACTGATCAGTATTGAAAATCTCTCTCTATTAT
>NW_016808198.1:375391-385577 GCF_001698545.2 Rhinopithecus bieti
TATATAATAATATAATATAATAAATATATAATAATATATATTAGTCTACAAAATCTTGAAATACATATAGGGCTTAAGTTAATAAACTGAAAATACAGGAAAAATCATAACTGGTTTGGTCATAAGAGCAGAAAAAAGCAGTTTCAGAACCCAGGAGACAGAGCCACTATAAAATTATGCTTAGGCAATAGCTTTTGACATAAATTTAAATAGGATACAATATCTGTGCCCCAAGATAAATCCAGTGAGATTAGAAGTTAATTAAGGCAATAGCATGATTCTACTAATAAAAAAATCTTATTTTAAATATGTAGGTATAAAATTATAATACTTCTTGGTTACTTCCAGAAAATCTTTTAAAAGGAATTAAAGAATAAGAAGAAGATACAAGGAGCTTATCAAAACCCCATTTAAGCAATTCTTTATAATATTAAGTCCTCAAAATGGACTTTATATTGGCTATATAACTGAAAATATCCAAAAAATTTTATTTTCCTGGTAAGACAAGGAAATTTTAAAAAGGAAAAGAAAATGCTTGAGCACAAAGTCCTTAAATATATGCGAAACGGTCTGAGCAAATACAGAACGCAGAGAAGGCTATTTTCTTACACAGAGGTTCAAGTCACTGGCTATTTGAAACATTAAAAACACATTAGTCACTATGGCTAATCAAGTGATTGGTAAATCTGATTTTAAAAACGTAGTGCTTGAAATCCAAGAGTATTCTATAATCCTGTAAAGAGGAAGGAAATCCTACAGGATAAGAGAATTAGGTTGGGATGAAAACCACGGAAGAGAGGAAGAAATCTACTCACTCTCACATTTATACTATACTATTATATATGACATAGGCAAGGAGAAAGAAAAAGGTTTTCTATTATTTCTTTCTATATTCTCATTGCATACCAATGAGAACATTCTTACATTCTCATTGGTTTGCATTTGAAAACTACAACACAGAATATGCCCTCTTGGTGAATCTAATGATGCAGCTCTGAGGGACATTTTTGTAAATCTGACACTTTCCTGAATGAACTCCCAAAAGTCAGAATTTGAATACAAATGTCCCTATCTTGAGTAAGCAATCTTTCCAGCTGTCTTCCAAGGACTACTGGGGAGGGAATCAAGAGACCTTGGTTCTGTTACTTCCTGTGTGAGACTGGGAAAACGTACTTATTTGGGCCTGGATACCTTATACAGACCCACAGCCTTTATTCTCAATTCCAAAAATCCAAAAACCTCTGAAAATCTTAACTCATTTGTCTACATGAACATAAAGCTATTTATAGTTTTTATTAACCTGACTTACTGTAACTACTCATATTATTACAGAAATATTAATGTTTTTGAGGTATTTATTACCTTTCTAGTCATCATTTTAGAACAACTTATTTTGAAGTATTTTCAAACACAGAAAAGTATGCCAGAAAAAAACAAAGAATTCCCATATTCCTATCACCCAGATTCCCCAATTTTAACATTTTCATTTGCTCCATTTTCTCTTTTTTTTAAAAAACAGATACACTCCCGTAAGCATGTACATGTACACATGATTAGCCTTTTCTGAAGTATCCAAGAACAAGCAGCAGACATGATTCCTATCAACCCTAAATACTCCAGTATTTCTTAAGACAAGGACATTCTTCTACAGAATCACCACATAAGTCTTTGAGTCAGAAAATCAACATTTATACAACACTACTATCAATCTACAGACATCATTCAAACTTTGTCAACTGCCCCAGTAATGTCAGGACATTCATTCTCTTCCCATATTCTCATTCTCTCCAGGTCTTTCATGTTCTTGACATTTTTCCAAAAATACGGAACTTTCATTCTGTAGGCTAATCATAAACTTAGATCTTTCTGCTATTTCCTCATGATCATGCTTTTTGGGCAGGGAAACCACTAACATGATACTCTGCTCTTTTCAAGCCTACATATCAAGGTGATGTGCCATACACGAAGTTGACCCACTTGTGATGTCAACCTTGATCGTCTGGTCATATTGTTCAGAAAATTTCTCTACTGTCATGTCATCCCTTAGTAACTAACTAGTAGTGTGTAAGGGAGATATTCTGAGATTATGTCAATATCCTTTTCCTCACTAAACCTCATCAAACCCACAAGCCAGGCCTCAGTTTCCATTGAAAACTTCCATCTGAATTGAACTATGGGTGACGAACTATGACTGTCAAATGGTAATTTTCTATTTCTATTTTTATCATTCCTTCAATGTTTAATAGTTGGTATTCTATGGCAGGGAAGAGATTTCTTTTCTTACCTATCTATGCATCCATCTATCTCAGTATGGGCTCATGAATTTCCATTTTATTTAATGTTTTCCATTATTAATTTCCCAGACTGGCTAGTGGGAACTCTTTGAATTAAATCCTGGGTCATCTTTTTTTCATGCTCCTATTGTTCTTTGAGTATCTGCTTACTTTCTGGCACAAATTCTAGTCTCATTTTATATTTTCTGTGCCTCAATCCTAGAATTAGCTATTTTGCCAAGAGGCTTCCCTCCTCTTCCCTTCCTGTTTTTTTTTTTAGTGAAGGAAGAGACTCAGAAACCAAAATTTGGGTACTTGGAGTATTCCCTAGGGTTGCTATTGCTTCTAGGCTCTTCAGAAGAGAAGGCTAAGAAATACACACATATATAGTAAATAAACTCACATACAGATACATCTATTTCTACCTGTATATTGTTGTGTGTGCTTGAGTGTGTATGGTGTATAATCATGAGCGTTTATGTTTATTTGTTCTAAAATCATTTCTTTCAAATTTCAGGCAATGTTTTATACTGTAGCAGGCTTTGATGAATGAATTTTTATTCACTATATTCATGTGCTCCATGGTAGTACGTATTTTGATCTTAATCCCTTTTAGCTTCAGTCTTGTAAGATCTTCATACAGCGATCACCTCCTCCTTCTCATTCTATTTCCATAATTGTATTAATAAAGAAGATTCTGCTGAGGTCAGAGAATCAGGTAGAAATATAGGAAAAACATAATTTAAAATTTCCAGGTAAGGCATGGTGCTCATGCCTGCAATCCCAGCACTTTGGAAGACTGAGGGGGGTGTATCACTTGAGGCCAGGAGTTCAAGACCAGCCTGGTCAACATGTTGAAACTCCATCTCTACTAAAAATACAAAAATTAGCCAGGAGTGGTGGCCCATGCCTGTGATCCCAGCTACTCGGGAGGCTAAGGAGGGAGAATCGCTTGAACCCAGGAGATGGAGGTTGCAGTGAGCAGAGACCTCACCACTGCACTCCAACCTAGGTGACAAAGTGAAACCCTGTCTCAAAAATTTTTTTTTCTATGACTATAACAATGTAATTGTAAGCATATGCACAGAAAATGTATATACTTTGTGTTCATTATTAATATTAAAGTACAAAAAAAATAAATAAAACATAAAAGGTATGAAAGAGGTTTTAATTAGTTAAAATCTGCTCAATAAATAAGTTACAGAAAGATAAAGGTATTTAAAATAGGCTCATATGACTAAAATCTATCAGTTTAATACAAATATGTGTTTAAAGTTTCAACTTTAAGTATACTATGCATATTTTATACCAGATTAGACTAACATGCCACCCCCACTACAGCTGGGAAGGTTAAACAACAGTATGCAAATCTGAATTGGATATAACAGCTATTCAAATGCCAGGGCGTCCTTTACTTTAAAATGTGACCATTTAGTTCTGTCAAATATAAACTGCTGTTCTAGCTATGCGTATTATTTTCCTTAAAAAATCCTTTTAAAAATAAAGCATTTTCTGATATGTAGTAGAAGCACTACTAAAGTTAAATGTTTCTTTTTTTTAAATTTTCTTTCTCAACTTTCTGAAAAAATGAATGAGACAATTCTCTTCTTCATCTCTTACATCCCACTCATCTCATCAGCTTCTTTTGTTAATATAAAAATATGATAATTAATCATTGGAAGAGTGGTATTGCTTTTGATGAGACCCTGACTGCATTTCAAGTCCTCATTTTTGACAGAAACAAGTTTAGACACTTTCAATTTTGGACAACAATTCCACCCTGACTATGTGGTATACATGTTAAATTATAAGTTGTATAAGTACCATTCTCAAGGATAAAATCAAGAAATAAAGTCCTGAAGTTTCCAAGAATGACTACAAATACTTTATTTATAGAATGTCATCATCATTAAAAGTCTGTAAGATTATTTGTAAATGAAGGAGATGGCCCATTTTTCAATTTCTTGGGACCTAGAGTTTTAGTAAGATGATTTTAAACAAATTGCTTTTGAGAGAAGGCTCCTTAATCTGGTATCAATAATAAAAACACACACACACACACAAACAAAAAACAGGCTTTCTTCTTCCATTATAATACAGAAACTGAAACGAAAACCCTGATGTAGAGAAAACCCACTTGTAATACAAGAAACACAAGAAACACAAAAGCTAGGTACTGGAGGTATTATTACTGGAAATGGAAACGAAGACTTAGAGATAACTCTTCTAAAGTCACACAGGAAGTCAGCAGCTGCTCAATAAGAAACCAGTTTAAGATTCATTCCATTCAGCATGTTACTCCTTTGAGTGGGCAGTGGAGAGTCTACATCCCTTCCTTCCTCCCCTAATAAACATGGGGCATGAGTCATGTGTCAGAAACTCTGCTAGGCTTGGAAGAATCAATGATAAACAAGACACTCGTGGTCTCTATTTATGGAATTGAGTATTTAAGAGGGGGATGATATAAGTAATTGCAATCTAGTGTGGTTACTGCTATGATAGAGAAAATACAGGATGCTACCAGAGCATAAACAGAGGTATTCAATCTAGACTTGGTGTGGATCATAGAAGCCCTGAGGGAGACAGTGATATTTAAACTGCAGCCTGAAGGATACACAGAAGTCAGCCTGGCTGAGACCACAGTGGTAGGAGGTGGAGGGGGTGTGAGATTGGGGCTGTTGCTCCAATCAGAGGCAACATCATGTATGAATGTGCCTTGGAGGAATTGGAATTAAGTAGAGCACAGGAAAACTCCTGTTTTGCTGATCTTCTCCTGCTTTTCTGCAAAGCCAAGGTACAGAACTGGCACCTGTCACTGTGTACTCTTCCAAAATGAGCAATGGAGCAAGAAGTAGAGTCAATGTGCTGGGGTAGCTATTTGCCCTTGCAAATGAAAAAATTGATGGCCTACTTTTTTTCTACACAAAGATAGGTCAATTCAGAAACTGTTCTTTAAATAGTTTCCAAAATTCATTATTTACAGTAGTAGGGCTACAGTTAGTAGGGAAAAGATTCTATCACTAGAAGTACTTAATTTTTTTAAAAATTTTAGATCATAGCACTTACTGACTATATTAACTTAGGCTAGTTATATCTTTCGATTCCCTAACCATTAAGATGAAGGTCTGAAAACCATGGTCTGTACTTTCCTCCCCAACTCTAATATTTGGGCTACGTTAATAATATAACTATCAGGATCATAGTATCAAAACACCGCTCCTTGGCAGCCCTGGATTCCTTCAAGTTAGTTTAGAAATTTTTCAACTCAACCAGAGCAGCTCCAGTATTGTTAGATTTCTTTACTGGACTTCTGAGTAAGAAGTTTCTCAGAGTTTCATAGCTTAAAAATTTGAAAACCACTTTTTGTCTCACTGTTCTGTTACATAGATAAAATGCTTAAATCCTTACTTATTTGCTTAAAACATGGAGGCAATCCTCCTATTGGTGTGAATAAGGCCAAATCTATGAGTTCTTTAATGATGTTACAATATCATATTTATTACTCAATAAGAAGTTAATGTTAAGAGATATCGTAAATTCTATCACAACAACCTGTTATATGTCATCTCGGGATGAATAACCAGCTTTGTGTCATCTGGGGATATCTAATTAGGAAAAGTGGTATGATAAATATTTATATTCCTAGTTCAAAAATTGTTATTGTAAACATTGTGCTTATTGTTTTAAATTCAGAAATCAGAAAGAAACTTCAGTCATGAAGTATGTCGTTTAGTTAAACAAGTGTAAATACATGTACCATTCTATCTGGTAAGGTTAAAAAAAAACACTGGCAGTAAGGCAATTCTAAATTTACCATGGATTATTTATTTAAGCTTGAAGATGAAACTGAGGTTTTGTAAATGAGAAAATGATGTACTAAAAGCAAGACGCTAAATCAATTTTAAACACCAAACACAATTTATGCCTGACTTTAAAACTCATCCACAAAACATTAATCTACACAAAGGCCAGAAGCTGAATGAAGCATAATTTGTGAAACTGATACCTTTCATCACAACCTCTAACTGAAAAGGTCATTAGATATATTATATCTAAGTGAGCAGCTTATCCCTGCTTCATTACTGATAATTAAGACAAGTAATATTTTCTTGACAGTAATGTGTCCGTTAACAGATAGTCTAGTTTGCATAAAATAAGCATTAATTAGCATAGTACTATCCCAGATTTTTAAAAAAATTGAGTACTTGTGTAACATGGCTTCATCATTTTTTCCCTTAATTTCCAGGCTCAGAAAACATAATGTACACATTAAAAAATTCATCTTTAGTCATGTTTAAATTCATAAGGTACATAACTAAATAGGTATTCTGAAAACGCAACCAATGAAAGTGAAGGTACCTATGACTGGGTATCATTTAAATTATCTGTACTAACTTGCCTTACTCTGAGCTATGTGAAATGCCAGAAGCAGCTATTTAATGTTAAGACTTCTGAAGTCTTAATGTAGGAAATTTGGGGAAGTATAAAATCGTTTCTAAACTGACTGAAAACTAACAAGTAGGGCAAAGAGCCAAAAAAGTACCTTTAAAAGGCCTTGAATAAGAAAAGACATGATTTGCCTTTGCTTTTTTGGTGTAAAAAAAAAAAGGGGGAAAAACCCACATGAAACTGAGTACTCAGTACAGAAAACCTCAACTATTACTAGTAATGACTAGTTATTACCAGATAAGACTTTTATTGTTTTTGGCCAGAGGCAAGATTTTCAGGGCCAACATTTTCTTTAATTAAATAAGAAAGATCAAAATAAAATGATGGTAGGAAGCTAACAGAATTGTGCTTTTTTATTAACTCAGACTTTGTAAACTAATTCAGTGTAAGAGGATAAAGATTAAATTGGGATAACTGTGTCTCATACATGAAGTTCTAATTTTACTTTTCCACAAAGCTATAGAAGAAACTCACATTTTAGTACAAATAATCCATCACAATATTACAGATATAAACTATACATTTTCTTTTTAGGAAAAAGAAGGAGTATTTGTCTGGTCAGTGACCAAACATTATTTGAGATTCTACTGTGCGTGCTCCCTCTCACTTGAAGGAAGGTGAGGCAGATGGACTGGATTGTGGCACAGGTTTCTCTTAATTTGCCACATCTAGAAAAGGAGGAAAACAGCTATGCCCCGAATGTTGGCAATTTAGCTAGTAGAATGAGGTGGAAACAGATGGGCTTTTGAGTCAGCTACTCCTCTGACTAAATCTTGGCTTTGCTATTCAGCAGATATTTGATCTTGTGAAGAAACTCTCTTGAGCTTCAGGTCTTTCACATGAAAAAATCAGCTAATAATATTTATTCTGAAGGAATTATTCTAAAGATTAAGTGAGATAATACATACAAAACACATGTTATTTTCTTTTCCTTCCCTTATGAGAGGAATATTATTTTGGTTCCATTTCACAGACCACCATTTCCCTGGTATATGGAGGATGGTACAGAACAGAGTTATTGTCTGCTAATAAGCACTTCTCCAGGTTTCCATTAGCAGAGCAATGCTTCTTTGCCTGAGTGAAAAACAACCACCACCATCACAACCACAATCCTCTGAGAAAGATGCCAATTGTCTCTATTTAATAGGTGAGAAAACTGAAGCAAAAAGACATTATTTGCTGAGCTCACACATCCAGTAAGTGGCAGAGTCAACTTTCAAATTCAGGCTGTTGAACTACACAGCCTCATTCTAAATCACTATACCATACTACTTTATAGAGTACACAGAACATAAGATGGGAAATCAGTGGCCACAGACTTCCTATCATAAGCAAGGAGCTGGGCAGGGGCTTTCACATAATGTAATTCTCAGTCTTTCTTCCACCCTCCATTTGGATAAATGCATCAACCCAGAGAGGAGTTGGGAAGGAGAAATGCACTACATCCGCCCAGTGTGTAAGCCATGTTTTTCATTCTTCTTTCTTTCTTGTTTTTTTTAGAGACAGGTTCTTATTTTGTTGCCCAGGATAAAGTGCAGTGGCACAACTGAAGCTCACTGCTGACCCCCAAACTCCTGCACTCAAGTGATCCTTGCAGCTCAGCCTTCGGAGTAGATGGGACTACAGGTGTGCACCATCATACCTGGCTAATTAAAAAAATTTTTTTAGAGTTGAGGTCTTGCTATGTTGCCCAGGTTGGTCTTCCATTCCTGGCCTCAAGTGATCCTCTCACCACTGAGTAGGCGAGAGCCACTGCACCCAGCTTGCCACTATTTTCAAGTAAAGATGAACCTATTAAAGCTAAACACATTCTTGCAGGACAAGATACTAATTAATAATTAATCATACTTTAATCAGTATACTAAATAGTCTATGCCTAAAAGCTTCTCAAATAATTAAAGCGAACCCTGTGCAAGGTGCTTATATGCCATAGAAATTTTGTTTAGCATTCCACTCAATGACAAAGTTAACAAATTGCCATAAATTAGAGAAACCAAATATATTAGTCTAGATCTAATTTACTGTTCTCCCAATGATAAAAGCTGCAAACAGAAGTACCCTCATTTTCCCCCCTTGAGCCCTCACAAATTTTTTCTCTTTTTATAGAGGCTCAAATTAATCTAATATGTATGTGAAAGTTAGGGACTCTCATAATTTCCTATCTCTAGGCACTTCTACATACTGTTCACTCTTCACAGGTCAGTGACTATGCATATTAGTAAAATAACAGCAATACTGGAAGTTCATTTTCTAGCATAGTATTACTAATTCTACATTTCTTGAGTGTATACTCTGCTTAGCAATGTGCTACATAGATTTTGAATATTATACAAAATGGTACCTTCTTGTTCTATTTACTACATGAAATCTTTGACATTAATGAAACATGACACAGTACTGTATTCTATTATGAAATTTCCTCTATTCCAATATACCTGGTAAGACTTAGTGGGGGTGAAAAAGATCAAAAGAGTGGGAGGAAAGAATGCCTGAAAGATTAGATTTATCTTTAGATTTTAGTTCAAATTCAACTACTTGGGTTATGACTTTCAAAGGTCAATTATTTTTAGCTAAATAAGTAGAAAATTGGTCCTGGTAAGCAGGCATGTATCTCCCAGGGGTGAGGATGGAGGTGGGGATAAGGAGAAACCATTCCCTTGCATTACAGCAAATGATACAATAATTTCACATTCAAATATATAAACAGTATTAGCATAACACCATTCTTTGTAGAAAGGGATGTTAACATTTAGAAGGTTGTAATTATTTTAGGAATAATGAATTTTTATAAGGCATCTGTTTTTTCCAAAGTATTTTGGTTAAAGCCTGATTTGCGTGAAAACATAAATAACCTCTTGCTCCAGACTCAGAGCATCAGCAAGCTTTAACAGATGGCCTCATTTAAAAATCATTTGTTAAGATATCTCACATTTATCCAACACGCTGTCAACGTCTTCCTTTCATTCCATCGTGATTTTACATATTTCTGTCATAAATATTTTTTAATCCTGTGCATTCATGGAAATAACACAATTTACTATTTATACTTAATTTGGTTTGAGGGTAACCCTGATTCTTTTAAACTTATGCCATTAACTAAAGTACTGTAGAATGATTAATTACAGAAAATACAAAGTTTAACATTAACTCATGAAAATGCAATCAAAAGCAACATTAGGCTGGGTGCGGTGGCTCACGCCTGTAATCCCAGCACTTTGGGAGGCCGAGATGGGCGGATCACGAGGTCAGGAGATCAAGACCATCCTGGCTAACACGGTGAAACCCCGTATCTACTAAAATATAAAATTAGCCAGGCGCGGTGGCGGGTGCCTGTAGTCCCAGCTACTCGGGAGGCTGAGGCAGGAGAATGGCGTGAACCCAGGAGGCGGAGCTTGCAGTGAGTGATCGCACCACTGCACTCCAGCCTGGGTGACAGCGAGACTCGGTCTCAAAAAAGAAAAAAA
>NW_016808198.1:388160-408261 GCF_001698545.2 Rhinopithecus bieti
AATCCTGTGCATTCATGGAAATAACACAATTTACTATTTATACTTAATTTGGTTTGAGGGTAACCCTGATTCTTTTAAACTTATGCCATTAACTAAAGTACTGTAGAATGATTAATTACAGAAAAATACAAAGTTTAACATTAACTCATGAAAATGCAATCAAAAGCAACATTAGGCTGGGTGCGGTGGCTCACGCCTGTAATCCCAGCACTTTGGGAGGCCGAGATGGGCGGATCACGAGGTCAGGAGATCAAGACCATCCTGGCTAACACGGTGAAACCCCGTATCTACTAAAAATATAAAAATTAGCCAGGCGCGGTGGCGGGTGCCTGTAGTCCCAGCTACTCGGGAGGCTGAGGCAGGAGAATGGCGTGAACCCAGGAGGCGGAGCTTGCAGTGAGTGATCGCACCACTGCACTCCAGCCTGGGTGACAGCGAGACTCGGTCTCAAAAAAAAAAAAAAAGCAACATTTTAATCCAGGTACAAGTGGAAAAAGCAAAATAATTGAAAAAAATTATCTATCCTGCACCCGCCTCTATTATTCTTTCCTTCTCCTTTCTTTCATTCTCAAGAATCTGGAACAGTGTTGATACTTGCTGTCTCTATTTCCTTACCTCCCATTCACTTTTTACACTTTCAAAGAAATTGCAATAGTCATTCAATCTTAAACCAATTACATGTAATTAAGGTTTTGAGCCCTATGCCCCAATTTTTTGGTCAATGGTCACCTATGAGCCTCATATTGCCAAATGCCATAGACTTCTCTACCTATGAGTCAATTGTTGACTTTCTATTCATTGCTCAATGCATTTGGCATTGTTCATTATTCCTTCAAAATTCTCTCTTCTCTCAATTTCCATGAGACCACTCCACATGATTCTTCTGCCTTCTTCTCTCCTGAATCTAAACATGTTTTCTGATCTTACATGTTCTACTGTCTTCAACTATCAGCTATATAACAATGATTCCCAAATATACATCTTTGGATCATGTATCTCCTTAGAACAAATTCCCACATCCAAATGTTCAAAGGTTATATCCACCTGTATGTCCTATTCTACATGTCTCAAACTGCACCTTTTTCTATGGTCCCTATTTTAATGAAAGACACTGACCCCATCTAGTCACCCAAATCAGATATTTGGAAGCCAGTTTAGACTCCTCCTTCTCTTTTACAAAATGACTAAGCTCAGTTGATTTTATCTCATGTCTAATCATTATGATGATGGTGATGGTGATGATGATGATCACCTAGTTTCTGCAACAGTTTCCTAACTTAACTCTTGGCCTCTAGTCTTGTCACCCAACCCCACCCCGACTCCAGTCTCTTTTCATACTCCCGCCAGAGTGATTTTTTTTTTTTTTTGAGGCAGGGTCTCACTCTGTTGCCCAGGCAGGAGTGCACTGGCATGATCTCAGCTCACTGCAACCTCCACGTCCCCAGCTCAAGTGACCCTCCCACCTGAGCCTCCCAAGTAGCTGGGACCACAGGTGTCCGCCACCATGCCTGGCTAATTTTTTGTAGAGATGGGGCTTCACCATGTTTCCCAGGCTGGTATTGAACTCCTGGGCTCAAGTAATCCACCTGCCATGGCCTTCCCAAGTGCTGGGATTATACTTGTGAGCCACTGTACCAGGCCCAGAGTGATACTTCTAAAACACAAATCTGATTGGCAATCTCTGCATAAAATACTTTAATGGTTCCCTATTACTCATAGGACAGAATCCAAAATTGTGAGCTGGAAATCACATCATGATCTGCCTCTCTCAGACGGCTTCCTTCCTTTATCCATGTTTAATCTGAAGTTTTAATAAAATAGTCAAATGCTAGAATCTAATTATAGTGAATATGTTTGTATTTAAGATAATTAAGATGAGAAGCTATTTCATACCAAAAAAAAAAAAAAAAAAAAAAAAACTCCACAAGATCATGAAAAATCAGAAATATGGTACAGGTGGAGTCTAGAATAAAAATTAGTGTCAGGATAAATAATAACAAACCAGACTTTCTTGGTATTGATTAGAGAAAGAAGGTGACAACCTTAATTGTGTTAGGGCTAACATGACAAAATAAATAATAGATTACTAATATATAAAATATATATATTTTTCACAGGTGAGTTTGGCTTTCATTTTGACTAAGTCATAAAGCCTACAAGAAGGTTAGAAAAGGAAACTGTATTATAAGAGACTACAGAGAAGTTGTGTAATAACCCCCTGAAAAGACAATTTCAACATAAAACATTTACACATAAAAGTATTAATGTGCTATAATCATTTAACCATATTTAGGAAAGAATTTTTTTATTTCGAGAAGGAGTCTCGCTTTGTCATCCAGGCTGGAGTGTAGTGGTGTGATCTCGGCTCACTGCAACCTCCACCTCCTGGGATGGAGCGATTCTCCTGTCTCAGTCTCCTGTCTTAGCCTCCCAGCTAGCTGGGACTACAGGCATGTGCCACCATGCCCAGCTAATTTTTTGTATTTTTAGTAGAGAAGGGATTTCACCATATTAGCCAAGATGGTCTCGATCTCCTGATCTCGTGATCCATGCGCCTGGCCTCCCAAAGTGTTGGGATTACAGGCGTTGAGTCACTGCACCCGGCCAGAAATGTTTTTAAAATAAACTTTATTAATAAAATTCCTTAAAGTCTCTGCATTTCATATGTCTTCACTAATTTATTAAAGTTTGGATACAAATCTGTTAAGTTTCAACTCTTCTGTTACAAATTGGTAATTCACTACACTCCTCTTGAAGTAATTGCACTATTGCATTGAAACCCATTTCAATTAACTATGTAATTGGAAATAGAGAGTAAAAAAATGCACAGGTTGGGTAAATTATTCAGTAACTTAAAATTGTTTTTTCAATTAAACTTCTTTTGCTATTTTGTTGTTGTTGTTGTTGTTTTGAGGCAGAGTCTTGCTCTGTTGCCAGGCTGGAGTGCAATGGCGCGACCTCGGCTCACTGCAACCTCTGCCTCCCGGGTTTGTGATTCCCCTGCCTCAGCCTCCCAAGTAGCTGGGATTCGACGCCCGCTAGTACGCCCGGCTAATTTTTTGTATTTTAGTAGACACAGGGTTTCACCATGTTGGCCAGGATGGTCTCGATCTCCTGACCTCGTGATCCACCCCCTCGGCCTCCCAAAGTGCTGGGATTACAGGCGTGAGCCACAGTGCCTGGCCTAAACTTCCTTTGCTATTAGGACCCTTTCTTTCTGCATAACTTTTTGTAAAAGCTTTTCAGTATTATGTCTTAAGCATCAATTTATGCTTACATAGGTACATATATTGAAATCATTTTATTTTATAATTTGTTTAGTAAGATCAAAATCAGGAATATCAGCAGCTCCTTGAAAGTGCCTTCAGCTCCTTTCCAGACACTCCCCGTGAAGACAGTGTCCTGTGTTTCTTTCTAAAAGTCTATTGTTTTGTCTTTCATATCAGACTGCAGTCCATCTGGAATTGATTTTTGTTTACGCTGTGAAGAAGGGGTCAAGATTTACTTTTGTTTCTCATATGGATCATACGGATACCAGTTTTGACTGAGTACTATTTATTGAAAAGCACATCATTCCCCATCTGCACTAGTGTTATTTTTGACATAAGTCACAGGTGATCACATACGTATGGGTCTGCTTCTGGACTCTTTTCTGTCCAGTTTGGTTACAATGATCTGTCCTTGTGTCAATACCAAAAATCTTGATATAGGGTAGTCCTCCAACTTTGCTAAGTGTAAAGATTATTTTTTGGGGCCAGGTGCTGTGGCTCATGCCTTTAATCCCAGCACTTTGGAAGGCCGAGATAAGCGGATCACTTGAGGTCAGGAGTTCGAGACCAGCCTGGCCAACATGGTGAAACCCCATCTCTAGTAAAAATACAAAAATTAGCCAGGGGTGGTGGCGCACATCTGTAATTTCAGCTACTTGGGAGGCTGAGACAGGAGAATCACTTGAATCCCCAAGGTGGAGGCTGCAGTGAGCCAAGATTAAGCCACTGTACTTCAGCCTGGGTAACAAAGGGAGATCTTGTGTTTTTTTTTTTTTTTTTTTTTTTTTTTTTAAATTTTAAAGATTATCTTTTTTGATCCTTTGCATTTTTTTATTTTACAAAATTTATGCTGGGATTTTTATAGGGACTGCACCGAATATAACATAAACTGCTGGAAGAAGTGATTACCAATTTATATTTGTAGTAGCTTTTAAGTTAGACTTCAAAGTTGTGCAGGATCATAGCAGTTTTCCTTATTGGGTAGGACTGCGTAGAGCCATTGTTGAATGCCAAGAATACCTAGCCTCAGGCATTAAATATTTTTACCCCCCCCTTTGCAATCACTGTAATAATCAACACCATGGTGATACCAAAGAACTGAAAAAGTTTCATTCACCAGTAATGTTTCTTTCCTTATGTTTCAAGTCTATGATTCCTAATTGTTCATTTAATAATCATTTACTTAGTAATCTAATAAGTGATTTTTTACCTCTCATCAATTTTTGCATTTATATCTAGTTAAACTGAAATTTATCCCATAGTACAGATAGAAGAAATCTCTTCCTTTATTGAATTGTGAATTCTTTAAAATAGAAAACAATTTTTTTTGGTATCTCTAGTACCCCCTATATAGTAGGCTTTTAAATAGATGTTAGCAAATTATCTTAATAGACTATAAAATAATTTTTTAATTCACCTAAAACATTAATCTTAAAATGCCCATGGCCTTGAACCTGCAGAAAATGATGATGGATTTTAAATGTTCATGAAGGAAAATATCACTGGTGTTTCACAAAATTTAGAAGAGCTGAGTCTGTTTTCATCTGTCTAGAGTAATTCAAAATAATACACTCAATTTGGCCAAATATGAAACTTTTAACAGTATGGTAGTTTTTATATATAATTTTTAAATATAAAAAATATATTTTTTAAATGGAAACCTCAGACTTTGAAGTGGTAAAAAATTATAAACTTTGAAAATTTTCAAAAGCTATATGAAAACTAAAAAATTCCAAGCTTTGGTATTTTAATCAAGCTTACACAAGACACCATAAAAGCTCCTAAAGAGTTGCATAGCAAAAATCTCAATGCTTACTTACAAGATATGGCATAGAAAGAAACTACACATTTGTGTGTAAAATAAGCTGTTCTAAAAATGTATTACATGGCTAATGTTAATAAAATAGGATACAAAAATAGGAAGAAGAATGGTGACTAGCTAAGCTTGGGCTTTGTGGGGAGGAGAAGGGAAGGTAAATAAAAATAAGAAATAAATTTATGTAAATATAAATAAAATATTTGGATAGTACCAAATACACTGATTCAGTGAAATATTTTGGCACTATGGGTGAAATAAAGGCATAGAATATATACTTTCTGACCTCAAGAAACTTACAGTCGAATGGGCAAGATAAGTGTCAAAATAAGTAATATAAATAGAAAGTGATGAGTACATAAATATTTTATAGTCCAAACGACTTTCAAGATGCAACTCAAATATCTTCCTTCTGTAGCTTTCCCTGAACAACTGCCTCATTATTAGTCTTTGTACAGTATTTTCAAACCTAACTATTTTTGTACCAGTCAATTTCTATTATAGTTGTTTATACATCAGTTTTCTCTACTAGACTATGAGCTCTTTATGGGCAGGAGTTGTGTTAATACATATTTGTATCCTCACAAAAGGCCTGGCACATGGTAGTATTTCTTATACTTACTCAACTTGAGCTAATACAGTATCATACAAAATGTACAAAAATGAGAGAACTGAACAATGAATGTCAAGGTTCTAACTTTACAAATACAAAAAAAGATCAATTTATGATTTAACTGTCAGGCGAGGCTCAGGGAGCAGGTGAGATTTGAGGTCAGCTCTGAATATGTATGTGAGATCTCAGAAGGGGCAAAGACAGTAATCATCCTGGAAGTGTGACCAAAGTAGTGCTACCAGACTTACTGCTTCTGCACCTTTCTAACAACAGCAGCTAGTGAGGAAGGCAAATATGTAAAGAAGCACCTATGAGTCTCATTGATGGGCCACTAATTTTACAGCCTTGAATAATCTATGATTCTTCCTCCTCTTTCATCATTCAGAACCTGGCAAATATCAAGTATAGTATCAAGTACAGCTCTTCATTTCCATCTCTCTTATATTTGTCAATAGCTTGGCTGAAACTGTTGCATAGTTGGATGGGATGCTGACATTACAGAAGCACTGAATCAACATCAGTATCTACTTACCTTTACACTTGTTCTCTTTGAAATATAAAGCCCTAGGCCAGGCGTGGTGGCTCATGCTTGTAATCCCAGCACTTTGGGAGGCTGAGGCGAATGAATCACCTGAGCTCAGGAGTTCAAAACCAGCCTGGCCAACATGGTGAAACCCCACCTCTACTAAAAATACAAAAATTAGCTGGGCGTGGTGGTGGACACCAGTAATCCCAGCTACTAGGGAGGCTGAGGCAGGAGAATTGCTTGAACCCGGGAGGCGGAGGTTGCAGTGAGCTGAGATCGTGCCATTGCACTCCAGCCTGGGCAATAAGAGTGAAATTCCAACCAAAAAAAAAAAAAAAAAAAAGGAAAGAAATATAAGAAATATAAAGCCCTATTTGTTCAAGCACCTATCAGTTTTCTTTTATATGCACTGTAACTATTTCCTCACTGATGTATCTTCTGTTCACGTTCTTCCAGATCATCAAAAAATGTTACTTTCCCTTTCAATCTTCTTCTAATTTGCCTTCAAACAGATGTAACATCTCTCTCCTTAAGTCTCATAGCATTTTATGCTTCTTTATTACACTTAGGATATTTTGCCCTGTATTGATTTTTGCACATCTATCTAATCTCTTCTACAACTGTATTCACTTTTCTGGTGGAAAAATGGTGTTTTACTTATTTGCTTTATACATAGTAGGTGTCTAATTTTCTGAACTGATTTAGACTAAGCATACTTTACTGTGGTATGCAGGTTTACAAACAATTCTATATGGTATGGTGCAAAGCCTGGGCAGGTAACAAATCAAACCCTGTTTTTTCTGCCCTTCCAGAAACCCCATTCACAACGTAGAACCAAGCCTAATTATATATGACTGTTAGATGAATTTAACATGCTTTTCTCTGTTCAGCTTGAATATACCTTTCAGAAGGAGAAAAGCCTGAAATCTTATTTCAGACTTATCCTCAACTCCCCTCATGATACAAAGTCAAATTTCAAAAAGAAAAAAAAAATCTAAATATGTGAGTGTAAATTTTTACAAAAATAGAAGTTACCAAGTTGGTTAATTTCAACTGTTACTAATGAGTCAGGATATACTGACATTTATAACTTTCAACAAGAAAACTTAACCTCAGGTTAATAAAGGTACAATCACACTTTATCTTTTTTGATACATAAGCTAATTAATACCTCAAAAATACTTAATTTGGGAATACCTGAGCTCCTCAGGATAAATTAACTATATTTTAAATTGAGTTTTTATAGTCCCTAATAGTTTTATTTCAACATGATCACTTTACATTAAATAAAATGAGTCTACCTTAGAGTTCTTCCTTAACAATTTCATTACTAAACTCTGCAAAGAAGCATTTCATGATGTAGGTTCATCTACTGTGCAGCCTACTGAATACAACATTAGAAGATTAAATACAACCTTCTCTATTGCATACAACATTCGCTAACACTCAAGGGCAGTGGATTTAAACATATTTTAATTGTCAAACCGCTACTTCAAATGATATATATGAAACAAATAAAACACATATGCTCTGATTCAAGCAGGGGTGAGTATAATGAACTTAGTGTCTTCCTTGCCCTTTGGTTCCTTCTTGCTTATACCCCTCCACAACCCTATCCAAAACTCAAACCAGCAATTTCAGAGGATCTTCTGGGGAACCACTGGGGCCATAGCATTTTGCAAACCAATGCTCTAGGGTAAATATGTTTCAAAAACTAATGATGCAAGTGCAGAAATATTTTCATAAATATCATTTTAGCAAAATGGGATTCTTGCCAGTTTCAAGATGTATTATACCTAATTCAATTCCTTCGGTATAATAAAGAACCAGTAAGTGCTTAATTTTCTTCACAATGATGTTACAAAAATAGAAAGTATGTTGGAGACTTCTGGTTTCCAGTCCTGCATGTAATGAACTTGAAGTTGTCATTCCTGTCTCCACAAGCAAAAAGCTGAACAAACTGAAAAATCAACAAATCTTAGATCCATCAGATAATTGGGGTCACAGGGAAACCACTGCCCTCTACAATTGTAGAGATGATAGGTAGATACAGAGAATCACAACTTATCCACGTAAAAGCCCAGAAAAAAAAATTCTCCACAGGGACCAGTACCAAAATCTAAACTGTAAAAGACAAACTGTTAGAAGCTCAGGGTGGATATCAGACAGTACACAACTCCAGGGGGACCCAGCCCTAGAAATGAAAGTCTCAATACTGTCAAGATTTCAGTTCTTTCCAACTTGATCTATAAATTCAATGTAATCCAAATAAAAATCCAAGTAAGTTATTTTATGGATATTGGCAAACTGACTCTAAAGCTTATATGAAAAGGCAAAAGACCCATAATAGCCAACACGATACTGAAGAACAAAGTCGCAAGACTGAAACTACCTGTTATGGGCTGAATTGTTTCCCTTCAAAATTCATATGTTAAAACCCTTATGCATAGTATCTCATAATGTAACCATATTTGGGTATAAGGTCTTTGAGGAGGAATTAAGTTAAAATGACGTCTTTAGGATGTGCCCTAATACAATATGACTGGTGACCTTACGAGAAAAAGAAATTTAAACTCAGACCTGTGCAAGCACAGAGGGAAAACACAGGGAGAAACAGTCACCTATAAGCCAAGCAGAGAAGCCTCAGAAGAGGTTAACCCTGCTGATATCTTGATCTTAGACTTCTGACCTCCAGAACTGTAAGAAACTAAAATTTCTATTGTTTAAGTCAGCAAGTATGTGGTATTTGTTGTGGTTGCACTAGCAAACTAATACACTGCCTGACTTCAAGATACAATATAAAGATACCATAATCAAGACATGTGGTATAGTCTTGATTATGGTATATGTGGTGCATGAATATAGATTATGGTATATGTGGTACATGAATATAGTCAACTGAACTTGAATATAGTTGCAGGAAGACAGTCAACAAACAAATGGTATATAAAATATACAAAGAACTTTTAAAATTCAACAATAACAGAAAAACCAAATTAATTTAAAAATGGGCAAAAGATGTGCATAGACAACTCACCAAAGAAGAGAGATGGATGGCAAATAAACATACAAAAAGTTCCATATCATATGTCCAGAAAATTGCAAATTAAAACAATAATGAGATACCACTCTCATTTTCTACATTTTAGAAAAATGGCTAAAATCCAAAACACTGATAACACCAAATGCTGACAAGGATGTGGAGCAACAGGAACTCTCATTCACTGCTGGTGGGAATTTAAAATGGTATAGCTACTGTGAAAGTCAGTTTGGCAGTTTCTTACAAAATGAAATATGCTCCTATATAATCCATCAATTACACTCCTTGATATTTACCCAATGAGTTGAAAACTTATGTCCACACAAAACCTGCACATGGATGTTTATACCAGTAGCTTTATTCATAACTGCCAAAACTTGGAAGCAACCAAGATGTTCTTTAGTAAGTGAATGAATGAATAAACAAACTATGGTACACCCACACAATGAAATATTATTTAGCACTAAAAGAAGTGAGTTATCAAGCCAGAGAAAGACATGGAAGAATCTTAAATGCATACAAACACACACACACACACACACATATGTATGCAATAAATAATAACAATTATTTACTAATTTTGAGACAATGTCTTGATATGTCACCTAGGCTGGAGTGCAGTGGTGTGCGACCACGGTTCTCTGCAACCTTGACCTTTTAGGCTCAAGTGATCCTCTCACCTCA
The DNA here is from genome assembly GCF_001698545.2 of Rhinopithecus bieti. NCBI lineage: Eukaryota > Metazoa > Chordata > Mammalia > Primates > Cercopithecidae > Rhinopithecus > Rhinopithecus bieti. Next base: position 398,109 of record NW_016808198.1, read on the forward strand.
GACTCCTGAGTAGCTGGGACCACTGCTGCACACCACCACACCTGGCTAATTTTTAAAATTTTTTGTAGAGACAGGGGTCTCATTTTGTGGTCCAGGCTGGTCTCAAACTCCTGGCCTCAATCGATCCTCCCACCTCGGCTTCCCAAAGTGCTGAGATTACAGGCATGAGCCACCGTACCTGGCCTTAAATGCATATTGCTAAGGGAAAAAAGCCAATATGAAGAAATACAAACTATATAATTCCATGGCATTGTGAAAAAGGCAAAATTGTTTATTGAAACAGTAAAAGATCAACAGCTGTCAGACATTGGGGGAGGGAGGAAAGAAGGAGAGAAGAATGAATAGGTAGAGAACAGGGGATTTTTAGGACAGTTTCACGATTCCATATGACACTGAGATGGGAATACATGTCATTACACATTTGTCAAGACCCACAGAATGTCAGAACAGAGTGAATCTTAGTATAAAGTATGGACTTCAGTCAATAATAATGTATCTATTCTGGCTCACCAATTGTAACAAATATTCCACACTAATGCAAGATGTTAATAATAGGGGAAACTGAGGAATGAGTGGATGGGTATATGGGAACTCCATATTTTCCTTTCAATTTTTCTGTAAGCCTTTTAAAACTCTTTAAAAGTCTATTAATTAAATAGTTTACATCAATGTTAAGTATTTAATTCCATTCTTTTTTTTTTTAAATCACATTGGCATAACCTAAAGATCTATTTTTGTAGATTATAATAAATTACTATAACCACAAAAAAACTTGGAGTATTTTCTAAATTTCAATGTACTACATAACATAAAGCAGAGGTCTTGAAACTGGAAAATGCATCCCCTTTGGGTTTTACAAAGACTTTCCAATAGCTATGTGGGCATGGGGAGTTTCAAAAGAATTCAATTTTGAGATCCTCCGTTTCCATAGTTATTCTCTCTTAAAATTAATCTACTTGAAAATGTACCTACAGTCTGCAAGTTCTCCTTTCCCATTTAATTGAACTTGGCAAAAGAAGGTATAGCTCTCACCCACCTTGGACCTTAGTGTGTGGTACATTGCTCCTAAGGAAGAGTCCCGTAATTGCAAAACAGATGAACTAAAGGGACTTGCATTTTGTTTCATGATGACCATGGGACACACTCATGGTAACAGAAAGTGGGGAGATTGTCCTGGAAACTGTTTAATTAGAACTAAAAAATGAAGTTGGACTTTGTTCTCATCAATTTGACAATGATTGCCAAATAGACTATACTACAAACCTCTTCTACTAATTGAATGAGCTAAGCCTATACTTCATGATTTGGATGAAAATATACTAAAGCATGTATTCAATAGGTCAGAAATTACACCCTTTGTCACTATTTAAACATGTAATAGAAAATTTTATATCAACTTAAAAAAAGTGTGAGGAGGCACATGGTTTTAAAAAATGATGTAAATATAAATAAAAATATTGATATTGAATGAAACTTGCTAAACTTGGCCATAACCCAAAAGCTACAAAGAGGGCTTGGCCTTTGGAGTTTCTTACGGGCTTGAATTGGAGCTTAGCCATTCATTTGATATGTGATTTTGGGCCAATGACTTAACCTCTCTAAGCCTCTTTATCTGACTCTGAGAACTAGCTGTGAGGATTAAATAATACCAGCAAAGTGCCTATACAGTGTCTAACATTTAGTACCTACTAAATAATAGCAATAAATGATATTATTTCAACTAGTATAAGCTTCCAAATTCATTCATTCTTGTATATAATTTAACTAGGGAAGAAGAGAGGAAACAATTTGAGAGAAACTGAGACATACTAACTTTTTTTTTGAGCACCTTATCATAGGTAAGATACTGTTCTAAACAGAATGGAATGGACAAAAATCCTTGCTCTTCTGAAATCTACATCCTAGTACAGGAAGATGGAAAGTGAACACAACAGATATGAAAATTATACAGCATATTAGAAGGTGGTGAGTGCTATGGGAAAACATGAAGCAGACTAACAGTGATTGGCAATGGCAGAATGGGGGTAGGTTGCTACTTGGAAAAGAAGAGTCAGGAAACCCTCATTAAGAAGGTGATATATGAACAAATATTTGAAAGTACCGAGGAAGTTAGCTATGAAAAGATCTGAAAGAATAACATTTTAGGCAAAGGAAACAGGCAGCAAAGGCCCTGAGGCATACTGTGTTCAAGTAAGGAGGCCAGTGTGACTAAAATGGAGCCAATGGTAGGAGAGGAATAAAAGATGAGATCAGCGAATAAAGGCAGCCAGGTCACATGGGGTCTTGGTGGCCACTTAAGGACTTCTGAGTGAGATGAAGAATCAACAGAGAGTCTGAGCAGTGAAATGATATGATCTGTCTCATGTTTTAAAAGAACCATCCTCTTGGCTACTGTATGAGAACAGATTGAAGGAGGTCAGGGTTAAAAGAAGAATTCTAGTTAGGCTTGGACTGAGTGGTAGCATTGGAGGTGGTAAAAACTGCTTAAATTATGAATACATTTTAAATCAAAGCCAACAGGATTTTCTGTCAGATTGAATGTTGGGTAAACAGTAATTGTTTTCTTCTATTTAAAGAGGGAAAAAATCTTCCTATAAACACCTGAAAAAGATTGTATAACTACAGAGTTTTTAGAGGGAAGAGACTTCTTTCATAACTTCCACCGTATTAAGTATCTAAAATGTTAAGTGAGAACAGAAACCATATATAGCATTTGCATTTCCCACAGTGCCTACATGATCACTTTGGCACTGTATATGCTTAATATATTTTTGAAAAAGATTAAATGTATTAATTGTTATACTACACTCCCTCTCATGACTCTTGCGGGCAACAATTCCACCCATTCAATCTGTCACAATCTCTTCCCTGTCCTGCCCTTAACTCTTCACTTCTGACAGTGATGATTTTTCCTACGTGCAAGAATGTATATGCTAAGGAAACCAGATGGACAAATAGCTGCCTTTTTGTAGTATTAGCAATAAAATAGAAAAAAGAGGGTTACAGCAGTAACCAAGCATTTAGTTTCCATAATTTCCAAAGCTTTGTTACTGCCACATTTTGTACAAACATGTACACACTTTACAATCCAAGTGCTTTTTTTTTAAAACTAGGTACTAGAAACCTGAATTAATGAAGACAATGCTACTGCTATTATACAAAGAGGTAACATTCAGTTTTGTTTTACTAATATGGACAGAATGTTAATTCAGTTCCTAAATGTAAATTCTTTCAGAAATCCTGTTCTTGAATAAGTTTAACTTTATGAGTGCCTTCAGGTTTGAGAGAAAAGTCATGTCCTGGCATTTTTTTAAACAGCCCTTACATGAAGACTGCAGTGTTGTAGGGAAGAGGGTTTTATTTCCATTTACTTCCAATCCTAAAATGTACACCTGGTAAATGAAGAAAAATGGTTGGCAGGTCAAGTTAAAACGGTAACTCTTTTCACAGTTTTATAAATGAGACTTTCCTTTCCATATTAAATATTTTAGCATAGCTTTCCAAATATTCTACAGACTTCTGTTCAAATTAGATGGAAATACATGTTTCCTTATTTTCTACCTTTTATTTAACAAAATGTGTCAACTGAAGACATGGTGATGACTGGTTGCATCACACTTAAAGGTTTTTCTATTAACTTGCCAAGATCCTGCAAGCAATTAAACACACCAATTCGGAAACAAGCTTTTCCATATTTTGTTAGTGAAAAATGTGTCTCCAATGTTCCAGTGTGAATCTTTATTAAATAAAAATTTCTACAATGCTTACAGTGTTTAAAACGTTCTGAAAAGTTTATGAAATAATATTCTATTAGATGCTCTGTTAAATAAAAATTTCAAGAGATTCCACACAGATTTTGTCCTATTGTTCACTTCCAATAGAAAACAATACCAATGACCCCAATTTCTCAAATGCTGTAATTAGGATGAATTGTTGATGTATTCTCCATGCAGGATACCACCAAAGGTCATAATTTGGTTTGTTTTTATGACCACACATTACATTTCCTGTGGACCCAGGCAATCTTAAATACTCAGTTATATCTTAATAAGCAAGGAGTTCTCTAATATGGGCAATATTTTGAATGAATGTTTTATTATAATGAATAGCACTTCTAAGAAAAACTTCTCTATTTCCGTTAGAGTAACCATGAGCTAACTAGCATTTCATCAGATATCAAAAAAATCAAGAAGTAAATACTAGTGCATCATATTGTGTAGAAGAAATTCCAAACATATTTAGCATGCTTAAACATAGATTACCAGGTGTTCTCTTTTAAATAATTCATATCTATAGCATATAAAGTTTTGACAATTAAAATTGTGGGGCTTATGATAGATAACTGATAATGGGACTATGATTTATGCCCTAAAATTGTGGCAACTGAGATCACATCAAAAACTACTGTTAGGCCGGGTGCAGTGGCTCATGCCTGTAATCCCAACATTTTGGGAGGCTGAGGCAGGAGGATTGCTTGAGGCCAGCAGTTCAAGACCAGCGTGGGCAACATAGCGAGACTCCATCTCTACAAAAAATGACATTAGCAGGATGTGGTGGCACGTGTCTGTAGTCATAGTTACTTGGGAGGACAAGGCAGGAGAATCATTTAGAGCCCAGGAATTTGAGGCTGCAGTGAGCTATGATCACACCACTGTACTCCAGCCTGGGTGACAGAGCAAGACACTGTCTCAAAAACAAACAAACAAACAAACAAAAAACAACCACCAATGGCTCACGCCTGTAATCCCAGCACTTTGGGAGCCTGAGGCGGGTGGATCAACTGAGGTCAGGAGTTTGAGATCAGCCTGGCCAACATGGTGAAACCCCATCTCTACTAAAAATACAAAAATTAGCCAGACATGGTGGTGCATGCCTGTAGTCCCAGCTACCTGGGGGGCTGAGGCTGGAGAATCGCTTGAACCCAGGAGGCGAGGCTGCAGTAAGCCGAGATTACACCACTGCACTCCAGCCTGGGTGACAGACGGAGGCTCCATCTCAAAAAAAACAAAGACAAAAACAAAAAAACCCACCAAAACCAAAACTACTGTCATCCCTTTATAGTTTTATTAATTTCCAGGTTTTACATTTCCATACTTAAACTTAGAATATCATCAACTTATATGGAAGTCATTTGGATGAACTGTGTATGTGATAACTGTTTTACTGAATTATGACTTTCTTTTTAAAAAGATTATTTTATTATTTTATTTTATTTTAATTTTTTTTTGAGATAGAGTCTTGCTCTGTCACCCAGACTGGAGTGCAGTGGCACAATCACGGCTCACCACAGTTTTGACCTCCTGGGCTCAGGTGATCCTACCTCATCCTCCTGAGTAGCTGGGACTATAGGTGCCCAACACTATGCCCAACTAATTTTTGTATTTTTTGTAGAGATGGGGTTTTGCCATGTTGCCCAGACTAGTCTCAAATTCCTGGGCTCAAGCCATCCGCCCATGCCTTAGCCTCTCAAAGTGCCAGGCTTACAGGTGTGAGCCACCGTGCTCGGCTGGAATTACTACTTGCAATTCACATATGCTCAATACAAATCATATCTAAAAAGTTACACAGGTTTTTCACAGCACTAGAATAAATACCATCTCTAAGAAATGCCATTATAACAAAATCACCTCATAAGAAAAGACTTCTAAGTCCTAAATGACTGCTCCATTTTTTAAAAAAGTAATAATCAGTACAACTTCAATAAACAAAACATTTGAACAGTTCTTACAAACTTCTGCAACAGAGAAGACATTTATTGAATCATATAATAATAATACTCAGTATAGAGTACAGTCATGCTGGCTCCATTGTCATAAATCACTTAAAACTGGGTTCAGATGGTAAGCTGGCAAAAGTCAGGGAGTGTCCTTACAGGGAGTATCCAGAGGTTTTCCTACCCCTATTAGAAATCAGGGTTGAAGAGTAGACTATTTAGTCATCAGCCTTGCTGCCCCAGCCCCCCTCATCGACCTTCTAAGTTCCCCCCAGAAAAACAAAAACAAACATTAAGCAGCCAAAAGCCAGTTCCTACACAACAAAGTTCTTGACGGGAATGACAGAACTGTAAGACTGTAACAGACCTGGAGCTTGATGACCTATTTTAGCTGCTAGCAGCTAAACCTTAAGTCACATGGCTAGTTTAGAGGTTCACAGAATTCTGTATGTAGCAGTCAGGCATGAAAAGTGGTTTTCACAGTCACTTGGCAAATAAGTCTTGTTGCTTATTTTCTACCTTGAGATGCTGCAGTCTTTACTCACCAGATCGCTCAATGTGCCATTAGAAATGTTGTGAGGATACATGTTTTGGTACCTGTGTTTAGTCTGCATCTAAATATTCATATGTGTCTGTGAGGGCTATTAGATGCTAGGCTAGGCTAGGTGAGGTTTTTGTTTTATGCCTTTTAGTCCAACTGGAAAAAAGTAGGAAAGTGAAAAAATACCTTGTTTATAAAGACATAAAATCTTACTTATGTCTCAGTTTAGTAAGCTGTTTATCTGTAACGTCTTAAATTTCTGAGATTATGTATAATGCAAGACGTTTACTTTTAATGACTGATAATGTGCGACATTTTCTTTCAATGGTTTCAGTAACATGAAATAATCACATACTTTCCATTGCAAACCTTAAATACTTTCTAATGGCACTAGGCTAGTTAAATCATTTTTGCTCTCAAGCTTGCCATATCAAATGAGCTACAAAATTCATCTTTTAAGTTTTGTGCTCTAGGGTAAAGACACATTAACAATTTAACAATTTTTTTTGGGTCCAAAAAACTTCTAAGTGGATAGTTGTTATTCAGTGTATAAATGTGTACATAAAGAAACCATTTTATGATTTATTTTATGGTTTTATTTTGAAAATTAGGCTGATGTGAAAGGGAACTAAGGCCCTTTAGTTTCTATCTGAAATCTTTAATTATGGGCACCATACAGTTGAAAGACATCCTAAATTAGGTATTATCTTACCTTACCTTTATTTAACTTTTATATAATTATTCTGATAGAATGATATAATTATAGCATTACACAAAATTACTAACTCATGTTTTTTTAATGTTTCCTAAGTGATAAACACATTATATTACATATAGATTAAGGCAATAAATCTCTAACTAAAATAGCTAACAGTAAATCAAAAGTAGGAACTATAATTTCTATTTCTTGATTAGGAAAAAACCTTATTAAAAAGAATGACTTGGGGAAATATTTTATAAATAAAATTTTAAGACATAATTATACTTTCTAAAAAAATATAAAAATGGTTATTTTAATACCCAAATTCGAAAACAAAATCTGAGACACATGACTTTTGACACTGTAGATAAAGCAAAGGCTCCCTTAGCTTGAAATTTTCACTTTGTATTATTGTGGAGTGTCATGGAGATAGAATCACAATGTGACATTTTCGTCCTCATCTTTGATGTCCCTAGCATAAAATTATTACTCTTACAGAAAGAAGGAGTCTCCTATTTGGAAAACAATGAGGTTTATTATGTAACAGTTAGAAGGAGAAACCATCTTCCCTAAATAGCAGAGTGGCTGCAAATCTTCTAAAGGAATGGTAAAAAATGGCAGGGACAAAACACAACACTCCGCAAACTGAATTTTAAACAATGATTCAAATTATCATAAAACAATAAATCATGTTTCAGTCAAGTGATAATAGATATAAATGTCAATTGACTAGGAACAATGAATATGTAAGCTCATGGGATATTACTATCCAATGTTATCAAGATGTTATCAACTTGGCACCTCCCCTCTATTTGAAGGGTACATTTTAAATGCTCAGATGGTTTGGCCTTAATTAGTCATCCTGATAGGTATCCATACCGAATCACTACCATATGTCTATAGAGGCAAGAGGAAGAGATAATATAGATTAGCTAAAAAATGCATTTAAATTTGAATCAAAATTATTTGATAGGGTTTTAATGCATCAAGCAACAAACTCATCATTAAAAAGTTGAGTTTTGCACATGCCAAAGATTCAGAAGGAAGTCAGTATATTGGCAGGGAAGGATGAATGGTGTGAAGGAGGAGCTAGCAAGATCTTCACTAAGAAGGAAAGACTGAGTTAGATGTTAAAGTATTTTTAAAAACAATTCCAGGTTGATATGGAGGTGTATCCCAAGTAGAAAGCATAAATCCTTAAAGACACTATATAGTTTGGTAATTAGGGAAAATAATCTAAACAGTTTAGTTTGGGTTTGGAGGACTGATTACTAATACCCTTCTCCACAGAACAGACAACCTAGACCCATATAGAGAGCTAATTAAACATGCAGTCAGGTATTTAGCAGAGTTAAACATTAGTTTTCCACTCATTCCACATATGTTTAATACATATCTATTGTGTGCTAAATCCTGTGTAAGGTGCTGTGGGTGAATCAATGAGTAAGAAAAAGACAGTTTCTGCCACTAGTTTACAGTATGGTGAAGACAGATATCAAGGAAACAGGAAATTAAAATTATGTTGGAGGTGCGACAATAACTTACGAATTACTCTGGGAGCACAGAGGTAGGCTATCTAACCTAGTCATGAAGAATCAGAAAAATCATTTTAAAGGAAGTGACATCGAAGTGGAGGACTACATGAAGAGCAAGATTGATCTACTGTAGCAAAGGGGAGAGCATTTTTGGCATTTACAAAAGATGTGGGCTAGGCGTGGTGGCTCATACCTGTAATCCCAGCACTTTGGGAGGCCGAGGCGGGAGGACAAGGTTAGGAGACTGAGACCATTCTGGCCAACATGGTGAAACCCTGTCTCTACTAAAAATACAAAAAGTAGCTGGGTGTGGTGGCGCCTGCCTGTAGTCCCAGTTACTTGGGAGGCTGAGGCAGGAGAATCGCTTGAACCTGGAAGGCAGAGGTTGCAGTGAGCCCAGATCATGCCACTGAATTCCAGCCTGGTGACAGAGTGAGACTCCATTTCAAAATAAAATAAAATAAAATAAAATAAAAGAAAATAAAATAAAATAAATAAATAAAAGACGTGGAAGTGACAGAAGCATGGGCCATTGAGGAGACTGCAAGTGAGAGTGAAGCTGCAAGTCGAAGTTTGAGACAAGAGGTGAGGCTGGGGAGGCAGGCAGAGGCCAGATATTAAGGACATGTATTTTAATAAAAAGCATTGGACTATTTTAAAAATTTACCTAAAATACCTTCATAAATATTTACTAATTAAGTTAATAAACATCTATGGTTGATCTCACCCTCACGTAATTAGTCCTTGTAAGTTCAACTGACTCAGTATATATATTATATCAAAATAAGAAAAACCTTCATCCTAGGTCAGGAAATTAAAAATCTGACAGATTTCGGCCAGGCGTGGTGGCTCACGCCTGTAATCCCAGCACTTTGGGAGGCCGAGGCGGGCAGATCACGAGGTCAGCAGATCGAGACCATCCTGGCTAACACAGTGAAACCCCGTCTCTACTAAAATATAAAATATTAGTCGGGCGTGGTGGTGGGCGCCTGCAGTCCCAGCTACTCGGGAGGCTGAGGCAGGAGAATAGCGTGAACCCGGGAGGTGGAGCTATTCTAGTGAGCGGAGATCATGCCACTGCACTCCAGCCTGGGCAACAGAGTAAGATTCTGTCTCAAAAAAAAAAAAAAAAACTCACAGATTTTTAATATTTCTATTGGGTTCTTACACACACACACACACACACACACACACACACACACATACACACGGTACCAATGGAAATTTCATTCTGATATCTAAAGCAAAGCAAAGAATCACAGCTAGGTGTGGTGGTAAACACCTACAGTTTCAGCTACTCAGGAGGCTGAGGCAGGAGGATTGCTTGAGCCCAGGAGTTTGATTCCAGTCTGGGCAACATAGCCAGCCCTTGTCTCTTGGAAAAAAAAGAAAAAAGAAAAAAAAGAATTATAGCACATTACTGGAAAATAATTATTCCTTTGTGATGTATGAAACAAGTGACTTGAGTGTTGCCAATCATTTTATTAAAAATAGTGTTAATCTGTCACAGGAGGAGAGTAAAAAAGTAGTCTGAGGAATACAATAATTTTGCCTTATGTGATGGTGTTAAGGCATTTTTCAGGATAATTATTTTTTGTTACTGAAAAAAATAAGATTCATAATGTACCATGCTTGGGCATATATGTATATTAAAAGAGTGTTGA
>NW_016808198.1:411178-422089 GCF_001698545.2 Rhinopithecus bieti
AATTTGCTTGTTTTCTAAGTTTAAAATAAATTCCGCTTTCCAAATGAAGCCATTACTTTTTTGGATCATCTCTATTCAATATTTACCATTTAAATATTTTGAATATTTACTATACAGTAATGTTATATGAATTCTTCTGATTAGAAAATAAATGCTTGTGGGAAAAATGGGAGCAATTTTATTTAAAAAATGATGCAGATGCATCTTATAATAAAAAAGTACACTTAATGATCAGATAATTAGATGGGAGGAGTAACAGAGTATGATAAGATGAATGGATCATAGATTTTACTGCCTAAGTTAAAATTTAGCACAAAATTCAGTCTGCCTAGCATGAGTGAGTGTTTAAGTTAGACATTTTCATTTAACTGCTTTTGGTATAAAGAATATATATAAATAGTTTACTAAGTTACTTTCATAGTACTCCCTCTTATTAAAAAATACATGTCACTAGATTATATTATGCAGTTTACTGGTAGAAGTTTTATAGTTAAAGTTTTAAAAATGTGGAATTATATGTACTTTATTTTGACAGTTTTCTTCAGGATACTTATTTTAAATGGTGTTACCGAAATCTTACATGGCTCACTGGTAACTATTAGTTAAAATACAAATAATGTAGAAAAATAATAAAATTAACACAGATTAAGTTTGTTAAAAATAAATTATGTTACATCCAAAAATATAAGACTGTTTCACTCACTATACTAAGTAATCACTTCTGTGATGTCAGCAGATTAATTTCCATGAACTTCCAAGATAAAGTTGATGGTTATTTGACATTAGGTGCTTTAGAAAAACTTTGTGTAGAATGCATTAGTGATTAGACTACTGCTTCATAAGATTATAGAAAATACTCCCTATACTAAAAGGAATCTTTCCAAGGGAATAATAAACTTTAATTAAAAGTAATGGATAATGAGAAATAAACTTATTAAGTGCTTGCTCCAATGATATAATAGACTCTATGGGCCAACCTTTTCAGGCCATCTAAACATCTTCAGGTAGGATCACATTTCAACAATCCAGGACAGATGAAAATAGATTGCATTTTATAATAAACTTATCTATATGTGGTCTATGAGAAAGCATTTTAATATCCCAAAGACTTTGTTTACCCAAAGCCTTTGTTTAAATAACCTCAATCTTTTACAATTTGTCTGTTGTTCACTTGGTCCTCCATGCTGGCTGTAAAAACTAGCCTTACTATTAAATCCTCCACATATTAATACATTTTTGAAAATTACTTCAGATTTCTCTTATTTTCAGAGCATTAGTAAGTCCTTTAATCACTCTTTGTCCATCATCTCAAAACGTTGATATTTCCTAATTCCAAAAGAAAGATATTTTCACAAAAAAGATGAAAGGCAGTAAATAGCAAATAAGTTCATTTTCTTAGGTAGCCGTTTTTCTTTAGACTTTACACGGTGACAGTAAAAATGGTAATTAAGTCTACGTAAGGAAACTTTATTTTTTTTTATTTTTTGAGACAGAATCTCACTCTGGTGTCCAGGCTGGAGTGCAGTGGTGCGATCTTGGCTCACTGCAATCTCTGCCTCCCGGGTTCAAGTGATTCTCCTGCCTCAGCCTCCTGAGTAGCTGGGACTGCAGGCGCACACCACCACGCTCGGCTAATTTTCCTATTTTTATTAGAGACAGGGTTTCACCATGTTGGCCAGGATGGTCTCCATCTCCTGACCTCGTGATCCACCTTCCTTGGCCTCCCAAAGTGTTGGGATTACAGGCGTGAGCCACTGCACCCAGACTACATAAAGAATCTTTATCAAAACAATTAAAATGTTTTCTGCTATAGTGTTCAATTTATTCTCTTCAAATTTATTTTTAAAAATCTTTAAATAATTTGAAGGATGGGTGTGGTGGCTCATGCCTGTAATCCCAGAACTTTTTGAAGCTGAGGTGGGAGGATCACCTGAGGTCAGGAGTTTAAGACCAGCCTGTTTAACATGGTGAAACACTGTCTCTACTAAAAACACAAAAATTAGCCGGGTGTGGTGGCCCACTCCTGTAATCCCAGCTACTCGGGAGGCTGAGGCATGAGAATCACTTGAACCCAGGAGGCAGAGGTTGCAGTGAGCCTAGATCGTGTCACTGTACTCCAGCCTGGGGGACAGAGTGAGACTCTGTATCAAAAAAAAAAAAAAAAAAAAAAAAAAAAGAAACTTTTTTTGAAAAATATTTTATGTTAAAATGAGAGAATTAAGCTGGGCGCGTTGGCTCACACTTGTAATCCCAGCACTTTGAGAGGCCTAGACAGGTGCTCTGCTTGAGCCCAGGAGTTCAAGACCAGCCTGGGCAACGTGGTGAAACTCTGTCTCTACAAAAAATACAAAAATCAGCTGGGCATGGTGACAAATGCCTGTAGTCCCAGCTACTTGGGAGGCTGAGGTGGGAGGATCAATTTAGTCTGGAAGGTTGGGGATGCAGTGAGCCATGATTGTGCCACTGAACTCCAGCCTGGGTCACACAGAGTGAGACTCTGTCTAAAAAAAAAAAGAAAAGGAAGACAGAGGATTAAACATTTTATAATATAAAATTTCCTGAGATGTTTCAAGAACTGGCCAGTTACTGGTAAGAGTCAAATATTAATAAGAATTTTTGATATTTGATGATTATGGTATATCAATAATAGAATATTTTAGAAAGCATAAATACTTTGAAAAATGACTTTATAGTTTTTAAACACACGGTGAAGCTAACCTAGAGGAAGTATTTGTAATGGTAGAAAGTATTTACCAAACATATTTGTGTGAAAAAAGTTTTATAGTACAGAAGTAATACTACTGAAAATTAAAAATATTAGAGAGAGAGAGCGAGACAGAGAGCAAGAGAGAGAGAGAGAGACCTCCCTTCTGCTACAGGCATAGTTTAAGTCTTGTGTCACAAATAAAAGGATCCTCCCTAGCATATGGAGTAGTTGCCATGTCCTCCCAGGGATGGTCTGTAGCTATGTTCACCTCAGGCTCATCAAGAAGAGGTAAACTGTCAAGTATAATTTCAGTCACAGGGTGGTTTGGTTGAGACAGATTAGTGGTATGCAATCATGATAGATAGTTTATCCCAGCTCCAAACTGCCGCTTGGGAAATCTTGAACTCAAATGAACAGAGACTCAGTCATTATTAGTGTCAAAAAGGTATACAGAGACAAAATTTGGTTGGCAGCACGAAAGATGAATCAAGGCGAAAAAGTGACCAATTGCATGTTCAAAATTGAAATTGAGATGCATACTACAGTTTGCAAATACTTTACATAGCAGAAAAGTCATACATTATTAATTGTTCATTGATTAATATTTAAAACATGTTTCTGTAATGTATTTTCAAAGAGACAATATAATGACATGTATTTTCTTATTTCAAAACCTTTATTGTCAAGGTGGTGCATAGTAAGGAGTACCCTTTTAGATACAGAAGTAAGATAGCAAAATGTTTTTTTAAAATTTGTATAATTTTTAGTATCTTTCCTTCAGCTAGATATTTCCAGAGATAAGACGTTTTAGAAGAAGAATTTAGTTTTATGGGATCACTTTAATATTCAAATGTCTTACAGTTTGATGACTTTCTCAGGAGGAAATCAGGATATAATAAAAGCATGAACTTAAAATGTGGAAGAACCTAATCTAAATAACTTTCCAAATATTTCCTAAACACTGAAAAATACATATTTATACACTGTAAAATACATTATTCTATTAGCAAACACAAACTTTGGTATCTTTAAATCAGACTCCCCCCCAACCAAATATCCACAAAAAGAATGTCCTCAAGTGTCAATGCCTGAAGTGATACGCTCTGACAAATCTAACAGCTCTTTCTGTGTCATTCCTAATGCACTTGTCACTCAGTATTATCCATCCTCATTAATGACAATGGGAAAGTTTATCTTGGGAACACGTTTTAAATCATCTACTCTTTACAATGGGACCATGAAATCTCTTACAAAACATGAGGCGGGAACTACTCTGACAACAAAACCCCTTCCTGGCAGCTTTATTCTTAATTCCTGTTCAAGGAGTAATCTGTTTATTATAAAATCATACAGAACAATATATTAAACAGAATTTGAAACAAGAATAGCTAGTGTGATTTTCAAGCTTACAAGTATTTTACAACATTTTATTAGGCTGAAAACACTACGTTGAGTTCTTTTGTATGATTTCATGCAATCTTCTCTTCTATTCTACATTATAAACAGCTTTGAAAAGAAGTTTTGTTTTACATAATTTTAAATAATTTTCAAATGGCAAGGACATTGGTGTTTATATAATTATTTTAAAATATAATAACTTACATTAACTTAAATAAAAGCAATTACTAAGTAAAAATGTCCTCGTGTTTAAATTTCCTAACCAAAATGCCAAAATATTCCAACTACAGCATCTTATAGCTTAAAAATAATCTTACCAGGACCAACATTACTTTTAATAATATATTCACATTTTAAACTTCAGTAAGATCTTGTTTACTTGTCTAAGAAATTCCTACATTAAAAAAAAATGAATATAAGCAAGCAAGACTTCATAGCACCCACTTAAACTTACTATTTTGACTATCAATTATAGACACTGGATAGTGTGGCTAATGAACAGTTAAACTTTTTGCATATACTTCTGCTAATAAAATCAAAATATCCTTATGCCCAATATAGAAATGTATCCTTATGCCTCTCAATATTCAGTTATCAAAAGTTTAATGTTACATTTTGATTAATTTACCGTATAGTAAAAAAATCTTAAGTAGATTATAATAAAAAACTCAACAATATCACATTTAAAGTTGATTTTATAACTTTTAATAATCTGAAGTTGTTTCTGTATTCAAACATGCTACAAATGAAAACGCTGAATTTTAATATTTAAATTGTATGAAGCTACAATTCATAAAGCATTTTAATTTCAGAATTCAAAACTTTTAACATTTCTAGTTAACGCTTTATTTTAAAAAAGGTTTCTTTAAAGGATGTTGTGCTTAAGGTTCTAAGTTAAATGTACAATAAACATCATAAAATGGTTAATTAAATTTATGTTTTATAAAAGAAATGTAAATCAAAGGAAAACTAATATATATTTATACATTACAACTGTTTCTCATATATTAGGTATTTATTATCAATCCAGTAACATTATATCGAAAATAGCAATTTATCTGTGGCTTCAGAAAGCTGAATTAGTACTAATGGTTAAGAGGTTGCTTTAGCATTTGAAAGAATCTGGTAGAGTCTGAAATGAGGTGCCTCTGAGAAAGTGAGTTCCACATGATTACAGAGAGGCTGGATGAGAAAATATGTGCACACAATGAGAAGCTGGCTTTGAAGCACTTTAAACTCCCTTCCAATTTTAACCTTTTATGAAATCTAGGTATTTTCTCGGACAGACATTAACGCAGAATGTTTGAAAAATCTAGGTATTTTCTGAAAGACATCGCATAAATTCTACAAGTGCAAATTACACAGCAAATGATTGTATGTGTTTGTTATTTTTCAAATAAAGCTTAATTTTAAGAGTATAATCATTATCACCAAATTGACAACTCTCTCAGTAAATTTTCTTTAAAGTATGTGGCTCTTTAAAGCAGGGGTTCTTCTTCATAGAACATTTTCTTTGTAAATGATGAGACAGAAAATATTTTTGGCTTCACAGGCCATAAGATCTCAACTTAGTGATGCACTGTGAAAACAGCCATAGACAAAATGATACGAATGGCTGTTACAATAAAATGTATTTTTAAAAAAAAAACCCATGGAGCTGGATTTGCCCCATGGACCATAGTCTACTAACTACATGTTCTATTGCAACATGTGCATAGTTGCTTTAATATTGCCCTTTACTTACCCACTTTTACATGGACAAAAGCTTAATAACCTTTCCAATAAAATGATTGGAATGTTATAATAATTGAATACCAAATTAATTGCTCATGTCTATAGTACTATTAAGAGTAGATCACATTTCCAAGACATCTTTACATGTACTTTTTTGTTTTTGACTGAATTACACATTAAGTCAATAACATATCTTAACGAAATGCATTCAGTTATAAATCACACACTGTAAAGCTTTTCTCCTAAATATAATTGTCCTTAATATAAATTTCTGTTTGGATCAGAATGGTTTCTTAGGAGGAAATTCTGAAGAAGCCAAACTGAAAAACTAGACTGGAATTTGTCAGCTTCGAGTGTATAATAAAGAGATCAATGGGATGATTTTTCAATAAGGATTAGTCCTAGATTCTGTTATGGAAGTGATATCAGTTACTTTACTGATAATGTGTATTTAACTAAAAGTGTAGAATACGCAAAATGTGTTAAAATTCCATTTTACATAATTATTTCATCTGTAACTCATAAGTCTCATGAACTGTTTTCAACAATAACAGCTCATTGTATTATTAGCTGATATTTTTTGAAGGTTATTTTACTTACGTAAAACTTTACACGTATATTAAGCATCTACAGAAAACTGTATTCACACTATCAAACTATTCCATATAATCTGAAATGATTTTTTTAATGGTCACACCCTTTTATATGTTTTGAGCAATATCAAGAGGACATTCATTCATTTATCCATTCATGCAATATTTGACGAGCACCTATATGATCAGGCAATGAACTAGGAAAGGGAGATACAATGATGAATAAAAATACCTATGTTCATAACACCTATGCTCTAAAAAAACAACATTTTCTCAAAGTTTGATACTTTATAAAAGAAATGCATGATGTTTTCCATGTACTAAAGTATGGCAAAACAAAACAAACAAAACAGTACAGAATGGATATTCAAGAGGTAAATAAAAGGCAGAGAAGATTACTTGAAGTAGTGCTCTTCTTGGCTACATTTTTCATGATTGGCTTTTGGCCTTAGTATTTTTATAGACCAATCAGTCCTACAGGTTTTTAAAGGTTAATTTATCATTATTTGATTATTGATTCAAACCCACTGTTAAATTACTTTTGTTAATCCTAGAAGGTATTGTTTGAGATTAACTAGAAATTTCATTTTTTGAATAGGACACAGCAATAAAAAAATATTAAGGGTGTGTGTGTTGGGGAGGGGAGTTGCTGTGTCTGAATATGCAAGTATAGAGGGAAGAATCTAGGAAGTGTTGAACAAATATATTTCACTATATTTTAAAAATTTGAGATTAAATAATGACTTGTATCTCACAAATATACATACATAACATGTAAAATCTAAGTGTATTAAAACTGTTAAAAGAACATATTTTCTTTGTATTTAGTACAGATCATTACTAATTCATTTAGAATAGATCATCACTAATACTTTATCTGGACCACCATTTTTTTTCTAAGACTACTGAAAAGGCTATGAAATATAACTAAAATAAATCACCATCTAGTTGGATTCCTTTTTCATACTTATGCATGACAAATTTTGAATCTCAATACAGAAAAGATAGACTGTATACATCCCAACTATTTTGAAACATGCTAGTTTCATGGTAAAGGAGAGTTGAACACTATCACTGTGTTGTGTTTTGCTACACTTAAATATGGTTCATATGTTAAAAAAAAACAAGTACATACATGTATATATATGTGTAATCAATTTTCCCTTAAAAGCTGTAATTATGTATTTTAATAATTTTCTATTATTATTTATGTCAAGGATATAGTCCTATTGCATTTGGTTATGGTCAACGTTTTAGCAGTTTGTTTGTAAAAATATTAATAAGCTACTGTGTGCTAGCCTTTTCCTTTGCCTACTGACTACAAGATAAGTTGATCCATTTATTTACAGAATCAATAAGGGCAATCCATTTCATGCTATAGCACTGACCCTTCACAAAGATCTTGTAAATGAGTAGCCTGTTACAATATGTACAAGTGACCTTTAATTGCACCAAGAAGCTTTTGTTACAATCTTTTCAATGCTATACCATAGCTACAGTACAAGTTGGGAAAATATTTCTTATGTATTTGGCAGAAATATCAACAAAAAAGCCCCTGTATCAAAATATGTAAGTGAAAAGTTTGAGGCATTTAAGTCTACACTATAATATTGCCTTTTAAATAACTATTGATCAGAAAGATAAGATTTTTTCATTCATATAATTATTCAGAAAATTAATAAACATTTCATTAATTAAAGACTTAAGAAACATAATTAAATACAACTTGGCTTTTAATAGCCTTTGGAAACAAAGATAGTTCAATCAAAATTGATTATTTTTTTGAGACAGAGTCTCGCCCTGTTGCCCAGGCTGGAGTGCAGTGGCACGATCTTGGCTCACTGTAACCTCCACCCCCTGGGTTTAAGCGATTCTCCTGCCTCAGCCTCCCAGGTAGCTGGGATTACAGGCGCCTGCCACCATGCCCAGCTAATTTTTACATTTTTAGTAGAGATGGGGTTTCACTATTTTGGTTGGCCAGGCTGGTCTCGATCTCCTGACCTCAAGTGATCCATCTGCCTCGGCCTCCCAAAGTGCTGCGATTACAGGTGTGAGCCACTGCACTGAGCCTATAATGGAAAACTTTAATTGTAGTAAAATATACGTCTCTCTTTTTATTAAATGACTATGTACTTTCAAGTTTAATTATATGAAATGTTCAATGAAGAATCCTATACCTTAAAAAACACCCAAATAAATTCCAAATATCATTTATATTGGGCAATAATATTTGAAACAACTTTTCAATAAAGCATAAGGTCAGGTATTTCAACTGATTTACTCAAATTTTTGAATGAACGAAATATATATTTGATAGTCTGACAAGAAATTGAAGCCAAATACTAAATTTCATTAAACCCTTCATCTTGGGTATCTTATTTCTGGAAGGCTCATGCCAAAATGATTTAGTCTGATTTTCTACAACAATGGTGGGTTGACTTGACAGCACCTGACAAAACAGTTCAATGAATTTCATGATACCAGATACAAAGAACGTAAACTGGCTACTCTATAAAATGTTCACTGTGACTTGGAGTGATGACAGTAATAAATTTGCCAAATTTTTTATTTCTACTTAAGTAAGAGAACTGCTTTACCAGTTATTGGGTTAAAGACATTCCCATTACATTCTACTTTCTCTTAATTATTTATTACGGTCCCCAATTCTACCTTTTAAAACCAATAATTTATATTTAACATCATATTTTCTTAATGAGGAACATAATGTTTTCATATTACTAAAATGCAGAAAACTTTTTCATATTCATCAATAAATGAGGAAAATATTTTACAATCATAATATTTATTGCTTAATTTTACTTAAAGATGGTATTTAAAGAACTTCCAGCAAATCAAATTTTTTGCAAAAGCGAAAAATAGCTCTTAATATGAAAGAATCAAACCTTCATTAGAACCAGTTATGATAAAAGGGGAGGAAAAAATTAGAAATTTGAAAAAGGAATTCAGTACACCCTTGTTAAAAGTTGTGTATACCTTGATTATCTCACAGGATAATTTTGATGCTCCAAAATAACAAATATAAAATAACTTAGAAAATTTAAAATAAAAAGAGGTTGATCAGGTATAAGCAAATTAATATTGGTAAAAGTACCTGAACATAGAACTTAAGTGAGTACAATAATAATATATTGTAATTAAATTTGGCATACTTTTGGACTATATCAAAATAGTTGATAAGGAAAACTACATTTCTTTGTATATGATACTTTTTCACTTTCTTTCAGATTTAGAAATCCTGTAACAGTAAATAGTATTTTAGAGAATAGTTTTTTTTTGCAAATTAATTTTCCATAAAACCTACCATACTAGAAGTAAAAAATAGAATATCATCACCCTAATGTATTCACACATACATATGAATATATATATATACACACATACATAATAACATCATGTTATATAAGGGAGAAGCTGTGATTAATCCAATCACAACGTTATAATGTATTTTACAAAGAGTTGAAATGCAAGCTAGGGAACAGAAGAATTTTTAATATGAATGTTATATATATATACATATATTACATTAACACATTTTCTGAGATTAAAAAATCATTTTTTATTGAAGAATCCTTCAGGACAGAGGCTTTCTGGCTTACATAATGAAGATGAGATAGCAGTACAGCTTAGGGCATGGCAGACAGTTGGTGGTTAAGAGCACAGGCTTTAGAATAAAACAGGCTTCAATTTCAGTGTCATTTCTGCCAGTTATCAGTTCTGTGACTCCAGATAAGTTAAGTTGCTTGATCTCTCTGAACCATAAGTTTCCTCATTTGTAAAGTGAAGATAATAATGTTACATGGGTAGTTGTAAGGTCTATGAAATAATGTCTTTAAGTACTTGTAGTAGTCCTAGCCCTCTGTTAAATATGTAATATAACTTATTTTTAAAAATTAATAATAATTAACAGTTTATGAACATGTTAGCTTTCCACTGTTATTCTGCATACAGCTTCAGAAGATCTGAATTTTATCCTGGCTCTAACCACAGATGTATGACTTTGGGAAGGAAGGTTATATAACTCCTATCTATTTCTTTTTATTAAATATGTGAAATAGTATGTATGCAAGGGTTCCTATGAGGATTAAAATTAAATATAATAATGTATATGGGCCGGGTGTGGTGGCTCACGCCTGTAATCCCAGCACTTTGGGAGGCTGAGGCAGGCGAATCACAAGGTCAGGAGATTGAGACCATCCTGGCTAACATGTTGAAACCCCGTCTCTACTAAAAAAACAAAAAAACAAAAAAAAAACTTAGCCGGGTGTGGTGGTGAGCGCCTGTAGTCTCAGCTACTCTCAGGAGGCTGAGGCAGGAGAATGGCGTGAACCCGGGGGTGGAGGTTGCAGTGAGCTGAGATTGTGCCACTGTACTCCAGCCTGGGCACAGAGCAAGACTCCGTCTCAAAAAAAAAAAAAAAAAAAAAAAAAAAAAAAAAAAAAAAAAACCCCCAACAAAACC
>NW_016808198.1:422390-448162 GCF_001698545.2 Rhinopithecus bieti
AAAAAAAAAAAAAAAAAAAAAAAAAAAAAGTATATGAAAGCACCCAACACAATACCTAGAACAAATCAGATACCAAATACATTTTTTTAAAGAAACTTACGGTAGGCATGAGTTACTTTAAAAACTGTAGGTTCACAATTTAACAAATATTTATGGAGCACCTATTACACACACGCAGGATTTAGCTGCAAATAAGACATACTATGTCCTTACTCTTATGGAGCTTACATTTTAGTGATGAGGTCAGGGAAATAAACAAATAAACTGATGAACAATTATAAAATACATTACACTGAGAATTCAAACAGTATATGAGGATGAGTAACTTAGTGAACACTTCAGACAGGCTAGTCAGACTTCTCTAAGGAGAAGGTTGAGGTAGTTAATTTACAATCCAAATGACATGAAAAGGCCTTGAAAAGATCAGAGGGATGAGGATTCTGAACATTTGCTGTGCAAAGGCACTGAGGCAGGACTAAACTTGAAATGTTTTAGATACAAAAATATCCGCAAAACTATCTACATCACAAGCTTAAGGATACTATATTTACTAAGTATTACTGTTACAGGCACCTTGGAGGATATACTAGTAAAATGCATCTTCTTACTTTCTAGGAACTTAAAAAATACATTTAAGTGAGGAAATGAAATAGCTGTGATTTGTCATCATTTTCTATTTTCTTTTTCTCTATCTTCCTTAGAGACTATAAATGACACATTATTAAAGGAAGTGTTTCAGAGAGTATCATGTAAACTGGACTAATTCTGCTATAGCAGTTCTACAAAGGCTTGAAGAAAATCTTTGAAGTACTGCAATATAATTTTCTTGGAACCAAACCACAAAACACATATATAAATGTTTATGTCTGCAAAACTTAGGAAGACGGGAGAAGAGATATTTTCCCCTTTGCATACTTAGACAATGCTGAGTCTGTATCCTCCTGGTCTAAAAATTGAGATAACTCCACTCACTACAGGTAACCATGGTATCTTTATGAGAGACTGTTAGTAAGATTCTAAATATTTGACTTTGCTTTGTGCAACCATCTCATTATTCAAATATATATTTCCTTAAATTTCCTGAGTAATGTAGTTATGAATAAATAGTGCAATGTAAAATATTAGATCCTAAGTTCAATTTATAAAATGAAGATTTTATGTAAAATTATGGTCAAGGTGTCATTTTTTATAGTATTTCTCAAAGAAAGATGATTCATTTGATATAACTAATTACAAGTTTCATATCCTACATGTTGATGACCATACAGAAACTATAAGACATGTAACAGTCAAATATGAATCTACTCTTCCTTGCCAAATGAAGCAATGATGTTCTGCCAGCCAAACTAACAGGAAGCATGTGAAATGAACACAAAAGCAAACAGGCCTTACACTGCCTAAGGGAAAGTCAGCAAGATGGCAGTTTCAATCATTCGGAATAATACTAAAGCAGCCTTAGGCTTTTCTCAGAATGGAAACATGTCACTATTACTGCAATATTTCAACAAATCAGAATGCAGAGAAAAGAACACTTATGCAACCACATCTCGGAAGGGCACTTTACTCAACATTTAAGTGGAAAACAATTATAAAGAAATTTCAGAAAAACTGTCAGTGAACATAAATGACTCAGGGAAAAATGTTTTTTCTTTCAAAGTGCTTAATAGATTTTTCAAAAGCTTACCACTTAGAAACAATTTCCTTATATATTCTCCTTAAGGAATTATTAATGTAAAGACAAATTTATATAAAGTGATAAGTGAAAAGTCTGATATTCAGGCTGCCAGTAAGAAATGCTCATTTTTCCCCAGTATAGTACTACTACTTTGGAAGGTTTGATCAAAGGGAATAAGCTTTCACAACATTTATATAGGAAGTTAAAAAATACTTCAAATATTTTGGGAACTTACCTAATCAGTATACTTTTAGCATGTGTCTAGTCATGTAGCCATCTTTGGTCAATCATCAAAAAATCAAAGGGAAATTGGCATGACTCAACCCTAACTTTAATACCGCATGATTGTGTCGTGTAAGCTTGTTTTGTGTGAGAGCTGCTGTGGTTTTAGCAGAGAGATTAACAACCGGACCTAAGCTGGCCTCCAAACCTTGCCCTGCTGATGCCTCAGGCTCTTTGAAGTCTGACCATCATACCTGGCAAAACAACAGTGGGAACTAGGATGGTGTCAGATCTAATCAAATTGTTTGCTGCAGCATAGCTAACTATGGGGTTCACTAATTGGCCCAATTGCGGATTATACCTTTTGCTACAGATTCAAGACAATAATTTAGCTAAATGATTTTTTTTATCTCTTCTAATTAAGATTCCAAAGTGGGAAGAAATAGGATTAGACAGATTCTCAAAACTGTGTTCTCCTTAAGGTGGTATGCACTTTTGATAGGTTAACTATGGCATGTGAAATATATAAAGTATAGTAAGTATTAAACCAACTTCTGGAGATTCTGTGAAACCTATGTAATGCTATTATATACTGATATCACTTGAGAATAAAAGCATAAATATGAGAATGATAATATAATGAATATATCAAAATGTACACATGTAAAAAAATTACATTTCCATTGTTAAAAAATGTTAATTTGGTTTATTTTTGACAAGTGATTTAATCTAAATGAATAGAAGCCTATATTCAACTTTGATTTTTTTTTCTTTCTGCTAGCTGCAGTGTATCTAGGAATAAAAGTTAGTTGAAATAACAAACAATATTTGTAGTATATTGGACTACAGCCCATGATGCTACAACTTAACAAGGCTCCCAAGCCAGACATTCATATTTCCATTATTTTATTATATAACATAATTGTGAGTTGACAAGCAAGTTAACCATCCCTCTCCCCATCTCTAGATATAGTAAACATATTCAACGTTCTACTTCTCATTTAAAAACTGGAAAGGCTGCTGAAAATAAGCATAGGGAATAAAGTAAACCTAGGACCAAAGATATCATGAAACACTCCAAATTATTACACATTATCATAGCCACTAGCACTCCTTAGTTTGTAAGAGTTTATGCTTTTCCAATATGTAAATAATAATCCTATTGAATAATCCTACTGAATAGTACCAAGTTATATGGCAATATAATTATAAATCTAATTTATATTGGTTCTATTCTAGTCTTAATACTTGAGAATAAATCTATTACATATCAAAAATAATAGCTACTTAATAAAAACTGATTGGTCAATTATTTTGTTGAGAATAAGTTCTTGGTGACTGGAGAGGTACTGAGGTCCTATTCTGAATTAGGGACAAAGTATGATAAGACAATCTCGAGTAAACATGATTTACGTTGACACTCTACTCTCAATATTCATTTAGTTTATGAGGCCCACAAAGATACACTATTTATGATAATTACTATTTTTTTGACCAATTACAGCCTACACAAGTAGTGTTAATCTTTATATTGAAAATTTGTACTGTAAGTCTTCTGTATATTTAAATGTTAATCCAGTTACTGTACTCTCTGACTTGAACTTAGAAACACTGAATCTTTGAGCTGGAAAACTGTCCCATTACCAAAGTGGAAACTCTCTTTGTAAAAACCTTAATGGATGGTGCAACTAATGTAATAATACATTATTATCATTTATATTAATTTTATGACTAGAATGTGCTACAATATGATCCAGCTCAAAATACAAAATCAAAACAGCAAAATATTATTAAGTGCAAGTGAAAATGTTGCATTTATGTCATCAAATATGCAGCCACATTTCAAATTCTGCCAAATCTTACTTGTTTATGTACTATAATTACATCATAATTACTAAAGAAAAAACTGGTTTAATGATAGCCTGATATTAAAGAAGCAAAAATTACAGAAGCTAAGAAATGCAAGTTTAACCAGTTATTTTAGCTTGGAAGTGATGCTATGTATTCAAGTTATCTTACACGTAACTAAGAAGACAGTGTGTACAGGTCACTTGACTGGTGGAGCTTATATAATATTTATAGCTATATTATTTGCACTATTTTCAAAAGCCCATTCATAATTTATCTATATTATATACATTTAAGCAAAGATTTTATACCTATTAAGTAAATAACCCTGTTCTTGATTCTTAGATATAAACATGAAAAACACACCATTTATGTGTATTGAATCTATGATTATATCTTAGTAAAGCTTTTGTTTAAAATGTTTAAACACTATATAAAAGTATAAATAAGTTAGTATAGTACTTGCTACTTAACAAAGGCTCAACAAATGTTTGCGGTGATTAAATGGAGGTTAGGCAAGGTTAGGTAAATTTGATCTGGTTAAGATCAAGGAATAAGTAGTATATAATGGTTAATCACATAGGCCATACTGTTACTATGTATCACTTATAAGAATCATCAATTTTCAAAGAATTGGAAAGCGATTTCTTTTAACCTGAAATCATGGTTTAAACTTTCACTTTTACTTATCTAGAATGCATGTCAGGATTTTAGTGCAATTAGTATGGATATGATTCTGCTACGGTTTTTGTAGAGGGGCTAATTTATACAGCTTTGTAGTTACAGGTATCAGCAAAAATTTTTACTCTGATTAGATAAATATTTTCACTTGAATCTGGACAATACCAACACACACTCTGAGAAGGAAGAAATATTCCTTTGCTTTCTCCAAATCACTCAAAGAAATTAGAGACTATGAGTTAAAGTTGCTCTACCTGTTAGAGGCCCTTGGTAGCTGCTAGTAAAAAGACAATCAGTTTTCATACATATAAAGGGCAATGACTTAACAAATCAAAAGGTGCCCTAAAAATAGAGATGAGAGTGCTTGCCTGCTTCTTTTGCCCCATGTTTCCAACCTTGCCCCCTTTTGAGACGTGACTGACAGTAAATTCCAACATGTAACAAATTTGCCTGTGGAATTGGAAATGTTATTTCGGCTTTCCCTGCTAAACTACCTTTCACTTCTGAAAGTGAGACTCTGATTCAATGCCTGATTCAATGTCAGATTCAACTATCTTTGACTTCTAAAAGTAAGACTCAGATTCAATAGACTATTTTAGTCTCAGACTTTACAGGCTAGCAAGGTTACATTTTATTTTAAAAAAGTATCAGGACATTTAAAAGAACATTTATTTGTTGTGAGTATTAAAACAGTAGCATTTGCTCGATGATTTTACCCTCAATAAAGGAATCCTTGAACTAGTTACTTTCAGGTCATTTCTACTCCTGTTTCTAGTTTCTTTAATATATTACCAAGACTTACTATCTGTTTGGATATGCATTTTAGAATGTACGATGCTACATTTAAAACATTTTAGGTGAACCACATGATTTTATTGTATTCTAATTATACTTATATATGTACTTCTATTTGGTTTGGTTGATTCCTTAGTTTTTATTTTTTCTAATCACTAAATTGAATATTATGGCATAAGTAAGTCATTTAGAATGTATATATTTATATTAAAATAACAAAAAAACTCAAAAAAACCTTAAGTGATCAGGTTATTAGCCAAAAAGGTACCGTGTTTGATTATATAGAATTTTCAGAAACAACAGTCTATTTGTATTTTGTTTTCAAACATTGCTTCTAAACCACAGGTTGACCAATTATAATGATTCTTAGTTTAGCATAGTGGGAACAAGAGAGAAAATGAAACAGAAACCTGTGTGGTTAATAAAAGATCTTTCATCAGCTCTGATGGTGAAGTGCAGTTACTATTAGAACCTAAAGTGGGACCTCTCCTCTCAGAGGCCTCTCTCAGAGGCCTCTCTGAGAGGAGAGGTCCCACTTGACATCATGTAATTTCTTTATTTTTCTCTTTCCCTAAATTCCCAATAAGACTCAATGAGACAGAGAAAGAGAAAGTCATAAACATGATTCACATTACTGTACTACTTTCTTCTCTGGGTATTCACAGGGGAATCATCTTGCTTAGTTTGTATGGTAATAGAAATGATATCTCAGATGTCATTGTTAGAATACTGATTTTGGGGAAAAGGTGCCACATGGAGAGAAAAAACTTACGTCTTCCATTAAAAATATAAATTCATAAGAAAATGATAAGCATGCTTTCCTTGTGACACTAAACTATAACTGTACCCTTCTCAACGTTTTAAGCAATATTATGGTACATTACTCAGTATTCTGTCAGAAAAGCTGAAACAATGTTTGAACAATTACAGTGTTGGGTTCCACTTCAATGGTTTCTTTTGAGAACTAAAGCAAATTAGCTCAAGAATCACCATTTCTACACTCTCGCTCTTTTGGCTTTAAGTGGCTTTTGAAGGGAGTGTCCCCAGATGAGAAACTTCTAACACTCCTGCAGAGATGACCTGCTTGAAGAACTGGCTGCCTGATTAACTATTAACTGCTCTCAATAGGATTAGATAATTAAGGACATTGATGACCATTAATTAGGAGGAGGGCACATTAATTTGTCACTGGATAGGGCCCTTACAATGATTTATAGGTTAGTGCTACTTGCAAATGTGAAGGGAAAGAGAAAAAGAGAGAGAACCATTAAGTTACCTTATCAAGTGGCCAGCTTAAAGAGGGCAGAGGGTCAAAAAAGGGCCAAAGTGGTCACTTAAGGGTGAAGTCCCAAACACCAAAGCAGTGCCAAGCCACATTGACCATCATTTGGTGATGAAGTTAAAAATATGCTAATTTATTGGTGGCAATTCTCTCTTTTTATGGTTTCAAGCAGTTAAGACAAGTGGCCTGCTTAGGAGCTTTTCATTTGAAAAGAGATTAAACAAAATGGTTTGTCAAGGCTGCTTGGCTGTTTTATGTCTTTGTTAAAAAAAAATTGCGCCGACTATACTGATAACTATCACATCACCCAAAAGCCATCTCTCTCTAAGCATTTACTTCGTTAATAAATACATCAATTCTAATTGCTTAATAGTTCTCTGTTCATTTGCTCTTTAGCAAGATTAAGTTGAAATAAATCTTTTGTCCTACTACTTTCTGTCACCATTGCCTACGTAAGGGTCACAAAAAAAGTTGCAGTGTCTTAGAAAATGTACTTAAAGACACTAGTGTAAAGTATAATTTGTTTAGTTCCACAAGAGGAAAGGTAATTTCACTAATAGTAAAGAAAAATGTTTTTAAAATGTAGATAAGAATCCTCTTAGCCACAGACAATTATGGGTAACATTCACATTCCACACCCAAGTAAGCACAGCTCATTAACATTTAATTAAATATGCTTTTGAAAGCCATGGAAATATGCATATCATATTTATCATGTAAGTTTGGAGCTTACTTTTAATAGATATTCAAAAGAAAATCATCTTTGCCATACTTGATATATTGTAAAAATAAAACAATAGTCTAAAATATTATTCTGTTATATCAGAAGAACTTAATAATATTTAGCATAAAACATGTCCTAAGAATTTCATTAAATAACTGAAAATAAAATAAAATAAAGTAAAATAAGTTAATAACTTTACCTCAAGACTGCAAACTAAAACATAAAAATTCTCTTACCTCAATGGTGAACAGCTTCCTTTTTAACTTAAAAGCTAAGTCTTTGACATCTGATTCATCACAGATCAAGTTATTAAGCCGAGGAATCTGCCGTATATGAATCAAGCCTTGTGGAAAGGAAATTAAAAGAAAAAAAAATTAAACATTGTCATCGGATACATAAATTAAATAGTCTTACAGCAGAATCCTGTAAATTTACACACAAGCATCCTCCCCTTTTAAAACTGGAGCTTACTACCAGGAGCAGTGAAGCAAATGGTGTGATTATACTCAAGTAATCAAGCAGAATAAGATAAACAGAAATCCTTGTGCGACGAAAACTAATTGCACTTTGGTACAGAAGTACAGATGTAAAGAGGGATCTTAATACTTGTCAAAACTACAGCTGGTTTGTGTGTGATTTTCTCTTGTATTTACAGTAAGCAAATATGGCTATCACCTTGCATGCTGCCCACGGCACCACTGAGTGATCTTTATTTTATTAAATGCACCACTAAGCAGCCAGCAAAACAAGGCTTATAGGTTACTGATAACCAGTGAAGCACTCATGAAAAGTATTTCATTTTGTACCTTATTAATGACTTGAACAAACCATTGAAGAAAAGTACATTTCAGGGTACACTCTAGGACCAAACATTAACCCCTGTGCCATCCCAAGACACTCATATCTATGGCATGTTAGACCTTTATGTAGCTGCTATAAGCTTTGCAACAGTGCTAGGTAAACCATGAGCTTTGGCCTCTTGTCAATAGAAACACTTGCTAATTTTTTCTGACAAGGGCACTGGATGGCTTTTGTGCAGTCTAATGTAGTTTCTGACTAAACTAGGGGTCATTTCCCACAGATGAAGACATGGAAGGTTCTTCACTACATCTTTCTGCCTGATTCAGCTCATATTTAAAAATTAACATCCCGAGGACACTGACCCAAAACATGGGGAGGAAAGGCAAATTACAGATTTGAACAAAGAGACAAATTTTACTTACAGAACTGCTTCTCTAGTACAAGGTTTTGTAAGTATGTTTAAATGCTTAATAATGCATCTATTAGTCTTAGCTTAAACCTTTAAAAGTACTTAGCTTGAGAAATGGCCTCTTCAAAAATAATTAACTAAAATACCTGACAATTTTTCAAACTTAAAAAAATGTAAGAGGTGTTTCAAGAAGACAGTTTTAGCTACAAATTAAGACTATCTCATACATATTATTTAGTAAAATATATTTATTAGAAATAGGCACACCACACTTTTATTTGCACATTTCTTATTTTAACCTTAAATGTGCTTGCTTAGCTATCAAGAGGCCTTATAGAATAAATTAATAAGGTCCTCCTTATTAACAGAAAGCATACTAGTCTTTAGAACCACTCATTACTGTGTGGAAAATAATTTATCAATTCAGAGATTTTTGCACAAAGAATCATAGCCTTTCAACCTTTGAAATATTTTAATCAAAATAGTATTTTTCAGAACATAAAATATTTTACAAAATGCATAAGCTCATAATATTTGTCTTATAAAATCTGAGAGCAGGCTTCAAAGAAGCTACTCAGTCTTTAGAGGTTTCCATAGAAGTATGGTAGCTCCATAATAATGGTAGCAATAATTTGTATATACTAAGAATAATAGGTAAAAATCTGTTATTCACTGCATTCTATATTTGGTTTAGACCTATAATACTTAGACCTAACTACTAC
This sequence comes from Rhinopithecus bieti, assembly GCF_001698545.2. Taxonomy (NCBI): domain Eukaryota; kingdom Metazoa; phylum Chordata; class Mammalia; order Primates; family Cercopithecidae; genus Rhinopithecus; species Rhinopithecus bieti. Next base: position 431,550 of record NW_016808198.1, read on the forward strand.
ATTTTACTATTCATACAGTTCTACATAAGACTCTTTATTAAAAGAATCCCCAAATTAACCAAATGACTACAATATTACTAAAAGTAAAAAAAAAAAGTAGAAAGTCTGATGAATTCACCTGTGTTTATTATATCAAGGTGGCAATATTTTATAATTTGTTCATAACTCAAACTAACAAGAAAATGAGTAAACAGAGAAAAGTTCAAATATAATGAAAGATCTTCTCTTTCTAAAAATGTAATTGACTAAGAATATGTAAATATAATCCAGTATGTATCTTATCATACGGCTAGGCTTTGTAAAGTATAAACTGCTTTAGAAAACTGTCATTATTAGAATACGGCATTTATTTCAAACATGGCTAGTAAGTATGACTGATTACACGGCTACCCTAAGACACTAGGACAACAAAATATACACCTGATTCAGCCATGCCTTAATACTTGGGTCTGACGCCTTTCAGTTATTATAGTCTATAGTCTTAATATAGTTGGGTAATAAGCTGCCATGGAAGACTGGACAGGAATGGAAAACATTTAACAGGTGTATTGTAAAATTTATACTTCTTGATTGTATATATTTGGATTGAACAGGATGCTTCCAGGTAACCTAAAAGCAGCCTGCTCATGCTCTTCTCATTATGAAGGTTCTACTTACCATGATAATCCTTATACAATGGATTAGTTTCTCTCTCAGAACCAATAAATGATTCCAGACCAATTACTGTATCTGACAAGTTTGTGACACGGGCAATAATGGTTTTATTCTGCAAAACATGGAAACAAAGCAGTAACGTTAAATGTTATATTAATAATATAGTATCTGTAAAATATCACTATGTCATCTCATGAAAAACTATAGTGGAGATAGACTATCAACAGAGAAATACCTTAAAAGTTAAAGCTATTATAGGCAGAAAACTGGATGGAAATATGCCCTTAATTGAAAATGCTGGCCCATGTAGTCACGCTATTCTAATTTGAAGAACTGAAGGGAAAACATAAATTGGTAGAAGATATAAATTGATTAGTTCTGGTAGAGAACATAAATTGATTATTTTTCACTTGTATTAAGGAACAGGACTACCTTTATTCTCATACATGATTATTTTTCAAATTACTTCATTCAATGCCCATTGGAAAATCTGTCAGACAGCAGGATTAAGAAGCAGTAGATGGTACAGCATAAAGTATAGGGCAAGAGTCTCACTGTCGTCTGTCAGCTGGGACAAGGTCCCAGCCCTATAACAGCTGAGGTCCTCTGTGACATATTAGAAACAGGGAAAGGACCAGCTAAGAGATTGCAACATGGCTAGCTATGGAGTCTTCTGTTTTCTCTTTCCAGATGCTGCCACTTGGCTCTGGGATAATAATAAAGGGAAAGAAAAGATGGTAGATGACTAACATTTAGACCAGTAGCCTATCCTTTATTTCTCGACACAATCTGAGATGAACTGAAATACTGCTAAATACATTTTAATAAATGTCATTTTGCCAGATCAAAACAATAGGTTAATATGTTTACAAACATAGTATGTCCAGTTATTAAGTAGTAAAAGTTCTAAAATACTGAGAATCTCCTGGCTATAAAAATATATTCATCAAATATCTGGTAGGGTTTTTAAAAAAATTCTTTAATTACTGGAAATCGAGTATTCCTTTTAGCCCCTGACAGAGTGGTAGATCAGAAAACTGTGATTATATGCTATGATGTCTTAGACAATTTTTTGCTTAGCAGATCTAGATAAGTTGAAAATGTTTTTTGTAAAATTTTGCAATTTTGAAACTCTCATTTTATACAATGGTAATGCCCACCAGTTTAAAACTAATCTTTGAAGAAGAGAATGGGAAATACAAAACAGTCAAGAAAATTTATCAGCCTACTATATCCCCTGTTAGAAAGAGGTCAAAGAAAAGATTTTCATTTTCTGGAAACATGATTACAACTGAGCTTACTAATATTCTTGTTTCTTAAGTCCCTTTATAAAGATGGCATAAGAATGGAAAATTAAAGAGGGCTGGTCAATGTTACCTGACTTGGTATTATGAAACACACAGTAGCCTGTGTCACCAAACATTCTGTTGAAATGACTGGTTAACTCACACCTAGGGCAGTACTTGAAACTCCTTCATAAGTTGGAATGTGTGTTATATAAAGAATGTTTCTACATTATATAAAGAATGTTTCAGCTTTTGGATCAGTGTTGTTAAAAGAATTAGTAAAATAATTATTCTTAATTGTCTTTAATATGTTCAATCACGTGGGCACACTAAGTACAGAAAAACATAATTTGGAAATGCCTATTTTTTTCTAAGGCAATTTTTCATTCAATGGTGAGAAAATAATTCAGATTGATTCCTTACTTTCAGTTCTGTGCCACAGGGGATGGTCCTACTCCAGGAATAACAGGGGCTTCAGAGGCCATAAACATGTTCCTCTCAATATTTCTTTAGCCAAAGACCATTATATCAAACTCATCCAGGTTGGGTTTCAGCCAGTTATTCTTCACCCAAACAAAAATGTCTGCCAGACATTCCAACAGCTGGGATACAGTTCACAATGAGTCAACTTGAAAATGATTCATTGTGCTGAGTATTGAACAATGTTGGGGTGGGGGTGGGGTGTGGCTGGGTTGATAGTAAAGGGTGAGAACAAGTGGGAGATGAAGAATAACCATGTGGTTCCCTCATTAAGAAGAATCATGGATAATAACCAGCAGGCTCTTATCATTTCATTTTTAGGATAAACTCAACTGGGAAGAGTACTCCTGTCATGGACCCTCAGATGAACAGGCATTTATAAAGGCTACTGACAATATTTCTTAATCAAAAGGTCAGATTTCCTTTTATCTATAAATAAAAGACTAAGCCTTTGTATCTAAATATCTGAATCTAAAATGATATAAGTTAATTTTTGTTAGAACTCATCTATTCAAGATTTAAGTGATATAAACTAGGACTTTCTCAATTATATGAATAATAGAAATTACAAGGTTTAAAGATGAGATAAATTTCCATTCTGATAGTACATAAGCAAGGTACTGTGTATTTAAATTGTCAACCTGACATTTGCTTATTTCAAAGAGGATTTACTTCTTTCATTTAATCTTAACATTTACTAATAAACCATTTTATATAATATTATGTTTATCAACTTCATAAGTCTTTTAAAGGTAGTTTGTGGGAGACTTAAAAAAATCAGTTATCCACTTTAAAAGGGAAAACTAGTGAATTCTAAGTAAAAAATATGTACAGCCTAGATTTCAAAATTTTCCAGAAACTCATTCATGTATTTCATTTATTTCTAAGTTTCACAGGTTTGCATCATAGTTATTAATTATAAACTAAAGTCTATTGAAAAAACCTTCATAAAGTATTCGTACAAGAATAACTGTTAATCATACTATTACCATAAAATTAGTTATATAGTTTCACAGTGATCTTACTGCTTTCTGCACATATTTAGCAAAATCGTTTGCATAATGTGGCAGACCAGATTAATTGTGAAAGTTGTGGGGATATCTGAAAAACACTTACAGAATAAAAAGCAATGGAAATTATATAAGAATAACATCTAAGGTTCTGACTGAGAAAATGTTTATATTTACTATAAACTTATTCAACCTTCTAGTTATGTGTAGGAGCATAAAAGACATTTGGGCTTATAAACTTACATGTGTTTTAAAAAGCTAAAAAAATTGTTATAGATTACTTCTGCACCTCCAAGCTTCATAAGGAATATGATCTATTGATGTAATCTTACCTTAAAACCATTCTTGTCAAAAGGTCTTTCAAATAATAATATTAATACTAAACAGTCTTTTAGATAAAAGCAGGTGAATTTACTTAGAAGAATCTAAAATTAACAGCTTAAAAAACCCATAAAAGCATAATAATCACAATTCACTTTAGCAGGAATACACTATGGATAATAAATTGTCATAATATAACCAGCAGTGTTCAGAAAGCTTTAGCATAATGATCTGAGGACAGGCCTTGAATCTGGGAACATCCACATTCTCATCTTAACAGATTCTAAGTGTTTTTATGTTATTAGCCAAGATGTAAAACCCCTTTGGTCTTCAGTATATTAATAGATAGAAATGGACAAGTAGAGGTATTCATACATCAATTACTTAAATTTGAATATAATCTTTGCATTAATTTTGAAGTTGTTACAATACAGTTTCCAATATGGAACATTTCAGTAAGGACATTCAGAATTCACCAATCTGGGCAAATTAATGCTTATGGTGTATGTATGGTATAATGACATCACCCAAGTATGTACAGTGATATTGCCCCCCTCCTCCTTGCCCATCTGGATGTGAAAACGTAGGATGGCTCAAAAATCCTTCTTATCCTAGACAAATCTCCCTGTGCTCCTGGGTGAAAGTTGTCAGCTCTGGACAGTAGCCAAGACATGACTAGGAGGGAAGCCAGAAGAGAGGAAAGCCAGTGTCCAGGAGTTTTAAGAGTTTGCTGGCAATCTCAAATAGCATTGTATTAAGTTACATAAAGGGCTCTTAAAGTTTTCTCTTGCAACATAATTTAATTAATCATTTAAATTTAAAATACGTCAAATGGTGTTGCAAATAAGCAAAGCAAATCAGATTGTCCAGTCTTCTCCCTTTGTATTTCAATTTTAATTTCAAAAAAAACCTTCAGAGCATTTGTTTTGACTGTTTTCTGTTTGGTTTCATAGAATGTTTCTTGTTTGCCATTATACAATGGTAATACATTTTTTATTAGGGTACAACAAATCTGTTAAATGGATTTTAAATTAAGGAAGATTAATTTAATGCTCCCTTTCAATTCAAAGTTCTTAAAGTCAAAACTATGAATTTTGTTAAGAGATAAAATTTAATCACTGCCATTTAAAGCTCCCACAATTTTCTAATAAAATAGTTCAGATACCTATTTAGAGTTACCAAGTAACAATCAGAATACCTTAAACTCTCAATATTTCTTTATTTTCCCAGACCTAATTATCTCAACAATATAAAAGATGTAATTTGTACCAATACAAATATATTTCCAGAAGAAATTTTAGTAAGAGGATTAAGAAGTAATTAACCAATAACTTAATTATCAAGAAGCTTGAAAGGAATAAACCAATCAACATAAAGCATTTATGCAACGCCTCAAGTAAGAGCAAGTTCTTCAGTTACTCTATACTATTTAAGAAAGACAGCAAAAATAATATGAAAGGAAGAGCTCTCATTTGAGTATGGCACAAATATCAGATTTGGGGCTATAATAGCCTGAAAGCACTATTAAGTTAATGTTAAAGACTTAGAGAAATATTTAAGTTACTTTATGTTTGACCATAATACATGATGTAGTGGGTGTGTGTTGGGAGAGAGCGGGGAGGGGAATCCCCATAATAAAAGCAAGTATGTCATAATCAACAGCTCAATTTATAACAACATTTTCTGAAAAATGATGTGCATAGAACACGAATATAGTAGAACTTAAGACCTTTCTTTGTTACATAATCCAAAAATAAGCTTGGATCCAAGGATAAATCTGGGGATATTTAATGAGACATTTATTTTTCCATGCTTATTAGGTTTTCCATTCTACAGAAATCAAGACTATGAAATAATAAAATTATTTATACTACATTTATAACTTTTTACAAACTTGCCCCACTTCCTCCAGAATTGTCACTTGCTTCTGTGGATTAGATTTTTATTTTATTAAAAAATATTTGTTAGTGGGAAAATAATTCTGTTCATAATTATGAGATTTAGAATATTTGTAATAAACTGATGAAGGTATTAGATTATATCTTTCCAGATTTACCACTGAACTTAAAGTCAAGGTTAATTTTAGAATACAGAGGAACTTTTGTAAATTAAAAAAATTCTAAATGTAACATTCTCTGCCTAGCATCACATAGTAATATTCACACAGGAAAACTGTAAAACAAACATATTTTGGTTCTTTATCCTAAAGCTCAAAACGTATCCATGAAGGGGCTAGTGGCAAATATTCCTAACCTCGATGGTGAAAAAAATTCCTAAGATATCAAAATTTACTAGGAATACGTAATAGAGCCACAACTCTTTGTGCTTTCTACATGGTCAAATACTCAATATTCTAAATTTTGATTTGAAAATGGTGGTTCCTTATAATTGAGACTTTTTAAAGAATACATCATTTTACTTTCATAAATATTGTTTATATTATATTTACACTGGCTTCAAATATTCAAATAAACATACTTTGCAGAACATTTATTTATATTAATTTTGTTTCTTTTTCAGTAAGTTATTCTATAAAACATTAAAAAAACTTACATATTCTGAAAAGTCTCAGAATTGGGATGAGCAAAATACTGAAATGAACAGGCTGGACAGAATAATAGTATAATATTCAAAATTATTTATAGGCATTTTTCTTAACTATACGTCTAGTTTTGTATTAAGAAATCTACCCACAGAAAAATTTGTGTTTCATGATTGAAAATGTTTTATGGGAAACTTCCTAAATCAGAAATTTTTTTTTTAGTACTTTAATACTTGAAACCCTAAAATGCAATTCACAGATGTCCAAAAGCTCACGCCCTGCCTGGAAAAACCATTGCTAATATCCAAATATTAAACAGAGCATCCAGCTGATGTTTGTGATGCAGTAGCAGGTTAAAGATACTAAAGTTTAAAATCAGCTTAGAATAATCCCATATTGAATACAAAATTATAGCCTGTCATCAGGAGCAGGTTGACAGAGCCAGGTCCAGATGGGAGACTGGCTGGGAAAAAGGCTGAGGCAGGTGGGAAAATGATGGAAACCTGACGGAAGACAGGACTACTCCCTCTGCTGGCAAGGTCCTCACCTGCTTGAATTTTTAACAAATGACTAGCTTTTCTTTAATTATTTAAGATATTATCAATAAATTATGTAAGGTCCCCCCCTTTCAGTCTGCACACTTTCAAACTCAGGGTGTCTTATTTTCACTAGATTAATTTTGCAAAAATATAAGGATCCAATGTTTCACCAGGAGGTCGAATTATTTATCTTGTAATTTAAGTGTACCATAAACATAAAATATAGCATTATTTTTATAATATAAGGCCTTTAAAATTAAGAATGCCTGTGAATTATGTTTGTTGATATATATACTTTCCTGAAGAAAAAAAATTCTTGGGCTACAGACTTCACAATCTCTTTCTCAGGCTCTGCATAATGCCCCGTAATGAAATAATATAGAAATGAACCATATAAATCAACTATACAGGGAACAAGGAAACAGCATGTCACAGCAAAACAGCATAGATGTACAGCGCCAAACCTATCTGATAATCTAATGATCTGAGTTTACAGATATTATGTACTAATATGTAAGAAATTAAGAACTAATGTTTACACAAAAAATTTGCTAAATTTTACAGAAAAATTATTCAATATTTGATTTTCAATGTAAGTTAATAGCTGCAGCAAAACATTTAGTAAAAATCTGTTCTAAGATTTTGGCCTACAACCAGAAGCTCCCAGAACAGGAGGGATCAGCTTTTTCACCCACTGTTCTCATCTGAATCCTGGCTTAAAAGCTATTCCAGCTCCCAGCTTTCCAGAAGGCTCCATCCCAGGAATCCTTGCCTGCCATTTGGTTTGCTGATTTTAATCTCTCAGGACTTTCTTACAGTGGCTCTACTATGCTGAACTGGCACTTGCTTCTAGAAGTGAGTTATTATTAAACCTGTAGGTCAATTGTGGCACTAACAACTCTTTGGAAGCTTTCAGCCACAGTGTACAATTTGCTAGTCTAATTAAATATTAATTCTAAGTGTTACATTTTGTGGCTAAGAGCTTTTATTTTCCATCATCAGCCTGGAAGAAAAAGAGGTTACAAGGCTAATTTAATCTCTCCCCTGTCCTTCCCAACATTAAAGATTAACTACATAGGGTGCGAAAATATTATTAAAGAAGCAAGAACTCTTCATATAGCAATAATAATGTAATTAATAGCAAAGGGCTAAAACATAACGCTAGGACATAATATCTCACCTGGTACTTAAAAAGCTTTAAATTATAATTGTTTACAAGCATGTTTGGTCTCAACATTAAGAAATAAGTATCACTTATTTTTGATGACGTTAATCTTTCTTTAAGGGAAAGCATGCATCCAAGTATATAAACAGGAAAACTCAAAACTCATGTTTTCTCACAGGTATTTTCAGATAGCTTACAATGCCAAAGAAAAAAAGTTTAGTAATTTTATTTGTAAAATAAATGAAAATTAAATAAAGTTGTACTTGTTTTCTATACACAAAAGTGATATAGAAGATAGTTTATGATAAAATAATGTAAAAGATCATTTCTCCTCTTTTCTCCTACCATATTCATGTAGCTTGAACACACAGGGCCCCCCACTCCCCCTTCTGCTCCCAGAACAGTTGTGTCCATCCTTGGACACTGGGCATTATAAAGGCGATGCAGTCCAGTAGCCAAAGATTCCATATGTCCAAACAGATGACTCAATCTCCATACCGCGATGAGACATTTCACTATTTATATCATTGATACATTTAAAAAGTTTGGCCCTAAATAGCCCTTTAGCTAATAACTACTACCATTATAGGAACTACAGAATGAACAACAATATGAACAAGAACATCACAAAGTTATTTTAGAGAAACCAATAATATTTTAAACCAATTTTTTTTTTTTTTATGGCTTACTGAATATGCTTTGGTTAGATTAAGTGTAATGAAAGGTTTCTGAATCGTACTTCTCTTTTAAAGATGAAAATGAACCCTACTAACAATTTAAAATATATCCTGTTCCTATTCAATATGCATATTTACACGAAGACAAAATTATACATATACTACTACGCTCAATATAGGAAGAACTTTATAGGTAATTTAAAGTTTGTGTATTAGAGTTTATTTGTGTAAAAAGTTTCAATCATCCTTGCCCAAAAAAGTAAATTAAATATATATGTATAATGCATACAAGCTATGATGTGATTTTAAAAATTAACCAGTTATCAGCATGTGTAGTCTGAAACAGAAAAAAAAGTGGGAACTATAAGAATTCAAAGTTTATGGTAGAAGGATTGAAATACAGTTAGACTATTTGTTATTTTAAAGAAAAACAGATTCTGTTTACAACTTACTATACTGACACAAAGTCACTGAAATTTGATAAATATGATGTAAAACTGAAATGGGTATACTGTAATTTAGTTCATTTTAAAAACTGCTTCGTTTAAAACTCTTAATATTTAAATTTCTCTATAAATCAATGCAGGAGTAGTTAAGAAGATCTGAAAACATTAAAGGCAGGATTCTCAGTTGAGTGAGGAAATTCCTGATTAAGAAAAGAATTCATAAAAAAAAATGACACTCTGAAGTATCTGGCTTTATCCTTTAGTAATGTAGCTATGATCAAGGATTAATCTGTAATTTTCAATCCTAATATTCTTCTAATAAAGTGCATTTAAAAAGGATCATTTGAAATAAAGTTATATGACTGAAGGTGGTGTTATGTTCATATCAACAATTAGATAAAAAATATTTTCCAAAATTTTATAGCTGTAAACTCACAAAAGTATATTTTTCTTCACCATGCAATTATTCTTAGTTCTTGTTTTAAGAATAAAAAATTTCACACTGAGAGAAATTCACAAGGCCACTGGAGTCCACATTTCATAATCCCATATTAGTGGTTAGTTCTAAAGCGGTCCATTGCTTGACTTAAGAGTTTAGCTGCTAAAATACTCAGCATGAACAAAAAAGTTTATGGATGTGAAAAGGTTTGCTCTCAATTTCTCTATATAGAAACATACTGTATCATTCACTTCAGTGGGTTCAAAGCTCTAATACATTAATGTTATAGAAGATGAATTTGAAAACACATCAATTAAAATAATACACTGAATAAAATATCATTCATTTTTCAGGAGACATATTTTAAGGAGGCCCTTTCTCCCTCCTTTTCATCAGAAAATGAATTTTCCTTGGTATAAGCTAACATGCTAGTAATAGTTTCTTCAATGAGATAGCTGGGAAAAAATTCTACAGATCAAATTATTATAAAACAGTGGGTATATGATAAAAATTGAATAAGGCTATTAATTCACCAAGTGCCAATGATGACAAATGAAAATACGCTATAGGCTCGTTTCAAATCTGAAATGTGATTGAACAAAGGAAAGCTAAATAGTTTACCAACTACTGTTCTCTAGACAAGTACATTAAACTCCGGCAATACTTAAAATTATTATACAATGAAAAAACATAAGGACATATTCTATGATCCAGAATGTCAAAGGAGTTTTCATTCTTGCATTATTGTACTTAGGGAGAGGTTTATCAAGTTGTTGTTTATATTTAAAAATTCCTTAAAAGTGTAGACTATGACAGCTTGAATAAAAGACTAACAATAAGTAAATTTTCTTTTTGAAAAAAAAAATGCTATGAGAACAGTATAAGGTAACTTTCTCCACTTCTAATTTTAATTAGTTTAAGTGTTTACACGTTTAGTTTAAGTGTTGTAATTTAATTTAGTTTAATTAGTTTAAGTGTTTCAATATTTATTTGCTGACAATTTTAAGTAAAAATGCCTTAAAAAATACAAATCAAAAACAACTTGCCACAGATTATACTTAAAAATGCATAAACTAGGAGAAATTTATTTTCTTTTCACTTCACTAATAAAATCATCATAAGGCACAAAACTAAGTTTCTATTTCCAAAAAGAATAAATGCTATTTATTGGTCACCATTTTCTTCAAGCACAAAACTGTTACTGGGAATCGAAAATAAAATTAATTATTTTTAAAAGCCACAAAATGTTTGCATAATTTGGAGGTGGATGACAAATTTTGCTAGTGGTAAGCCAATTCCCATTTATAGACCAACAAATTACTGTTTCATATCTTGTTAGATATGGAAGTCAAACAGTATTCTATTGTAACTGCTTTAAAGCTACCACTTTGCAAAAGAAAATGATAACTCATTAAAAAGTTTCAAAGGGTACAAAAACATTTCTGTTTCTAACAGTAAAAGGTGGACAAAGCAGCAGAATGTTGAGTGTAGCTGAAATATAATAACCTTTAACATGGGTATTTACACCAAAGTTTTTAAAAGTTGCAATATTCTCATAATTACAATAATATGTGGGAAGAGTTTAAAGATAGTGTTTTAGTTCCTTTTCTTAGACGTAACCTTTTCTCTTTTTCTTTCTTTCAATCCACCACAACCTCCTTCACTCAACAACAGAGTTTTGAACAGTTGAGTTGTGAGAATGTGAGCAGCTGCTGTTATTATAACTAAAGGTCTGTCTACTGCTTGAGTCTGAGAGACCACATGTTCGGCTGTCCTCTCATCTTGCCATCCTCACCAATTAACTATTAACATGGAGGGCTGTACACATGCTCTTGGGGGCTCTTTAACAGGCTTCTTGGCGAGTGGAACAACTACACAGCAGGGATCTGGGAACTGAGTAATGCCGGAATATAGGGGAGCCGTCCGTAGTTCTGCTCCTTCTAATGACACTTTACTCCATAGTTCAGCATGTAACAAAGTCTGTATTTAACTTAGCCATTTTCACACACATTTTTAGTTCAACGTCTTTGGGCAGACACTAAAACTATATTCTAGCAAGAGACAGTATGAGTAATAGTATTACTTAACAGGGAAAATTGTTTAAGATTATATAAATATACACTTAAGACATTCATAATATATTTGTTGAACAATTTTAGTGTTTTCTTAACAGATATTTAGAATTTTTTTTTATATACTTGTTCCAAAGTATGCTTGCCATTTTTTTTCTGTGGCGTTAAAGAAAATAATCTTTAACCTGAAGGAAATAAAAAAATGTCAAGTTCAAAGTTGTGGGACTGAACATAAAACATTTCAAAGGCAAATTAAAAAATAATTATTGTTCATTCTACTTGCAGAAGTCTTATTATAACAATAAGTTAAAATCAGTTTTGAATCTATGTCATTATTTTCCCTATTTTAACTTTTCCCTCTCTTTGCAATTTCCTTAACTATGTGTTCCTTCCCTACAATGACATTAAACATGGGAAGCATGCCAAAAGTATAATAAAGGGTAACTAATCATTACTATACAAGTCTGACAGAATGCTAATAACTAAAGTAAGAACACTGATTGGTTGGTTTAACAATTCAAGAAATAAGGATATTTTATACAAAATACCTTTAATCTAATGTTAATTTATATAATGTACTCAAAGTTACCACAATTTTATTATCTATACATGCCCAACTATATGTATGATAAAATTTTCAAGGATATCCAACTACATTTCTATTTCTGCCCAAAACCACTCTACTACTACACCCAAGCTAAGTATCAACAAACTCACATATACTACTTTTCTGTTCCATCCTATCTTTTACACTGTTGAAAAAGTTCCATGAGAATAGAAACCTTGTTTGTCTTGTTTGCTACTGTATCCCTATGGGTGCCTAAAACAGTGCCTGCATTATTTGTTAAATAAGTGTATAAGTTAAATTACCCACAGTTATTCAATTACCATTTAAACCCTAACTTACAATCTCCAGAGGTGGCACTGGTCATAGTGGACAGGAAGCTGATGTATGATGTTTAAACAGTCTTGTTTCAAGACAGTGATGCTACTAATATTTGGATGGCCAACTGACTTTATTTATGCCTCCTGGTTTGTCTCAGGCCTAACCTGTGAGAAGATCCTGTGTCTTCCATAAAAAGAGGCAGCAGGAGATTTCTATTGCTTTGATAGACTTTTATAACTTATTTTTTGTAGCCTTATCTCTGTTCAAATCCTCAATTTTAGAGATCTGTTTAAGTCATAATAGTGAAGATGACAACTGCTAACATATATTGAATGCCTACTATGTGCCAGCACTGTTTAAGTACATGTTATTACTAATCCTCTTAACTGGATACTTTTTGCTCCATTTTCACAGGTGAAGCTGAGGCTGAAAAAATTAAGACTTGACTAAGACTATGAAACTAGTTGGATCTATCTGCCTCTAAGATCTCAGGCTCTTTCTATCATTGAATGCTACTTTGTGCACGTTTGTTTCTAAATTTTGACTCTAGTATCTCTGTTGAACAATTAGCATAGCACAGTGGTTAAGATTATGGTAATAGGAGGTAGACTACTTAAGTCTAAATTCTGCCACTCATTAGCTGTGTGATCTTGGGAAAAGATAATGACAGTACTAACCATATAGGGTTATTATGAGAATTAAATGAGTTAAGATTTGAAAAGCATTTAGGACTGCAACTGGCCCATAGTAATCACCATGTAACTTTTTATTAAATAAACTCACAGTGCCCTGGTTATATGTATTCATACATTTTGATTACCTTTCCAAGCATACTGCTTGCAATTCTTATTCTCTTTCCTTAGCCAAAAGACTGATTTTCCTTGACAGACTTTAAAAGTTATTAAAAGTTTTACCTCATATTTATATAATGATGGGTTGGAAGAAGTATATGTTTTATATTTTCTCCTAAACATTTTCATATAAAAACAAATATATGGTCAGATATCATGTTCAAAGAGCAAGGGAAAATTTATTTGTTTTTTATAACTCAATTGATATTAGGGCCAGAAGACTACTATATGATAACTTTGCAAAAACTGTCTAGGAATGAGAGATTGAAAATTGGGAAAATTTTAGAAGGCTGTGCAGTTTTTTTTTTTTTTTTTTTAAAGACATTCTCTGTTTTGAGGAATATGTCTTAATTCTTTGTCACACTATATAACTTTATACTCATTACCAAAATCTGACCCTATATTTTGCTATGTCTACTTCAAAGGAGTCTCTTTACTGCTATGTTAAGAAGCATAAATTTAATCTATCTTCCAGTTATACAGGGGCTTAAATATATCTGTAAAGTATCAAAGTTAAAATATTGTTTCAGGTTCAAACATCCAGATCACTACATCATTCACTCATTATTTAATCAGTGGTCTAGATAGGCTGACTTGAGGTCATCTGATAGTATCTGCTGTTCCCTTAAACGAGGGTACAGGATTCACTGTCACAGAAATCCACAATGGGAATCTCTTCCTTAAGTAATAAAGATGCTCACCAACAAAATGGCTTTAAAAAAGTGTTTTCCTTTTCTTTCTGTTTTCTCACAGAGGCCCCATTGGGATAACATTTAAAGTTACATATATACATATATTTTTTTCATAATTGTTTTTCTTTGCTTTGCAATTATACAAAAGGAAGCATATTTATCTTTTCTCTCTTGTCTAGAATGGAACTTTTGTTTAATCTTTTATATGTACTAATTTATCAAATATTTTACACTAATAATTTTCTCTTAAAAATGTAGAATAATTACAATATTAGTCAATAACTTTTTTCCTAATAGAAACTTAGTGTCATCAAAGGTAGTTAATAATTCAGGACACATAGGATACAGTGTGACAGAGAGGAAGGAGTTTAAATTTTTGAGTTAATCAGATCTGGGCTTGAATACCAGCTTGAAATGTACAACAGATATGGGATATTGGATAATCATTTAACTTTAGTTTAGTTGCCTTTGCAACTGAAATCACAGCTATCTTGCAGGGTTTTTGTGATGATTAGTGAAGCCATATAACCTAATGCTGAGGATGATAAGGTTTGAAGTCGGGTAAGGACACTGGCCTGCTACTTATTAACTGGGTGACCCTATGGAAACAGAGGTAAAACAACCTGTTTCACAGGGTAGCACTGAAGATTCAAGGACCTAATGCTTGTAAAGTGCTTGGGATGTAGTACATGGCTAAAAAATAGTTGTAGTAATAGCATAGTAGTAGTAGTAGTATAAGTAGTAGTATTTTCACCAGTATCTGATAAGTCTCTGTCATGCTTATTTATCATAAAAAGCTCACCATGTCTAACCAAACTATTATTTGAGTACTAACTTTATGATAACTTATTAACAACGAAAGCAATACAAGTACGTGTACAATGTCTAGCATGATTAGAGAAAGGAGTTTCCTTATGATATGTCTGTAATTTTAAGCTAATGATAATAATTTTGGTCCAGACACAATGTATAAAAAGTCCTTCAAGGAAAACTGAGTTATCCTCTGCTGACCATTATAAATAAATAAATTCTACTGGCCAAGTAGACCAAATTCACTTCTTTTAAAATTTAATTTAATTTTTTGTAGAAATGGGGACTTGCTGTTACACAGGCTGAACTTCTTGCCTCAAGTGATCCTTCTGCCTCAGCCTCCCAAAGTGCTGGGATTATAGGTGTGAGGCACTGCATCTAGCTAAATTCACTTTTCATTTGTCACACTTTTCAGTCATATTTGCTATATATGCTGTATATAACGAATGTAACTAAAAGCCATTTTAATACATTTGCTATTTGCAGGTAGGGTCTAGGTATGTTGGAACAGAGACACTAAGCTTACATAACTTTATAATAAAGATTCAATATTCATTTAATTAACATTTACTGGTTATCTAGGAAAAGCCTAGGTACTGTGTTAAGAATTTTAAAACCACGTTTAATATTATGTTATTACCATAAAGCCTATAAAGAAACGTATAAGTATCTGGCCCTCCGTCTATGGAGACTACGATGTAGTAGATATATAAGATCATATGAAATCACACGCCTAAGGCAGACAATATGTACTTAAGTAAACAATACTGATATTAACATATACTTTACATTAAAATATTAATTAAAGAAACTAAAAGCTGTTTCAGAACATGAACTAAAACTGTGGAAAAAATTCAAATGGAAATACATTGATTCATTAGTAAAATAAAAAACTATAAAATGTTTAGAAGAAAACATAAGAAAAAGACGTTGGAGAGGGCAAAGACTGTCAAGATTGGAAGTGTGAGGGAGGTAAACCACTAACCACTAAAAAATTTATAAATTGAACTTCATCAATATTGAAAACTTTAGCTCTTCAAAAGACACTGTTAAGAAAATAGAAAAAACAAGTCATAGATAGGAGGAAAATTATTACCAAGTTGTAGCTAAAATATCAAGGAACTTTACAAATTGATAATGAGACTATCAATAAAAAATGGACAAAAGACAGACAAAAGAAGACATGCAAATGGCCAGAAAGCACATGAAAAGATGGTCAACATCATGAGTTATCATGGAAATGCAAATTAAAACCACAATGTCATACCATATCACCATGAGTTATGAAAAAATAGTTCTGGAAAGTTCTTACCTGGATCAGATGTGTTGGCATTGTGATGATGCAGGCTGAAAGAGAGGTTCTCAGAAGACCACGGAGAACATAGAGGAACTTGGTAAGGCTGTGACTGTTGCTACCATTTTCTGCACAGCAAATATCATCTCCCCATAAAGGTGAGCCAAGATTCTGAATTCCTATTCTTAAAACGTTTCTCTGTTTTTTCTAAAAGAAAGTGGGAAAAAAGCAAACATATAAAGTTTTGTTAATCAATAGAATACCACTTTTATCTGTCAGTTCTTGTCTTTTTTTTTTTTATTATTATTATATTTTAAGTTCTAGGGTACATGTGCATAACGTGCAGGTTTGTTACATATGTAAACTTATGCCATGTTGGTGTGCTGCACCCATCAACTCGTCAGCACCCATCAATTCATCATTTATATCATGTATAACTCCCCAGTGCA
>NW_016808198.1:450494-477533 GCF_001698545.2 Rhinopithecus bieti
GTCTCAATAGATGCAGAAAAGGCTTTTGACAAAATTCAACAGCCCTTCATGCTAAAAACGCTCAATAAATTCGGTATTGATGGAACGTACCTCAAAATAATAAGAGCTATTTATGACAAACCCACAGCTAATATCATACTGAATGGGCAAAAACTGGAAAAATTCCCTTTGAAAACTGGCACAAGACAGGGATGCCCTCTCTCACCACTCCTATTCAACATAGTGTTGGAAGTTCTGGCTAGGGCAATCAGGCAAGAGAAAGAAATCAAGGGTATCCAGTTAGGAAAAGAAGAAGTCAAATTGTCCCTGTTTGCAGATGACAGGATTGTATATTTAGAAAACCCCATCGTCTCAGCCCAAAATCTCCTTAAGCTGATAAGCAACTTCAGCAAAGTCTCAGGATACAAAATTAATGTGCAAAAATTCTTGTCTTTATTTATAACATCAGGGAGATAATGTCAATAGATGTGTTAAAATTTTTTATGTACTATTAGAACATAAAGCAATATAAATGAAACTGTTTTGATTACAAGATTATAAACAATAACTTTTTTTAACTTTTGAAAAATCTGAACAGTATCATATGCCTTAAGCTTTAAATTGTATCTAAATTTTAACAGCCACAACTCTAAGAATTTAGAGTTGTTTAAGTGCATTAAGTATTTTAATGCACTTAAAATATTTAATAAAACAGATAATAATGAAATCTTAACTAGAATGCTTGCAAACCCCTTGTCAGTATTAGAAAATTCTGTCTTTCAGTAAACTATAAATTGTACAATATTGCTCATTTAATTTTATCCTACCTACTGCCTGATCTTTTCTTTGAAAAAAACTTTAAAGATACTTGACTTTTTGGTTTTATATTTTACATTTGCCTCTGGTTTTTCTTCTTGAAGCTGCTCTTAAAATAATAATTTAAGTTCAACACTTTTCATAAAATTTAGCAGGTGAACATTTAGAATTTGAGCCTACCGACATTAAGGTCACAATAAGTGACTATACTTCTTGGGAAAAGAACATTTAAAAACTATTAATGAAACTGTGAATAAATCACTGTGATTAAACGTTTAACAACAGATGTGTTTATAATAAATTCTATTGTTTGGGTTATTCTAACTAAGTAAATGTTTAGTAAATACTTTCCTTAAAAATTCAGCAAAATTTCTGATCAAAAGAAGAACACATTAACAAAACCTGGCATGTGCAAATAATTGAAAATTCATTATTAGAATTGATGGGAAAAGTAAGATGGCTCTAACTTTTCATGACTTTAACATAATTTGGAATGCGTGCTGCTTTATATGTGATTTCTGATGAAACAAATTCCTAAAATGTATCACTTGCTATTGCTATAAAATACCCTGAT
The DNA here is from genome assembly GCF_001698545.2 of Rhinopithecus bieti. NCBI lineage: Eukaryota > Metazoa > Chordata > Mammalia > Primates > Cercopithecidae > Rhinopithecus > Rhinopithecus bieti. Next base: position 451,864 of record NW_016808198.1, read on the forward strand.
AAAATTTATTAATCAACTAGTCCAACACAATATATCTATTTCCCTGATATTACAAATGAAACTGAATTTGTGTATTCCTTTTTCAAGCAGAATTTACTGATCATGGAAAGTAAGAAAAATGAATAAAACATTGAAATGTTAGAAGACGAAAGCCTAAAGGAACATAAGCTACTAAATGAATAAGAGAGAATTACAGTCAGGACTGTGCAACTAAGTAGATGGATGATTCCGGACAAGACACACACATTACTTAGGACTTCATTTTCTCTTTCTTTTCTTTTTTTTTTGAGACAGTGTCTTTCTCTGTTACCCAGATACAGTGCAGTGGCCTTACTATAGCTCAGGGTAGTCTCGAACTCCTGGGCTCAAGTGATCTTCCCACTACCGCCTCCAGAGTAGCTGGGACTAGGGGCATGTGCCACCAGATCTAGCTAATTTTTCTTTTATTTTCTTTTGTAGAGACAGGGTCTTGCTATGTTGCCTAGGCTGACCTTGAACTCCTAGACTAAAGCAATCCTCCTGCCTCAGCCTCCCAAAGTATTTGGCTTACAGGTGTTAGACACTGCATCCAGCCAGTTTTTTTCATTTTAAAATTAAAAGGAGAGGCCAGGCGCTGTGGCTCACACCTGTAATCCGAACACATTGGGAGGCTGAGGAGGGCAGATCACCTAACGTCAAGAATTTGAGACCAGTCTGGCCAACATAATGAAACCCTGTCTCTACTAAAAATACAAACATTAGTCAGGTGTGGTGGTGTACACCTCTATTCCCAGCTATTTGGGAGGCTAAAGGCAGGAGAATTGCTTGAACCTGGGAGGCGGAGGTTGCAGGGAGCTGAGATTGCATCACTGTACTCCAGCCCGGGTGACGGAGTGAGATTCCATTAAAAAAAAAAATAATTAAAAGGAGAGAAGATAACATTGTTGCTCTATGATTCAATACAATTGAAGGGATATAATGGCCTGGATAAGACTATAAGAATGAAATTACAAAAAAAAGGATTTTAGAATAAGCATATTAGAAAAAAACTTCCTGACTCTAAGGACCTAAAATATGATCGCACTACGTAGGCAGCTGGTTCAATATTTTAAATGATTGTGTTAAACTTATGATAGACAACCAGCTAAGACACCCTATGTTATCATCCTCAATGGTCCACAAAAATTGTTTTCTTTTTATTTCTGTATTACTTGAATGATATGAAGTAATGAGATGTACCAGGGCTTAGGTTAGAAGTATAAATACATTTCTGGTGAATTAGTGTAAGATATCTGTAAAATATGATGGGTTATTCTTTTTTCTTTATTATTTAAAACCTCAGAATTTAAGTAAAATGGCAAGAATGTAAAGTTCATTTTGCTATCTCTAAATTTGTTATCTCATGATAACAAACAAGTTAGATTCCCAACAGAAAGAGCATTCTAGAAAAAGGGAGAGAAACATACAAAAAAAAAATCTAGATATTAGAATGAAACATGAAGGTAAAAGGAGAGCAAGATAATATCATTTTCTCTGTCAACATTTCAGAAACTAAAGATCAACAGTATTTTAAACCACTGTCTCATTACCTATTATTGTATTAAAAAGTACCAGATAAAAGTTTACAACAAAAATGCTGTTAGGCATGAAATTAGGAGAACTACAGAGGTTTAATGACTCTGACAGATACACTGATATATGTATATCAAGTGAATGAAAATATTAAGCCAAAAAATGAATGAGGGATAAGATATTTAAGTGAGGTTGGTACCCAGCACAACAGAATATAATTGAGCATAATACTTCATTTATATTTTTAAAAATATAATGGTAATTGCAAAAACAAAGGCTGAATTATAAATCTCTTGTGTCCTTTAGGATATACAATTCCTTTGCTATGCCATATAATAATGGGGCATACTGTGTGGCATAAGATTTAAAAAAATGAACCTTGTCAGCTGTACAATAAATAGTTTTATTCCTATGAGAATATCCAAAATATTTAATCTGGTATTCTACGTAAAATCCATGTCAAATTTCATTTTATCATATATTTCTAAGATATTTAAAATAACAACTTAAATGAAATTATGGGCACAGTTTGTAAATGTCTGCACTCTAATTATTTTATAGATTAGCTACATTACTTTACTTACTACCAAGGCTAATTATAAGGTAGTATACAATATTCTGTATTTCTATATGTTGTCTCAAATTAGTTCAGTTTATTTGAAAACATGTTTAAAAAAGATAAAACTTTTCTTTTAAAACATAAGATTTAGTTCAATGTCAGAACATTATTCTTGACTTAGGAATAATATGTTTTGAAGTAGTGCCTTGTAGGTGTATTTCTGTGGCTTCTAGAACTCATCTAAAGTTTCTGAGACAGATACACAGACTAACAAGTAATTTAGCAAACACTACAATTAATTTAAAGAAGAAAATTCATTATATTTTAGTTGCAATAAAATTGTAAGTATAATTCTATAATAATGTATTGGTATATTTTAATTTAAAAACAGTTTTGGTATTCACCATATGAATGTCTACCTGAACGCTGTTTAATCTTCATAAAAGTCAGTAATTATAGAATCTCTGGTTCAGAAAGCCAAACCAGCTCCAGTTTGTTGTCTATCAATTTTTGTGGGGAAAAAAAAAATTGTTTCTTGAAAATAGTGGTGTTTTCGTAGTTGAATAAACAACTAAGAGAACAAATGTTTTATTCTATTCCTATACTAGTTTACTTAGTAAGGATTTTTAAGATGTATCTCTCTCTGTGTGTGTGTATTCCTTTTGCTATTACCTTTGCTTTTGGGATTCTATAAAATTTCTTACTCTCAGAAGATGTGTCATCATCCTGCAGGAGCAGCAGCTCTGCAACTGTACCACAGGAACTGTTATGACATGCCTGTTTCCATAGTTACCACAGCAAGTAGGGAGAGGTGTCTGTCAGGGACCAATTTACCTCTCCAGACAAGCACTGGCACCAAAGGAAAGACACAGTACCCACAAATATTAGGTAGGGCCAAAAATGGAGCAACACTGAGCAAAATAAAATTGTATTAAATACTAAAGGCTGTCACAAAAATTATGACATACATGAAAAGCCACCTATAAATAAATGTCTGTACTTTATCATACACACATAAGTATTTTCAACCTGCAATTAAACTGGCAATCAAAACAAACTGAAAAATAATTTATTTTGCCATGGAAAAACTGTTAAATATAATAATAAAGTTTACAAGAATATTTAACAATCCATGAATTAAGCACAAATGTAGCTGATAATGCCAAAAATAAGACTTTCAGCTTCTCTGTCTTCAATAAAATAATGGTGCTTTAGAAATACTTCTGCTAAAATAATACAAATGTAATGCAAATCATTTAGCAGCAAAAGCAATTAAAATCACTGTGGAAGAATTCTGAAAGGCATGATATGTAGAAATAAAATCTTTCACATTTTGTTTAAGTTAAACTAACCAGAACATCTTTATTAGTGGAAATTTGGAGGAAGTTTTAAAAATTAGAGCTACAGAGAAATCGTCGTTATAAGATACTTAATATGGCAAATAAAAACATATTTTTTAATTCAATAAAACAAAGCATAATATAATAAAATCCTAAGATAATTCTGACTCATAAGGTAATTTGAAATTAAGGCCGAATGACAGAAACAGGAACAATTTAAATAGAAAAGTACAAACCTTGCAGATTTAAAAGTAATTCTCAAAATGCAGCCACTTAATCGGAAATGATACAAATGCATATTTAAAAATGATGTTGATAAAGCATGTGTATGTCTTATGTGCCTCCACTGAGAACTTAGCTGAAACTCTAAATACACAGTAACAGTCAAACTAAAGCTGCTTGTGCTCTGCTTATTTACATGTACTGTGCTTGAAAACAGCTTGTTCACTGTTTATTATTCTAAAACTTCTGGGGTGCCACCCCTAAAGAATTTGAAAACAGCATTATATAAATAATTATAAAAGACTTTGAAGCTATTTAATACCTGAGGATTGGATCCATCAAATCCTTCCTCATAAATGATGTTCTGGATAAACTGAAGCAGCTTTATGTAGCCAGGGGTCAAAGAACTGTTGGTAAAAGAAGTGGTTCAAATACATAAATGGGTTATTAGACAGGAAGTACAAAATCTATGCTAAAAGATTAAGTAAATAATTAAAAGGCATACATTTATTAGATTACTTAAGAATGTCAAAATAGTACTATATAATCCTAAAATATAAAGTCAATACATACAAGGAATAAGTTACAATGCCTTATAATAACTTGCTCAGTGTTCCTGACATCATGGGGAGATAAAACCCTGTGGAGACTAAGATGACTTAATTATGTCAGGCTTAGTTACCTCCAAGAAAATTAATGATTTAATGAAGCAACCTAAAAGATGAAGCCATATAGATTTTCAGGAGTAATCATACATAATTAACACATAGTTAATGGACTGCTAGGCCAAGTACACCTGAATCAATGTCCTGATCACCTGAGCTTCCATCTTCCATCAAAGTTAATTTTCTAAGAACTTCTAAAATAATAGCAATTCTAAAAGTTGATTTTTTAAGACACATGAAAAAAAGTGAGTATAATCTTCACTTCCTTTGTTAAAAGAAGGCAATAAATGGATGAATTTAAGAAGAAAACCAAATTTATTTCCCATATAAATACTAGCATTAATGTTATTGTTTTAAAATATTTTACAAATGCTATGAAATATCTCAAAGAATCTTTAGTAAGCAGGAGGAAAATCTGCTTTACATTATCTGAAGTTAAGATTCTGCATAACGGACAATCTGTGTGCGATGACTGAACATTAATGTCATGATAATGTCATGAACATAGCAATTCCATAGACATTGAAGTGCCTAATGCTGCAAAAGCTGTGGGTGACCTTAAAATTACACAAGTATTTGCTTTACTGTGATCCTAAGCAAACAATCACATAGGCAGAAGAAATATCCTAAAGAAAGAATGAAATCTAATTTGAAGCATGAATGCAGCAGTAAAGAATATAAAATGTTAGGCAATATAGCAGACTGCTTAGTGTGCAAAATCAATGGTAGGTGGTTCAGGAAAAATATCTGTACATCTCTGTAAACATGTAAATTGAACAGCCACAATAAACCCAAAAGTGTCTATCTTGCAAAAACAAAACAAACAAAAAAATGCTCTTGTGTACAAAACAAATACAGCTCCAGATAATGAAGAATTTGGTAGTTTGGCTATTTCTCATACAGTTATTTCTCCATTTTCAGTGAAAGTGCTGTAGATTACATAGATTTTTTTTTTCACGAGCGTGGAAATGTGTGTAAAAATAATATTCTGTAAGGGCAATTTTATGACTATTTCATATCTTAACACACATTTGTCCCAGCCAGATCAACCTTTCAGAACACAGTGCTGTTGTCTGAATGCAGTAGATTCAATCCTAATCTGGATCAATTTGCTTTGCACAAGGGGTAAAATCTGTAAGCTTTCAGATTATGAAATGAATTCCAGCCAATCATCTGATGAATGTCACTATGGGTTATAGAAGAGTGGATAAAAAATATAGCCAATGCATTTTAATCCACTAATAATAATTCTACCCCAAACCATTATTATTTCATATAGTAATAATAGGGGATCATGCAATATTCATCTTTCTGTGTTGGGCTTATTTCATTCACCATAATGTCTTTCTGTTTCATCCATGTTGTCACAAATGACAAGATTTCTGTTTGAAGGCTAAAAGTCCATTGTGTGTGTGTACACCACATTTTCTTTATTCATTTATCCCTTGATGAACACTTATGTTGATTCCATATGTTGATTATTGTGAATAATGGTACAGTAAATATGGGAGTGTAAATATATCTTCAACATACTGATTTTATTTCCTTCACATATACAGTCATGCGCTGCATAGGGACGTTTTGGTCAACGATGGACCACGTATACAATGATTGTCCCATAAGATTAGAATAGAATTGAAAAATTCCCATCATCTAGTGATGTTGTAGCCATATTACTCACATGTTTATGGTGATGCTGGTGTAAACAAACTTGTCCTAAAAAGTATAGCACATATAATTATGTATGGTACATAACAATAATCAATGACAATTTTACTGGCTTATGTATTTACTACACTATACTTTTTATTGTTAGAGTATACTCCTTTTATTTATTGAAAAAAAAAAAAAGCTAACTATAAGACTCAGGCAGGACCTTCAGGAGGTATTCCAGAAGTAGGAATTGTTATCACAAGAGATGACAGCTGTGTGTGTGTTACTGTCCCTGAAGACCTTCCAGTGGGAAAAGATGTGGAGGTAGAAGATAGTGATATTGATAATCATGACCCCACACAGGCCTAGAGTAATGTGTGTGCTTGTGTCTCAGTTTTTAACAAAAAAATTTTACAAGTAAAAAAATTAAAAATAGCAAATAAGAATATAAAGAAACAATATTTTAGTAGAATTGTGCAAAGTGTGTTTTAAGCTGTTATTATAAGAGTCAAAAACTCATTTAAAATGCAAAAGTTTATCAATTAAAAATGTTACAGAAGCTAAGGTGAATTCTTATTGAAGAAAGGAAAATATTTTTAATAAATTTAGTGCAGCCTAAGTGTACAGTGTTATAAAGTCTACCGTAGTATACCTTAGTATATTAGTTCTTCACGTTCACTCACCACTCCTTTACTGACTCACCCAGAGCAACTTCCAGTCCTGTAAGCTCCATTCTTGGTAAGTGCCTTATACAGGTGTACCGCTTTTTATCTTTTAGACTATTATTTACTGAACCTTTTCTATGTTTAGAAACAGAAATACTTCTATTAAAATTGCCTATTCAGTCCAGTAACATGCTGCACAAGTTTGTAGGCTAGGCCCAAGAGACTACTATAGAGCCTAGGTATGTAGACTGTACCACATAGGTTTGTGTAACTACGCTCTATGATGTTTGCACAATGATGAAATTGCCCAATAACGTATTTCTCAGAATATATTTCCATTCATAAGTGTCAAATGACTGAATGCTCAGAACTGGGGTTGTTGGATATGTTGGTTCTCTTTTTGATTTTTTAAGGAACCTCTATACTATTTTCTACAATGGCTGTTCTAATTTATATTTCCACCAACAGTATACAAGGGTTCCTTTTTCTCCAAATCATCTCCAACACTTCTGTCTTTTTGATAACAGTCATTCTAACAGGTGTGAGGTGAAACTTCATTGTGTTTTAATGTACATTTCCCTGATGATGAATAATGTTGAGCACTTTTTCATATACGTATTGGTCATCTGTATGGCTTCTTTTGAGAAATGTCTATTTTGGTCCTTATCCAATTTTTAAATTGAGTTATTTGTTTTCATGCTATTGTGTTGTTTGAGTTCCTTAATATTTTGAATATGAACCCTTTTACTAGACATATGATTTGCAAATATTTTCCCCCATTCCATAGGTTATTTTTTTACTCTGTTGATTCTTACCATATTGCACAGAATAGGGGTTCTTTGATATGAGAATAAAAGGAAGATGCGAAGCCAATACTTCTTAATTTCTTATTTAACCCTGACATAAAACAGTTCAATCATCAACAATGCTTAAAATTTTATAACAAAATAAATTCCTCTAATTAGATTTCTAGAAAAATAAACTATTTGATAACAAATAAAATGGAATCAATCAATAGATTTAGGTATATCAATTGTGAATATTAATTTTGAATATATGGGATTAAATCATTTAAAACTGAAATTATTTACATGATATTGATTCTAAAATACTAAGTACTGTTAATCTCCATGTTTCTTTGCCAGCAATGTTTATAGTAATATATATATACACACACACACACACATCTTTTTGCTGAAAATAAATATCTTCTATTGTCATTTAAAATTTTGGTTTGTTATTAAAATCCTTTGCTTTTGAGGATGTTTACTCTTGTGTGTGTGTTTAGTAGTGTAGGCACTGATAAAACAGGAGTTGGCAAGAAGTAAACCCAGTTAAAAAGATCCTGGCTTCTTTATTAATGTTTCCAAACATTCAACAAAGATTACGTTATCAAAGTATTTAAAACATGCTTCAAAAGTGGTACATTTCTAATCATTTTGTGATCACATTATATGAATTTGTATACTATTTTGCCTGATTTTCTTATATTTTCAACAACTTTTATATTACAATGATGTATTTGGAGATTCTACAATGTGCCTTTAAAACTATTAGCTATACAAAGAACATAAAACAATTACTAGAACTTTACTTTTTACCTTTAAAATATCAAACATTTAATATTTTCTTTAGTTAAAAAAGTAAAATTGGTCCATGTGCATTATTTATGCTTTTCTGCTAATATTACCATGTAGCCATGTGGTTTACCAGGCAAGAATTTATTTTTTTATACTAATTATATACAACCATGGAAAGCCAAATGACACAAATGTAAACCTGTTTTCTGATGACAAAGTTTAATATTTTTTAGAGATGATAGAAAAAAATGAAACTCATGCTTATCAATATTCTATCCCCCATCTCTAATTTTCCTCAAGAGGTCTAAAGCACATTTGCATCAGATAATTTTAATTCCTATCAACAAACTGCATTGGTTTTGCTGTGAAAAGTAGTGTTGTCATTCACTATCATTAAGAAAGATAAAAACATTTGTTGTAAGAAAAAGAATCAGATGTAGTATTCTACAAAAGAAATCAAGCACAGGTAGATGATAAATAACAGAAAAACTACAGTTTTGGAAACAAACAAAGGAATGCTTAGCAAAAGTCTTCAAAGAAACAGTTAAAAATCTTTTAATAATTAAGAAAAAAGAAAAAAAGTCACTTCAACTGAGGGGTTTAATAAAAAAATTTAAATATGAGTAAATAACAATATACAACACTGCCACCACCAACAAAAAACCTTGGGTAACAGGACACAAGATTTTATCAGTGAAAAGGTAAGTTACAAAAATAAGATCATATACACATGATATTAAGATAACTTGTTGATAAGTGAAAAATCTATACATAGATAACAGGCTCTTAGGTTGATTTTCAATAAGACTACCTGATTTTAACTATATCATCTGATAAAGTGTCTGGTACATAGTAAATAATCAAAACACTTTTGTATCACAGTCACCACATTTGATGAATAGAATAACCTTGTGAGGTTAAGTATAGTCATTCTCCCCATTTTATGGTTGAGATTTTAAGACCATTTTGAGGCTAAGTAATTTGCCCAAGGCTGTACCACAATTAAGAGACACAGGCAGGGCGCGGTGGCTCAAGCCTGTAATCCCAGCACTTTGGGAGGCCGAGACGGGCGGATCACGAGGTCAGGAGATCGAGACCATCCTGGCTAACACGGTGAAACCCCGTCTCTACTAAAAAAATACAAAAAACTAGCCGGGCGCGGTGGTGGGCGCCTGTAGTTCCAGCTACTCGGGAGGCTCAGGCAGGAGAATGGCGTAAACCTGGGAGGCGGAGCTTGTAGTGAGCTGAGATCCAGCCACTGCACTCCAGCTAGGGCAACAGAGCAAGACTCCGTCTCAAAAAAAAAAAAAAAAAAAAAAAGAGACACAAATGGCACTTAAAACTCAAACTTTAAAAAACTCAAATTACCTGCTCTTTTGGCTATGCTAAGATAAAGTCCCAGATGGAGATCTAGATTCAATGAAAAGCCTGTGGTAATGTGGTCCAGAGGAGGTCTGAATATGGCTTCATTCAACATAGCCAAATGAAGCATTCAGGTGCATAGTTTTAGGAAGAGATTTCTCTTTTAGTTGCACTGATCGAGGCCTCTGCCAAGGCCTTACTTACAAAGCATTTGGTACACGATGAATAAAGAAAACTCAATACTCTGAAGTGTATGCTTACAAATATATAAACTAGATACGAGTATTGTACAGTGGAATGTAGGTTTAAGATGTGGGTTCTAGTTCTACCTGTGTCAACATGTACATGTGTGGTATAAGGTAAATTGTTTAAATTTTCTGTTCTGGTCCTCGAAATTTTCTCATCTGTAAAGCCAAGGGTTGCATTAGATAATCTATGTTGTCCATTCTGACTTTGAAATCATATGGTTCAAAAATGATTTTTCTCATTAAAATCAGTCATTGCCGGGCTTTTAAAAATAAGAACTTCTTGTGTATTTAAATATTGATTTAACTACTTGATAGAAATACTTAGGACAAGAAGCTGTTATCACTCCCAATTAGGATTAATTTAAAGTGAAGATGAAGCATTTTTGACCTTATTATGCAAATAAATGAGAAAGTATGATTTGTATTACCAAAATTCTATTTACACATATATGTCATTCATCTATGACAAATAGTGAGATACCCTTGTAAGGCAGTAGGCACAATATTAAGTGTCTCAACTAATTGTATAAAATAGTTTGCTGAGCTAGTTATATTAGCATATAATTTGCATGTGACTATAGAGACTGTGAAGTCTATTCACAAGTAATTTTCAAGTTAAAAATTTCATTACTGTTACCTTGAAGGCTGTCATTTACTGATTTTTCTCCTCTGATGATTTGCATCTAAGAATACTGAGTTTGACTATCTTCACCATGGATGTTCAACTAAGAACTTACAAAGTGTAGGAATGTATTAAGCGCACCAAGAACAACAATGATCAACAGAAACCTCTGAGCCACAGTTAGGAAAATACTAACAACTATGAGGATGCACAAATTACATGTATGGGCTAAGCAATCCATGTTCTGACAGGGATACTATTAAGAGGGGTTATGATCCTTCATGAAAAATAACACAGCTTGACATCACTCTGACTTCCTTTAATTACTGATGTAAACAAGGTTTTAGACTATGTCTCCTACTATGCTTCACTGTTGCTGTCATCTATCCAACTCTGGGTCATGACTCATCTAACACTCTGGCCTTTCAGTTTTTTGATCTCCCTTCCAATGATCTATTCTCCATTTTATTTAAGTTGATCATCCCCATGGTTGTTTCTTGGACCATGTCATTATCAATAACTACCATACCTCTATAATCTCAATTTCATGCATACCCCTCTACATAACCACTACTTTCTTTCCACCTAGTACCCATATACAATCATTTGACCCTGCTGAGATCTCTATATCATTGTCTACCACACCTTTCACTCACCTGCTTTGATAAGCTCTTTCAATTAATTAACCATCTCGATCCATGGTCAATCCTTATCTTCACTTCCTTGCTCTTCTCTTGCTTTGTCACACTTCCTGCTATTCTGGCTAAACACAACTCTCTGTCTATTCCACACTTGCCTCAGTATAGCTAAAAATGGCCAGAGAAACAGACTGGTATGACTTTAATTTCATGACCACAAACCTCAATAGGCCCTTAAGGCTATTCCCATTATATATATCCTCACTCTCCTAGACGATAATGTCATAGTTTCTCTTTCTCTTTTTTAGTTGAAACCTCCAATATCTCTTCCTCCATCTTCATTATCAGTTTATAACCTCTGACTGAGAAAACAGAAGCAGCCAGAAGGTGTCCTACCACTACATTTTCTACCTGCTATGGTTTGAATTCTCGTGTCCCCGCAACACTTATATGTTGAGCCCTAATATGCAACAGTATTAAAAGGTGAGAACTTGAGAACACATGAACACAAGGAGGAAAACAACACACACTGGGGCCTTTTGGAAGGTGAAGGGTGGGAGGAGGGAGAAGATCAGGAAAAATAACTAATGGGTACTAGGCATAATACCTGAATAATGACATAATCTACAAGAAACCCCCATGACACAAGTTTGCCTATGTAACAAACCTGCACTTATACCCCTGAATTTAAAAGTTAAAAAAAAAAAAAACAATGAAAAGAAAGAGGTGAAAACTTTGGGAGGTGATTAGGTCATGAGGGTGGAGCACTCATAAATGAGATATAAATGAGATTAACACTCTCTTAAAAGAGGTCCATGGTAGCCTGCGTTCCTCTTCTGCCATGCGAGGTTACAAAGAGAAGACACCTATCTATGAAGAAAGTGGGCCTTCACCAGAACCTGACTATGCTGGCACCCTTATCCTGGAACTTTACAGCCTCCAGAACCATAAGAAATACATTTCTGTTATTTATAAGCTGTCGTTTATGATATTTTTGTTATAGTAGCCTGAATAGACTAAGACACCACACTCTCAGCATGTGTAGTCAAATACATACTCTGTCTTCTCTCAGGCTGCCATATGTGAACTATCTAAACTCCTATATCAACCCAGTACCTCCACTTGTGCATGGGCCTCATACAAAAAAATATCATTTGGACAATTCTCTCCTCTCTCCTCCATTATTAACTTCTCCTTTTCTATTGATTGTTTCCTATAATATACAAACATACTGTTATCTCTCCTTTGAAAAAAATATAACAACCACTTGTCCCATTTCCTTTGCCAGCTACTACTCTATTTCTCTGTATCAAACCCCCTTAAATTTTCTAAAATTCAGTGTCACCACTCCTCTCCTTACATTTTCACTTAAACCCAATCCACGTAGGCTGTCACCACCCCCATCCCATCCATTAAAACTGTTTTCATTATGGTGACTGATGACCTGCAATGGCTAAATTCAATTGGTCTGTTTTCTTTTCTTTGGTAACAACTTTATTGAGATAGAATTCAGATACCATACAATTCACCCACTGAAAGCGTACAGTTCAATGGTTTTAGTATATTGACAGCTATTTAAGTATTACCACAATTTTAGAATATTTTCATTCCTTCAAAAAGTAATCTCATACCTGTTTTATCAACTCCATCCAATTCTACTAGCCCTAAGGAACCATTAATGTACTTTCTGCCCCTCTATATTTCATATTATTATTTCATATAAATGAAATCATGTAATACGCTGTCTTTTATGACTGATACTATGCTTTGAATGTTGGTCCCCTCTAAAACTCATGTTGAAATTTAGCTGCCATTGTTACAGTATTAAGTGGTGGGACCTTTGAAAGGTGATTTGGCCATAAGGGCTTCACCATCATGGGTGGGATTGGTGCCAGTAAAAAAGAGCAAGTTCAGTCCTGTCTCATTCTCTTGGTTCTTCCATTCTTTTGCCATGTGAGGAACAGGGTTCCTCCCCTCTGGAGAATGCAGTGTTCCAACTACCATGTTGGAAGTGGAGACTAGGTCCTTAACCGACACCAAACATGCTGGCAACTTGACCTTCGGCTTTCAAACTTTCAGAACTATGAGAAATAAATTTCTATTGTTTATACATTACTTAGTCTATGGTATTCTGTTCTGGCAGCACAAAATGGACTAAGACAATTGCTTTCTCTCACTTACTATAATGTTTTAAGGATTCATCTGAGTTGTACCCTGTATCAGTACTTCATTCCTTTTTATGGTGAAATAAATATTCCATTGTATGGATATACCATATTTTATCCACTCATCAGTTGAGGAACAACTGCGTTGTTTCCACTTGTGAGCTATTATGAATAATGTAGTTATGAACATTTATGTACAGGTTTTTGTACATAAATGCACACAAAAAAAGGTTTTGTTTTGATCCTCTTGGGGATATACCTAGGAGTAGAATTTCTGGGTCAAATGGTAACTTTAACTTTTTGAGAAATGCCAGAGTGTACCAGTCCAAATGACTGTACTATTTTATGTTCTCACCAGCTGTGTATGACAGTTCTGATTTCTTTACATCCTTGTCAACACTTTTTATTATCTGATTCTTTCATTCTAGCTATCCTAGAGGATGTGAAGTGGTATCTCATTGTGTTTTGCTTTTGGGGTGTTTTCTTTTGGCTTGGAATATTTTATTTGTCATTTTACTTTGAGTATTTCTTTGTTTGGTTTTATCTTCTACTAACAGAATATGCTGATTTTAAATGCAATCTACTCATCTGACAAAGAGGCTGATATCCAGAACCACAAAGAACTCAAACAAATTTACAAGAAAAAAAACAACCCTCAAAAAGTGGGCAAAGGATATGAACAGACATTTCTCAAAAGAAGACATTCATAACAGCCAACAGACACTGAAAAAATGCTCATCCATCACTGGCCACTCAGAGAAATGGCAATCAAAACCACAATGAGAATATCATTCTCACACAGTTAGAATGGCAATCATTAAAAAGTCCAGAAACAACAGGTGCTGGAGAGGGATGTGAGAATAGGAACCACTACTACACTGTTGTGGGGATTTGTAAATAGTTCAACCACTATGGAAAAGATTAATGGCAATTCCTCAAGGATCTAGAACTAGATGTAGCCATAGACCCAGGCCCATCCCCAATACTGGTATATACCACAAAAGATTATAAAACATGCCTGCTATAGAAGCACAGGCACACGTATGTTTTACTGCAGCACTTTATTCACAGTACAAAAGACTTGAAATCAACCAAAGTCCATCAGTGACAGACTGGATTAGGAAAATGTGGCACATATACACATGGAATACTATGCACCATAAAAAAGGATGAGTTTTCATCCTTTGTATTGACATGGATGCAGCTGGGAAACCATCATTCTTAGCAAACTATCACAGAACAAATAACCAAACACTGCATGTTCTCACTCATAGGTGGGAACGAACAATGAATCACCTGGGACTCGGGAATGGGAACATCACCACCGCCTATCATGGGAGGGGGAGGGGAGGAGGATTGAACGGGAGTTATACCTGATATAAATGACAATTGATGGGTGCTGACGAGTTGATGTGCAGCACACCAACATGGCACAGGGATTACATGATGGACAGGCCACGTTATGCACATGTACCCTAGAACTTAAAGTATAATAATAAAATTAAAAAAAAATAAAATAAATCCAATCTGTTTTCCCCATTTTCTTTTACTTGTGGTTAAAAAACCCATATAATATAAAATTTACTATCTTAACCACTTTTGAATATATAGTTCAGTAATGGTAACTATATTCAACCTATGTGTTGTATAACACTACTTAACACTAAGTTAAACAGATCTCCAGAAATTTTTTACCTTGCAAAACTGAAACTGTATATCCATGAAACAAGAAACAACCATTCCTCATTTCCCTCTTTCCCTCAACCTGTGGCAAACACCATTCGATTTTTGGTTTTTGTGAATTTGACTACTTTAGATATCTCATATGAGTAAAATCATATTTATCTTTTTATAACTGATTTCACTTAGTACAATGTCAAGGTTCATCCATGTTGTAATATGTATTTTACATATGTGTTTATATATGAACTATATATTTCCATCATTTTTAAGGCTAAGTAACATTCCACTAGATGGGTAAATTTTGTTTATCAATTCATCAGTTGGTGGACATTTGGACTACTATCACCTCTTGGCAACTGCAAATGCTGCTGCTATGAACATGGGTATCCAAATATCTCTTTGAATCCCTGCTTTCCATTTTTTTGGACATCTACCTAGAAGTGGGATTGTTGGATCATACAGTTTTGAGAAACTGCCACGCTGTTTTCCATAGCAGTTACGCCATTTTACAGTCCCAATAGTGCACAAGAGTTCCAATTATTCCATATCCTAACCAACACTTGATCTTTTCTGTTCTTTTTTACTTTTTCCTTTCCTATTTTTTATTTTTATCCTAACAGATGTGGGGGATATCTTGTGGTTTTGACTTGTATTGTCTAATGATTAGTGATAGTGAGCACTTATTCATATGCTTGTTAGCCCTCTGTATATCATTGTTGGAGAAATGTCCATTCAAGTCCTTAGCCTATTTTATAAAGTCAGGTTATTTGTTTTTATGTTGTCAAGTTGTAGGAGTTCTTCATTCTGGATATTGGCCACTTATCAGATAATATAATTTGCAGTTTTTTTTTTTTTTTTTTTTTTTACCATTTCTTATGTTGCCTTTTCACTGTTGATTGAGTCATTTGAGGCACAAAAGTTTATGTTTGATGTAGTCCTATTTGTCTATTTTTGCTTTTATTGTTTGTGCTTTTGGTGTCATATCCAAGAAATAATGGCCAAATCCAAGATTATGAAGTGTTTCCCCTATGTTTTCTTCCAGGATTTTAATAGTCTTGAATCTTATGTTTAGGTCTTAGATCCATTTTAATTTTTGCGTATGGTGTAAGACAAGGATTTATCTTCACTTTTATTTTTATTTTTTGCATTAGATACCTAGTCTTCCCACTTGTTAAACAGTCCCTGTGAGTGATCTTGGTACCCCATTGAAGATTGTTTGACCATATACGCAAAAATTTATTTTGGGCTGTCTATTCTATTGCTTTGTGTATCTGTCCTTACATGCAATTTTTACTTTATACCATACTGTTTTAATTACTGTAGTTATGTAACATGTTCTAAAATTAGAAAGTATAAAACCTCCAACTTTGGTCTTTTTCAAGAGTAAGTTGACTGTCTGGGGTCCCTTGAGTTTTAGTCCATGTGTAACTTTAAATAAACTAAATCTGTTGTTTCTATTTCCTTCTTTTCAAACTGGGGATACTGCTAACGTCATAGGATTTTTGAAGAATTAAATGAGATAAAAAATGTAATATGCTAAGAATAGTACTTGACAGAAAAATCGGTTCTCAATAACTTAGTTATGATCAATCCCCATGAAGTCAATATAATACAGTAACACTCCAGTTGCAGGATGGAGGGTGATTGGGTGGGATGACTAGATGGACAAATTTCAAACATATAAACAGAAATAATAACAATTATGATGGCTAAAATTCATTAACCCTTTACTATGCCAGCCACTGTATGCTAAGTGCTATCTCTATGGTTCTGGTTTATGTTTCTTTTGATGTAGTGACATTTATTGGTCATTTCTGTATCTTCTTCTGAGAACATCCTCTTAACGTTCACCTTTTGCCTGTTTTGAAGTAAGGTATTCAATTTTATCTTACCCATTTAAACATAACCATAATTTATGGAAATATATGCATGTATGTTTGTAATTTTTAAAATTTTGAAACCATCTCGAACTTACATAAAAGTTGCAAACACAGAATAAAAAATCTTTTTTTCCCATTCCACCTGAGAGTAAGTTGCTGACCTGATGACTTATCACTTCTTAATAATTTAGGATGTGATTCCTACAAACAAGGACATTCTTCTAGAGGAGAATAATACAACCATCTGATCTGGCATATTGGTAAAAGTAGGAAACTAAGACTACCATCTAATCCTCACACTCCATTCAAGTTTCACCAGTTGTTCCAATATCATCCTATACAACAAAATGAAATAGTTTAGAATCACGTGTTGCATTCAGTTGTCATTTGTTCTCTTTAGTCTCCTTCAATCTGGAAGTTCCTTAGATTTACCTTAACTTTCATGATCTTGACATTTTTGAGGATTACAGTCCAGATGTTTGGTAGAATGCTTCCAATTTGGATTTGTGTGATGCTTCTTCACGATTAGATTTAAATTATTAATTTTTGGTGGAACGATCACAGAAATATTGCTGAGTTCTCACTACATATTATCTGGTGATACATGCTTTTGATCACCTCCACTACTGGTGATGTTAACTTGATTAAGGTAATTCTTCTAGTTTTCTCCACTGTAAAATTATTCTTTTCCCCTTTGTAGTTAATAAGTAATTTGTGGGATGGTACTTTCTGGTTATGTAAGTTATCTTATACCTCAAAATACTTTCAGTTTATTCACTTACTTATTTATATCAGTATGTACTTGTATCTTCCTATTTTATTAAATCCATTACTATCATTATTTATTTTGATGCTCAAATTGGCCAGCATGCCCAGTGGCTTCTGTGTCCTTTTGGCTGGCTTCTGTGTCCTTTTGATATGCCATTATCATTCTTCAGGAACTTCTACACATAAAAAGATGTTCCAGGCATATCTTTTTCTTTCTCTTCCATCAACCATTTCTCCAAAGAGTCCCAGTGCCTTTGAATGGAGAATGGCATTTAGATCTGAGCATGAGATATACTCATTGCTATTTCTCAACTCTAAGAATTTAAGACATTCATTCATATTTTCTGCGATTATTTTAATAATTTCATTTATTATATTTATCTCTTTAACTCTATGGAAATACAGTATGAGGTGAAATATAAAGTAAGAATTTACTATTTTATTACCAAATGATTAGGCTCATAATTTGAAATCCCTTCTCTTGTTATAAAAATGACTCTTGTTCTGGCCAGGTATAGTGGCTCATGCCTGTAATCCCAGCACTTTGGGAAGCCAAGGCAAACAGGTCAGGAGTTCGAGACCAGCCAGGCTAACATGGTGAAACCCCGTCTCTATTAAACATACAAAAAAAAATTAGCTGGGTGTGGTGGTGTGCGCCTGTAATCCCAGCTACTCGAGAGGCCGATGCAGGAGAATCGCTTGAACCCAGGAGGTGGAGATTGCCGATGCAGCAGAATCGCTTGAACCCAGGAGGTGGAGGTTGCAGTGAGCCGAGATCACGCCACTGCACTAGGTGACAAAGTAAGATTCCATCTCAAAAAAAAAAAAAGGCTCCTGTTCATCATAAAAATTCAAACGTATAAAACATACAAAGAATAATAATGAAAACTTATCCAGAATCCACTACCCAGAGTCAAATATTGTTAACAGTTTGGTGAATATCCTGTAAGACATCTCTCTATACCAGTCCTTTCATTTCTTACTGAAAAAAACGATTGCAGATGTTAAGAAGTATGCTGATAAAATGTTTTGATTCTAAAAAGAAGAGTATTTTATCAATAAACAAATGTAAAGAGGATTATTATTACTATGTATTTAAAAAATGTTTGGCATTTCCCTCACAGCCTTTCAAATCTAATGTATACTGTGAATCTCTTAGATAATCTAGGAAAGGGATTTAGTTTGCAGTCTTTCATGAGCTTATTTGCCTGCATATCACTAGGTTTTTGGAAGCTAAATTAACATCTCCTGAATTAGTGTTAGAAAAGAATTTGGGATAAGCTATACAAAATTTTATGTAAATAGGATTGTGCTATTTGTCCTATTTCTATAATCTGCTTTTTCACTCCATTATATCTTGGATGCAAAGCCCAGTAACCACCCCTGATCTCTTATACAGAAAAATCTTCTGCAGAGCCACCTCTCTACAGCTATTGCTGCAGTTTTAACAGCTACCATTAGCCTTAGACCTTAATAAAAGCCACAGTGCCCATCACCCTCCAAAGCACGATGGAATTTCCCTTGAAAGCTGGTAGACACTTGAGCCTAACCAAATAAAGCTGCAGCTTAGAATCTTTTCCTCAATCTTTGGGACATTTGGTTGGTATTCTCTTTGTTTTCTAACATCACTTTCAAATCACTCCTCCTCCTCCACTTCCTAGGAAAACGAAACTAACAAACAAATCCATGCTTCTTTTATATATTGCTAATCCCCAGCCATTCTCCTTTTAAGTTGCTGTCTTTATCAAGCTCCTGGACATTTTCCTCACTGTTAATTGAAGACTCTGCACGTGGCTTACAGTCCGAATTCAAACAACTTATTCTCATCCAATATTACTTACCTTAGTAGCTTGCTTTGTTCATTTACCTCCACTACTAAGATTGGTAAATCCACTACCAGAGTACTGCCACTTCTCTTTCTCTCTCTCTCTATATATATATATCAACAGCATGTGTCTTCAGTTGCTTTTCTTCAGTCTAAAGCTCATGATACAACATTTTGTTCACTCTTTTTAATCACTTAAACTTCTTTGTTCTTTGTCCTACTCACTCCACCTTGCAAAATTTCAACCCTGCTTATACCCAGGAATCTTAGCACAGAAGCAAGAAAGTCACACAATCTGATAGACTGGCACCACCACAACCACTTGAGATTTATGTAGTCAGTGTATTCTTCCAGTCTATGAAATAACCATTTTAAAGTTTCTCAATTTAACCCAAACTCCCAAGAGGTAACTAACCATTCCCTAGTGGACAACTATGACCATTATTTCACAAGTAAAGAGAAGTCATCAGTACATATCTTCAGAAACTGCTGCTTTCTTTTCTACATCTTCATCCATTCCCTCTTTATTAATTTTTTTGCATTGACATTTAAATAAAACAGAGCAAAAAAAATCTTATTTCACCCCCAATCCCTTCCAGTTATTGATCTTTCTTTGCCCCCATAAAAAAAAAATTCCTGAGAGAGTAATATGACCCACCTGAACTCACCTCCACATAGCTCTTTCCATCGCTCACATGATTTCAGCCACAGTGGCCTTTTAAATTCTTGAAAATACCAAGCTCCTTCCTTTATTAGCACATCTGCTGCTCCTTCTGACAATAATACTTCTTGGCCCAGTGCCCATTGCATGATTACCTTCTTCTTAGTTGGGTCTCAGCTAAAATGTTTCCACTTAGAAAGACTTTCAGTGAACACAACTCAAGGTATACCCACTGCTATCTCTGCCCACTTAGCTTCCCCCATGGAAAATGTTCTTTCTTTATATTTAACTACATATATATTTGTTTGTTTGTTTTAAAAAAATTATGTGCTTTCTTATTAGACTGTAAGCCACACAATGGCAAGGTTAACATCTGCTTTGTTCACTACAATGATCTAGAACTTAGCATAACGCTAGGCTTAGAGCAGTTGCTCAAGTTCATAGGTGCTGAGATTTGGAAAAAGCTTTCAATAAATATTATCGGACAGATGATTATGTTTACTTACTTCAGTAGACTGGACTATCCTAAGTCTAATATCAGAATCCTGGAAAACATTCTTGATATTCCCTTTACCTTTTCTCCAACCTCAGTGAGATCCAGTGAGATCAGAGAGACAGCTAGCAATCAGATTAGGTAAGGCCTTGTAGGGTCGTGGATTTATTATCCTGAAAGAGTTGGGGAATCACTGGAGAGTTTGATCCAGAGTAGTGATAAGAGCTGATGTATACTGTAAAACTGGACTGCCTAACAAGATAGCCACTAATTATATATGGCTACTTAAATTAACTAAAGAAAAATAAAATTAAAATTCAGTGCCTTGGTCTTACTAGTCACATTTCACGTATTCATTTGCTGCATGTGGCTAGTGGCTGCTACATCACACAGCAGAGATACAGAAAATTTCCATCACTGCAGAAAATTCTACTGGATGGAAAATTCTATGTTGAAAAACTCACTAGGGCTATTTTGAAGAAAAATAGGGGCCAACAAGGAGCAAGGACCAAAGAGCAAAGAGCAAGACCAATTAGGAGGCTATCCCAACAGCTGTGGCAAGAAACGTGGGTAGTGTAGGCTAGCATGTAGAGGTGAAGGTTGCAAGTGGTATCTGGATACATTCTGAAGATACAGTTGACAGGACATGCTAATAGATTGGATACAGACATAGAGAAGAGTCAAGGGTCAAAGATTACATTGTTGAAGTGAGGGCAGAAATCTGGAAGGATATACATAAACATAACTATGGAGGAGATGACTGAGATTAGGAATGGGTGAATAAGATGGAAAATAATAAAACAAAACCCATGCATACCAGTGAGGATAGGATACCATGCATGAACTGAGGAATAAGACGATTCACTTAACTCTGTGTACCTGATGGCCTTTAAAGGACAGAAAGGAGGTAAAAACAAGGCAAACATGCAAGCAAGCAGTTTCTCTCCATTGGTCAAAATGAGGACCAGCCACTATTCTAAGTGAAATGCCAAAATAGATAACGAAATACTGCATGTTCTCACTTATAAGTGGGAGTTAAACATTGGTACGCATGAACATAAAGGTGGGAAAAATAGACACTGGGGAATACAGTGGGGGAAGGGAGGCAAGGGTTGAAAAACATCTATTGGGTACTATGCTCACTACCGGGGTGAAGTGATCAACAGAAACCCAAACCTCAGCATCATGCAATATACTTTTGTATCAAACCTGCACATGTACCCTTTGAATCTAAAATAAAAGTTGAAAATAAAGTAAGTTAAAAAACAAAACAAAACAAACAAAAAATGAGGCCCAGGATAATAGTCCTCTTTCTGAATTTTCAAATATTATCTTTTTACTTTAATTGTATCACTAGCAGCTAAGCAGAATCTCTCCTCACACTTACATGATGCCTTTCCATCAGTTCTGAGATTTGCACTAATTTATCATTTACCACATCCTTTTAATAAAGTAATTTATAGTATACTTCTATAACTATATACTTCCAAATTTTTAGTCTTAGATGTTCTCTTCTATAATTTCTTTCTGATGAGTGTAAATTTTCTATTTTTTTGAGACAACAGTCTTACTCTTTTGCCCAGGCTGGAGTGCAGTGGCATGATTACAGCTCACTGAAGTCTTGGCCTCCCAGTCTCAGGTGAATCTTCCACCTTAGTCCCCTGAGTAACTGGGACTACAGGCATGTGCCACCACACCTGGCTATTAGTATTTTTTGTCTGTTTGTTTTTGTTTTTGTAGAGACAGGGTCTCACTATGTTGCCCAGGCTGGTCTTGAAATCCTGGGCTCAAGTGATCCTCCTGCCTTGACCTCCCAAAGTGCTAGGATTAGAGGCATGACTCATGCCTGTAATCTTTAACCTTATATTTAGACTTCTGAATATACTGTGGTTCTTTGCTTTTCAATCTAAAAGTCTTGTAGTTTTGAAATAAAATATTCCCTTCCAAGGAGCCCCCTTGTGAGTACCAACCCACAGACCCCGGCCGGGCATCTCGTAACCATATGAGTACTTGCCTCATCGCAGGCCTTAACAAAGCAGCCCGTAAGGCTGTAAATTTTGAAAAGCTCAAAGAAATCTCTCAAAGAGTCGATGAAAACTCCACTGAATTTCTTTCTCACCTTACAGTGGCCCTCCAAAAATACACCAGTGTTGACCCCACCTCCCCGGAAAAAACTGTTGTTCTTAATACCCATTTCATCTCTCAGTCTGCTCCTGACATATGGTGCAAACTTAAAAAGGTTGAAGACAGCCCTCAAATCCCACAACAAGACCTTCTCAACTGGCTTTCAAAGTCTTTAATCATAGGGATGAACAAGAAAAAATAAAGCCCAACGAGATCATGCCAAATGCCAGCTACTAGTCACGGCTATTCGCCAATCTGGCAACAGCACCCAAGGGCATAAAATACCCGATAGCAGTATCCCTTCTGGGGCCTGTTTTAAATGCAGCAAAGAAGGCCACTGGGTGCAGGCACGTCCCAACTCAACAACACCAAAAATTCCTTGCCCAGCCTGCCAAGAAACCACTGGAAGTCTGATTGTCCTCTTAACAACCAGGCTAACAAACCAACTCCTCAAAACCCTGGCAAGGCAAGGAGTGAAAAATCGCTCACCCTACCATGGCTCCTTGGCCTGGTCCCATCTGCCATTACTGCATCGGAGCCCAGGGTAACTCTGCTAATAGCAGGTAAGCCGATCTCTTTTTTAATCGATAGCGGGGTCACCTACTCAGCTTTATCTAAATTTTTAGTACCCACTTACCCTTCCCAGGTCTCGTCTCACATCCACACGCTACTGAATCCCTTACTTGTTCCCTATCTAATACTATTTTTCTTCACACTCCTTCCTTATCATGCTTCATTGCCCCAACCCCATCCTAGGCTGAAACATTTTAGCCAAATTCAAAGCTTCTATCACCTTTTCCTGCCCCCCTCAACCAGAGTCCCTCCTGCTCCTCTCTGCTAGTCTGGCCCCTGACCCCCCCTCCTCAGCACCCACTACCCACCTCTCTCGTTAACCCAGTAGTGTGAAACACCACCAGCCCTTCCATAGCTGCTCACCAGGACCCCATCAAAATCCAGTTAAAAGACCCCTCTAAATTTCCCAACATTGCCCAGTACCCCTATTTCTCTAACACCAAAAAGGCTTACAATTCATCATAAACAAGCTCTGCTCACGCTGTCTTCTTAGACCAACACACTCTCCAAATAACACCTCCAACCTCCCCGTTAGAAAATCTGACCGCTCATATTGACTCATTCAGGACTCTGAGCCATCAATCAGGGTTGTCCTCCCTATTCATTCTGTGGTCCCTAACCCCTATATACTTCTCTCCCTCATTCCCTCCAACGTCACCCACTATACGGCAATCAACCTAAAGGATGCTTTCTTTACCATTCCCTTACACCCTAATTCCCAAGACCTCTTCACCTTCACCTGGACTGACCCTGACACTCTTCAGTCAAGGCAACTCACATGGACTGTCCTCTCCCAAGGCTTCAGGGGCAGCCCTCACTTCTTTGGACAACCTCTAGCCCAAGACCTCACCTCCTTAGACCTCTCCCCCAGCTGCCTCCTCCAATATGTCGACGATCTCCTTCTCGCCAACCCCTCCCTAGAGCACTCCCAAATTCACGCCATCACCCTCCTAAACTTTCTTGCTAGCAAAGGATATAGGGTCTCCCCCTCCAAAGTCCAACTATCTACCCGAACAGTAACATACTCAGGAGTCCAACTCTCCCCCAGGGCCAGAGCCATGACCCCAGCACAAGCAATCTTAATAAATAGCTTGCCTCCGCCTTCCTCAAAAAATGAAATTCTCTCTTTCTTAGGACTGGCAGGTTTCTTTAGAATATAGATTCCCAACTTTGCCTTCCTGGCTTGGCCGCTCTATGAAGCAGCCAAAGGCCCTCTCAATGAACCCCTAAACCCCACACACAACATACTTCCCAGTTTCTGTAGACTCCAAACCACTCTCGTCACTGTACCTGCCCTGTCCTTAACCCACATCTCCCAACTCTTTGTTCTCTGTACTGCCGAAAACCAAGGAATAGCTCTCGGGGTCCTAGGGCAACAAAAGGGAAGTCCCCCTTCCTTTGCCCCTGTGGCATAACTCTCTAAATAATCAACATTGTCAAAGCATGGCCAACCTGTCTTAGAGCATTAGCAGCAGTGACCATTTTAGCTCTGTAAAGTAAAAAAACTGACATTCAGCCACAGTATCACCGTCCACAGCTCTCACAACTTACAGGATCTCCTCTCCTCCCAGGCATTAAGCTCCCTCTTTCCTTCCCGAATTCAGTCACTCCATGCCCTCTTTATCGAAAATCCCGAATTCAGCTTCACCAAAAGTGCCCCCCTCAACCCAGTATCCCTACTCCCCATATCCTCTTCCCCTGCTACTCATTCTTGCACTGACATTTTGGATCACCTGCAGCCACACTTCCCTAACATCTCCCCCGAGCCGCTCACTAACCCAGATGACCAACTCTTCATAGATGGCTCCTCTTCCGGAGCTCCCGGCTCTCCAAAAACTGGGTATGCAGTAGTTACCTTAAACCATGTAATTGAGGCTAAACCACTACCTTCAGGAACCTCCTCCCAAAATGCAGAACTTACAGCTCTCACCAGAGCCCTAACCCTTTCCAAAGGCAAACAAGTCAACATTTATACAAACTCCAAATATGCCTATCACATCTTTCATTTCCATGCTGCCATCTGGCAAAAGAGAGGATTCCTGACTACCAAAGGAATCCCTATCACTAATGGCCCCCTTATTTACCAACTCCTTCAGGCTGCACCTTCCAACCAAAGCAGGGGTTATACATTGTCAAGGACATCAAACAGGATCAGATAAAATCTGAAGAGAAAACACAAAAGCCAACAAGGCAGCAAAAAAAAAGTCTCTCTTTCTTCTGCCCCTGGCACTCTCCTCCTCGTTGTCCCTACAATCCAACCCCAGTATCTCCCCCACCCACACACAAAAAAGCTTCACTACTACAACAAAAAAACCTCCTTCCAAAAGGACTAGATAATCAAAAATCAAAAACTCATCCTCCCCCAAAAACAAACCAAAAAAAAAAAAAAAAAA